>NC_052155.1:12278708-12605403 GCF_902713615.1 Scyliorhinus canicula | reverse complement strand
CCGCGACAGCGTTTAAATGGAAAATGTTGTAACGATTTGAAAATGGAGGTTAAAGACAAGAAAGGATTTTTTTTTTAAAAAGCAATTTAAAAGGAGGCATAAAGGAGTTTTAATTGTTTAACTGAGGCCCTAGATTACTATTTGTATTGGCTGGAGAGCAATAACCCGAAGGCACAGATTTAAGATAAAAGCTGAAAAAAAGACAGCGAGGAGATGAAGAATTTGGTTATGGTGTGGAATACACAGCCTGAAAAAAGGTGATGGGAGGAGATTCAACAGTAACTTTCAAAAGGGAATCGGAACAAATACTATATAATACTCAAGAGCTGGCACGCGTTCAATGGGCCGAATGGCCTCCTCTCGGGCTGCACAATTCAATCAACCTTTTATGGCTCACAATATTTAATACGCTATCTATGTAAAGCGCAAGCAGGTAATTACCCATGGAGGCTGGTCAGGACGGGTCCAGCCCTACCCTCTGGAGCCAGGGTCATGGTTATGGTGTTGGAGTGATGACTGATATCCACATACACACAGCCGTAACCATGCAGAAACACCACCTGAGTGCAGCAAAGGAGGGAACAAAATACAATTCAATAAAAAGAAGCACGTTTATTTATTCTTAAAGCTAAACCCTCCGGCAGTCAGCTAATCTGTTTTGTAGTCTGAAAAATTGAGTTGGATAGATTGTTTGTCTAAACATTATTTGCGGACTTTGCAAATGCTTGACATTTAGTGTAAAATCACACTGATCCTAAACGGTATTGGTCTTAATCTGTGTGTTTCAGTCAACAGAAACATGTCATCTTGAATGAAGGATCAGGTGAAGAAAAGGTTTTCATTTTAAATAAAGGTTAATCTGTCCTGTTGTTCAAGAAGAAATCAGAGACTTCAAACAGAAATCCTTCAAATGGATGGTCCCTTAGGAGCACTGCAGGGTCCAGTATTGAGCTGTATACAGAGGTCCAGGTCTGCATTGAATTATATGAAGTCAGCAGAAGCGAGGCAGAGTATTTCACTTGGCTTCAGTGTTCTCACGTTAGTGAGGTGCAGTGTGGAGTGAAGAATACAGCAGGGGAAGATCAAATGGTGCTATTTCCAATCAACCAATTGCGGGGGCTAATAAATCTTCATTGGTGGCATAGTGGCACAGTGGTTAGCACTGTTGTTTCACAGTATCAGGGACCCGGGTTCCATTCCTGTGTGGTGCTTGCACTTTCTCCCTGTGCCTGCATGGGTTTCCGGCTTCCTCCCACAGTCCAAAGATTTGCAGGTTAGGTGAATTGATCGTGCTAAATTGCCCCTTGATGTCCAAAAAGGTTAGGTGGGGTTTCGGGGATAGGGTCAGAGCATGGACCTCGGTGGGGTGTGTGGTAGTATGACTAGAGGTATTACGGTAACTAGCAATGCCGAGACACCATTGGTGGAGAAGGCTCGCTGCTCATTGGCCCAATGGTATGTAACACTAGTCACCCATTGGTTAGAGCTGTAAGGTAGCTCCGCCCTGTAAGGCGGGGTATAAGAGCCCGTATGTTCCCCACAGCTTCCTTTCTGTACCTGATCTGCTGGGGAAACATCTTGTCTATTAAAACCTTCAGTTTTGGACTACACCCTCGCTTCTGTGGTCAATTGACAGTGCATCAGGGTGCTCCTTCAGAGGGTTGGTGCAGACTCGATGGGCCAAATGGCCTCCTTCTGCACTGTCGGGATTCTATGATTACTCATTCAATTAGAAAAAAAACTCAATTCCATCAACTGAGTACCAGAACTGACTTTTGTTCATGTCTGTCCAGATTTTCCTGATTTGTTATAACTGGACATCCCACAGCCGTGTTCGAGGCATACCTAATCCAGACAATAGAGGATTGTCTCGTTGGATACCCCAGGTATCTCCACAGTTCATAGTGTTCAGACCACAGATTTTCCTGACTTGTTGGCTCAGGTACATCGTACCCATCCACACTCTTGTGTTGAATCAGCGAGTCTGACTGAAAAACTGTCAGAACCACCTGAAGGCCTAACCTTACACCAACAATATGATGGCTGGCCTCAAGAGATGTTGAGATGCTTTCTCATTTTAGCAGCCGCCCTGTCCAACTTGAGCCTTGTGCAATTAAGTATATGGGAGGAAGCCCTTCAGAAGGTTGGCATGGTGATTTTGAAGGTCTACATCACAAATTTTACAGGCAGAACCACTTAAAAGTAAAGAGGGAATTAAAAGTGACTGTGCCCTTTCATGGCTCATGGAATATTTTGGATGAGTTTTCAGCATTTCCGAAAGGGAAGGGGAGGGGTTGGAACAGAGAGGCAACATGTCAGGGTCAAAGTTCAAGCAATTACAAAATGGTGGTTTGGGGGGGGGGGGGGTTGCCTTGCTCAGGGTTACCATGCCTAACAGAGGCAGTAGCCATCAGACCAACACTGTCAGAGCCTGGGAACAGATGCTTGAGAAGGTGCGAGGGAGTCTGTACAACTGAGGGAGCCTGTACAACTCAACAACATAAGAAATGGGAACAGGAGTAGGCCATATGGCCCATTGAGCCTGCTTCACCATTTAATATAATCATGATTGATCCTGGATTTTGACACCGCACGCTTGCACTTAGTCAAGATGCAAAGTATGTTGAAAACTCTGTTATACTCACATCTTCCAAGAGTTTCAAGTGCCTCACCACAGTACCACAAGGACAGTCACTTAATGACACACAAATTGAGCCTCAGTCAGCGCACATTGAAACCAACTGTACTCCTGCAAATCCGCATTGACAATGGGCCAATATCAGGCTAACCCATGAGAAAGAACATGGGAGCATTGGTTATGATGTGTGACAAATCAGTCACCAGCTTGATCTCAACAGTGAATTCAGGAGAAACGTCTTTGCTCAAAAAGTGGTAAGAATGAGGAACAAGCAGTTCAGGAAAACAAAATAAATACATTTTAGGGGAGGTTGGGTGAGCAGAGCACATAGGGCAGAATGGATTGGGAGGTTTGCTGATGGTGTTGGGTAAAATAGGATGGCAGGAGGCTCATATGGAACCAGTTAGATCGAGTGGCCTGTTTCGATACTGTACACTTTTGGGTGGAATTTATGCCTTCCAGAGGCGAGTTAGGTGGTTGAGGCATTTCATTGGGTTTGACGGTGTGACGATCCCATCACCTTCCCGCCTCTGCCCCGATTCACTCCAGAGCGGGAGGACTTCATCCCAATGTTGCTGGTATTCAACCACCACGTGACGGGCCCAAAAAACAGGCTTCATCGCGGGCTCCCGGGGGTGAGATCCTCATTGCCAAGCACTCAGTGCCTGATCAAGGGATCCAGATTTGTGGGGAAGGGCTGCTAAGAGCCATCCCACCCTTCCGATTTCCCTACTCCCATCAAGCCGGGGATCCCCTCTCCATGATCCCCTTCCGGTCTTCATTCGCCACTGGCCTAGGCCCCTTGCTGATCCTGGGCCTCTGATGGGTGCATTGCCAGCACCTGCCATTAATTGGACTAGAAACGTTAGCTCTTTTCTCTCCCTACAGATACTGACAGACCTGCTGAGATTTTCCGGCACTTTGTCTTTCGCATTGATCCCACTTAGCTCTCCCTGTAATGGAGAGCTACCAGCCTCCAATTACTTGGCAACTGTTAGTGTAGCAATTACACCCCTGTGGTCCTTGATCTCACAGAAGGGTTGCCACTGTCCATTTAAGTGTCTGAGTGGCACTTACTACCACGGCATTCCCCAAAGGAGACAGCAAAGGTTCTCCAGCCGGCAAGTGAGGCCCTGTCACCTGGATTAAATAATAATAATAATCGTTATTGTCACAAGTAGGCTTACATCAACACTGCAATTAAGTTATTTTGAAAAGCCCCTCGTCGCCACATTCTGGCGCCTGTTCGGGTACACAGAGGGAGAATTCAGAATGTCCAAATTACCTAACAGCATGTCTTTCGGCACATGTGGGAGGAAACCGGAGCACCCAGAGGAAACCCATGCAGACACGGGGAGAACGTGCGGACTCCATACAGGCAGTGACTCAAGTCGAGAATCGAATCCAGGGCCGGGGAGTTGTGAAGCAACAGTAATAACCACTGTGCTACCGTGCCGCCCAATTGAAATTCTGTCAGGAAACCTTTTCCTGAATTATCAACTCATTTCATATTCTAATTTATAATTGGACAATCACAAAATGTGATATTGCCCACATTGGTGGGAAGAACAGAAAAGTAAAATATTATTTAAATGGAGAGAGATTGCAGGATGTTGCAGCCCATTGGGATGTGGGATCCCTCGCATACGAATCACAAAATGTCAGCATGCGGGTCCAGCAATCAACTGGGAAGGCAAGTGGGTTGTTGGCTTTTATTGCAAGAGGACTGGAATATGAAAGTAGGGAAGTTTTATCACGACTGTACAGGATATTGGTGAAACCACACCTAGAGTACCATGTACAGTTTTGGTCTCCTTATTTACGGAGCATATACTTGCATTGGAGGCGGTTCAGAGAAGGTTCACTAGGCTGATTACTGGGATGAGGGGTTGTTGTATGAGGAAAGGTTGAACAGGTTGGGCCCATGCTCATTGAAGTTTAGAAGAATGAGGGGTGATATCATTGAAACATAAGATTCTGAAGGGGTTTGACTGGGTTGATGCTGAGAGGATGTTCCCCTTTGTGGAGGAATCTAGAACAGATGGCACGTTTAAAAATAAGGGGTTTCGCATTTAGAACGAAGAAAAGTACAGCACAGGAACAGGCCATTCGGCCCTCCAAGCCTGCGCCGACCATGCTGCCCATCTAAACTAAAATCTACTCCACTTCCGGGGTCCGTGTCCCTCTATTCCCCTATTCATGTATTTGTCAAGATGCCCCATAAATGTCACTCTCATCCCTGCTTCCACCACCTCCTCCGGCAGTGAGTTCCAGGCACCCGCTACCCTCTGTGTAAAAAAACCTTGCCTTGTACATCTCCTCTAAACCTTGCCCCTCGCACCTTAAACCTATGCCCCCTAGTATTTGACCCCTCTACCCTGGGAAAATGTCTCTGACTATCCACTCTGTCTATGCCCCTCAGAATTTTGTAACCTCTATCAGGTCGCCCCTCAACCTCCATTGTTCCAGTGAGAACAAACCGAGTTTATTCAACCTCTCCTCATAGCTAATGCCCTCCATACCAGGCAACATCCTGGTAAATCTCTTCTGCACCCTCTCTAAATCCTCCACATCCTTCTGGTAGTGTGGCGACCAAAATTGAACATGTGTGGCCTAGGTTCTATACAGCTGCAACATGACTTGCCAATTTTTATACTCAATGCCCCGGCCAATGAAAGCAAGCATTCGTATGCCTTCTTGACTACCCTCTCCACCTGTGTTGCCACTTTCAGTGACCTGTGGACCTGTACACCTAGATCTCTTGGATTGTCAATACTCTTGAGGGTTCTACCATTCACTGTATATTCCCTACCTGCTTTAGACCTTCCAAAATACATTACCTCACATTTGACGGATCAAACTCCATCTGCCATCTCTCCGCCCAAGTCTCCAAACGATTCTGCTGTATCCTCGGATAGTCCTCAACGCTATCCGCAATTCCACCAACCTTTGTGACGTCCGCAAACTTACTAATCAGACCAGTTACATTTTCCTCCAAATCATTTATCTATACTACGATCAGCAAAGGTCCCAGCACTGAACCCTGCAGAACACCATTAGTCACAGCCCTCCAATCAGAAAAACACCCTTCCATTGCTACCCTCTGTCTTCTATGACCTAGCCATTTCTGTATCCATCTTGCCAGCTCACCCCTGATCCCATGTGACTTCACCTTTTGTACCAGTCTGCCATGAGGGACCTTGTCAAAGGCCTTACTGAAGATAGTGATGAGGAGGAATTTCTTCCTTCAGAGTGTTGTTAATGTTTGGATTGTCCCTCCCAAGAGACCAGGGTCATGTAATATATTCAAAGTTGAGCTGGACAGACTTTTGATCAGCAAAGGGGCCAAGGGTTGAGGGGCACGAGGCCCAAAAAGAGAGTTTAGGTCACAATGAGATCATCCATTATCTTATCAAATGGCGGAGCAGACTCAAGGGCCTACTCCTGCTGCTATTTCTACGATACAAGACATAATGTGAACCCAACAAATCAGAACATAATCTTTTTTTAATCACCCAAACTGGAAACAAAATGATCGTATGACAGCTAAGCACAAAACAAAGATAAAACAAAGCTGCGACATCTCACCTGAGTGCCAGGACTGTTGAGATCAATGAGATCGCTCCATTCCTCGGAGAGATCCGATAGAGATACCATGCTAAGATGGACACTGGGAAAGTGCTCTTCTGTTTTGCAGTCAGGAAAGTTCCAGACTTGATGATAAAGCTCATGATGAACTGAAGACTCACCGGGAACTTTTCGGCAATGAACAGCACACTTTGGGGCATCTAAAACACCACAAAGAAATTCAGCTTAAGTTATAAATAAATATGTCCATGCATTTAAGCACAAGGTGGATGGATAGGTGAAAAAGGGAGAAAGGAATAGAGGGATATGCTGATCGGATGAGATGATGTAAGGTGTGAGGAGGCTTGTGTGAAACATCAATAGAACAGCTGGGTTGAAAGGCCCACTTTGACACTGTAATTTTATAGTTTATACCCATGAAGACACCTCACAGATCCATGGAAATGAGCACACAACTGTCAAGTATTAATTTAATTCATTCTTTGACTGATTTTATTCCATTACAGGTTTTTTCTAAATCAATGGAATCTGATAGGAGGTTTTGTGGGGCACTGATAGCATCCCTCCCTCTGGCCCGGCTCTGGGTTCAAGTCCCACTTGTTGACCACAGAAGGAGCGCTTGCGACACGGCTCAAGGGGCTGGTAATCACGTGAGAATCCTTCCACGACCTCTCCGCCATTCTCCAATGCGGAAAGAGCGTGTGTGAAGATACACTTGAAAATAAAAAATATCAACAGAATTACTGCAACTTTACTGCAAACAAGCCATTCAGCCCAAGAGGGCTGCACCAGTGTTTACGTTCCAGGCGAGCCTCCTTCCATCTTGCCTCAGCTCACTCTACCGACTTATCCTTTCTCTCTCGCTTTGTGAAAAATGTACTCGTTCAACGGATGCAAGCGCCATCAGCAATGCCAGCATTTATTGCCCATTCCTGGTTGTCCTTGAAAAGGTGGTGGTGATCCGCCTTCGAACCACAGAATTTACAGTGCAGAAGGAGGCCATTCAGCCCATTGAGTCTGCACCGGCCCATGGAAAGAGCACCCTACTTAAGCCCACGCCTTCACCTTAATCCAGCCTAACTTTCTGGACACTAAAGGGAAATTTAGCATGGACAATCTACCTAACCTGCACATCTTTGGACAGTGGGAGGAAACTGGAGCAGACGGAGGAAGCCCACGCAGACACGGGGAGAAAGTGCAAACTCCACACAGACAGTCACCCGAGGCCGGAATTAAACCCGGGTCCCTGGAGCTGTCAGGCAGCAGTGCTAACCACTGTGCCACCGTGCCGCCTTCTTGAACCGCTGCAGACCATGTAGTGCAGGTACACCTACAGTGCTGCTAGGGAGGGAGTTCCAGGATTTTGACCCAATGACAGTGAAGGAATACACTTCCAAATCAGGGTGGTGTGTGGCTTCGAGGGGAACTTCCAGATGGCGGTGTTCCCGTGAATGTATCTGCCCTTTGAATGCATCTATGCTATTCGTCTTGCCTTAACCATTCCTTGTGGTAATGAGTTCCACATTATGACCACGCTCTGGGTAAAAACAAGTTCCCTCTTGGATTTATGAATGCCTATCTTATATTTATGGCCCCAGCTTTGGTCTCCTCCACATTCTTGTATTGAAGTTAAACTGGTTATCTCAAAGAATCAAACGACAAAGTACAAAAACAAATAGTAACCACAGTTCAGAGATATTAAATCAGATATCTACCTTTCACATTTTCTTTCATCATGATTGCGACGGGGCATCTGTTATGAATGATCATCCGAGGACTAAAATCCTCGCTGACAGTTATGTAGGTGACGCCGAGGTATTCCTGGTAAGTCACCACTACAGCTCTGAAATAAAGAGAATGGAAGAGGAATTACAATTTACAACCAGCGTTTATTACCTGCTCTGTTAAACAATGTAAATTATTTTAAAACAGAGCTGAAATGACAAAATGTAAGGCACACATGGTGGGGTGGCAGGGAGCGTCTTCCTCTGAACAAGTAAGGCAAGTCAATGACTTTGGGGGGGAGGGGGGTACTGATCGTCAAAACGTCAGCAGGTTTCGAGTCGAAGCACCACTCCAAAAGCCTAAGCACAAAATCCATACTAGCATTCCAATTACAGTACCGAGGGAATGCTGTACTGTTCGGTTGAGACGCTCAACCGAGGCCGTGAATGATGCCTCGGGTATGTGGTGAATGTAACTCTGTAATTCACACTGTGATATATATATGAGACCGTACGATTGTAAGCGCAGTTGCGTTGCCCGACCACTAGGGGGGGTAGCTCTGGGAATGCTTAGGAGTTTGTACAGGGCTCCACCCTTAGCTCCGCCCACAGATCATCCCCCTGGACTGCTGTATAAATATCGATGCCCAAAGCCAGCCGACCAGTTCATCGAGAGTTCAACGTGTAACAGGCTGGCTCTGTAATAAGTAGATTAAAACCACTGTTCATATCCCAAAGCACGTGTCTAGTGAATTGATGGTCTCATCAATTTAATCTACTTAAGAACAGCCCTCAAGCCTGAGCGACTGGAACTCGACCCACAGGATGCAGAGGCAAAATACATTTTTTCTCATTGGCTCCGGTGTTTTAAAGCCTACCTGGCGGAAGCAAGCACAGCCGAAACAACAGAGGAGCAGAAACTGAGCCTACTGCACGCGAGGGTGAGCCACAGAAACTCTACTCAACTAAACTGTGCCGGTTCGTATACTGAAGCCCTAGCGCTACTCGACAAAATGTATGTGAGGCCTGTTAATGAAGTCTATGCACGACACGTGTTCACTACTCGCCGCCAGCGGCCTACGGAATCGCTCACAGAATTCCTGAGAGAGCTTAAAACTTTATCTAGTGACTGTAATTACCAGGCGGTTACCGCGGCAGAACATAGAGAACTTGCTGTACCTGATGCCTTTGTGGTGGGGGGCCTTAGGTCAAATTACGTGCGCCAGCGACTGCTGGAAAAGGGGGCCCTAAATCTTGAAGCAACTGTTGAACTTGCTACCACTATGGAGGTCTCCTTCCGCAGCCTCACCTCGTTCCCCACGGACCCCGCGACCCCATCATGGGCCCCCGACCAGCGACTCCCCCAGGCCTGCGCCGTGCGGCCGCCCAGCCACAATGCTGCCCCAGCCTGCCACTTTTGTGGCCAGAATCAGCACTCGAGGCAGCACTGCCCGGCCCGCAACGCGACCTGCAGCAGCTGCGGGCGAAAAGGACACTATGCCAGAGTGTGTCTGGCGAAGAAAGCCCCAGCCTCTAACCCTCCCACGGCTCAAAGCACTTGTTCCCTGAATTCACAGGCCTGCAGGCCCCGAAATGCTGCAGCCTGTATGCCGACTCCGCCCCCACCCGACATGTGCGACTCATGGGGGCGGCCATCTTGGCAATCCTCCTCCATGCGGCCGGCCATGTGCGACTCATGGGGGCGGCCATCTTGGGATCCATCCCCTTCAAACTCTGAAACTCACCTCGATGACTACGAACTCAGAGGGCAGTCATCACGGGGCCACTCCAGCACAGCTGATCGAGCCGCCGACTTCCCAGCAACTCAGCGCAGTCACTCCGGACCAATCGCGCCTGAAGCATCTGCGAAACTCGATGGCGACGGTCCAAATTAACGGGTACAGCACGTCGTGCCTTTTCGACTCCGGGAGCACAGAGCTTCGTACACCCAGATCTGGTAAGACGCTGTTCGCTCCCCGTTTTCCCCGCACGGCAAACTATCTCCCTCGCATCGGGCTCCCACTCTGTCCAGATCCAAGGGCGCACCGCCGCGACGCTCACAATCCAAGGCGCTAGCTATGCCAAATTCCAGCTCTACGTCCTGCCCGAACTCTGCACCCCACTCTTATTGGGCCTAGATTTTCAGTGTAACCTCAAGAGTCTCACCCTCAGTTTCGGCAGGCCCCTATCCCCACTCACTATCTGCACCCTAGCCACGCTTCGAATCTCCCCCCCTCCTCTCTTTGCCAATCTCACCCAGGACTGTAAACCCGTAGCCACTCGTAGCAGGCGGTACAGCCTGCAGGATAGGGTGTTCATCAGATCAGAGGTTCGAAGGCTTCTCAGTGAGGGGATCATAGAGGCCAGCAACAGCCCCTGAGAGCTCAGGTGGTGGTCGTCAAGACCGGGGAAAAATTCCGCATGGTAGTAGACTATAGTCAGACCACAAATCGCTTTACGCTCCTAGACGCGTATCCCCTCCCCAAGATTGCAGACATGGTTAATCAGATCGCCCAATATCGGCTATTTTCCACGGTGGATCTGAAGTCTGCATACCACCAGCTCCCAATCCGCCCGGAGGACCGCCACTGCACGGCAATTGAGGCCGATGGCCGCCTCTTCCATTTCCTCCGGGTTCCCTTCGGCGTCACTAATGGGGTTTTGGTGTTCCAACGAGCAATGGACCGAATGGTGGACCAGTACGGGCTGCGGACCACGTTTCTGTACTTGGATAACGTCACCATCTGCGGCTATGACCAGCAGGACCACGACACCAACGTCTACCATTTTCTCCAGATGGCTCAGAAACTAAACCTCACCTATAACAAGGAGAAATGCGTTTTCCACACGACCAGACTAGCCATCCTCGGCTATGTCGTGGAAAATGGAGTCCTGGGTCCCGACCCGGACCGTATGCGCCCCTCCCTCTCCCTCATTGTCCCAAGGCCCTCAAACGGTGCTTGGGATTCTTTTCGTATTACGCCCAGTGGGTCCCTCAATATGCAGACAAAGCCCGCCCACTCATTAAGGCCACACTATTTCTCCTGTCAGCTGAGGCGCACCAGGCCTTCAACTGCATCAAGAGGACAACGCCAAAGTGGCCATGCGGGCGGTGGATGAATCCACCCCATTTCAGGTTGAGAGCGATGCCTCAGAGGTAGCTCTTGCAGCCACTTTAAATCAGGCAGGGAGACCAGTCGCATTCTTCTCCCGTACCCTCTCCGCTTCGGAACTCCGACACTTGGCAGTCGAAAAACAAGCACAAGCCATTGTGGAGGCTATTCGTCACTGGAGGCACTACCTCGCAGGTAGGAGGTTCACCCTCATCACCGACCAAAGATCGGTTGCCTTCATGTTTGACAACTCGCAAAGGGGCAAAATTAAAAACGATAAAATTCTGCGGTGGAGGATCAAACTCTCCACCTATAGCTACGATATTAAGTATCGACCGGGGAAGCTTAACGAGCCCCCAGATGCCCTATCCCGCGGGACGTACGCCAGCGCGCAGAACGACCGCCTGAAAGTCATCCACAACGACCTCTGTCACCCGGGGGTCACCCGGCTCGCCCACTACATCAAAACCCGAAATCTGCCTTTTTCCACTGAGGAGGTAAAAGCTGTCACCAGAGACTGCCCGATCTGCGCGGAGTGCAAACCGCACTTCTATAGACCAGACAGGGCCCACCTGGTCAAGGCTTCTAGGCCCTTTGAACGCCTCATGATCGATTTCAAAGGGCCGCTCCCCTCACCTAACAGGAACGTTTACTTCCTAAACGTCATAGATGAGTTCTCCCGCTTCCCCTTTGCTATCCCGTGCCCCAATATGACTCCCACACAGTCATTAGGGCCCTGCATAGTATCTTCACCCTGTTTGGTTTCCCCAGCTACGTACACAGCGACCAGAGTTCGTCCTTCATGAGCGATGAGCTGCGTCAGTACCTGCTCAACAAGGGCATCGCCTCAAGCAGGACTACCAGCTACAACCCCAGGGGGAACGGGCAGATGGAGAGGGAGAATGCGACGGTCTGGAAGACCGTCCTGCTGACCCTCCGGTCCAGGAATCTCCCAGTCTCCCAGTGGCAGGATGTCCTCCCAGACGCGCTCCATGCTATTAGGTCACTCTTATGCACCGTGACCAACCAGACCCCTCACGAGAGGCTCTTTATCTTTTCCAGGGGCACTACCACGGGGGTCTCACTCCCGGCATGGCTGAAGACACCGGTCCCTGTACTCCTGAGGAAGCACGTCAGGATGCACAAAACTGACCCCCCTTGTAGAGAAGGTGCGCCTGCTTCACTCAAACCCCCAGTACGCCTTCATAGAGTTCCCTCCGGGACCTAGCACCCGCTGGATCCAGCATCCCCACTATCACTGCAGAGGTACCCCTCACTCTACACCCCACCCAGCCACCCCCTCGTGCTCCTGAGCCCACTAGCTCGCTACATTTGTTTTGCGCACCCACACCGGCTAACCCCCAGCGCCCCCAGTCCCCACTCGAACCAGTCGGGTATGGAGCTCGGACGGAATCACCCCCGGAGTCCGCCAGCGTACCCCAACCCACAACACCCATCCAGCCACCACAAGAGGCTGCAACCCCGGTCCTCCGCAGATCGCAGCGGACGACTCGACCACTGGACAGACTCAATTTATGAACCACCACCCCCGCCGGACTTGATTTTTTTGTAGGGGGTGAATGTAACTGTGTAATTCACACTGTGATACATATATGAGACCGTACGATTGTAAGCGCAGTTGCGTTGCCCGACCACTAGGGGGAGTAGCTCTGGGAATGCTTAGGGGTTTGTACAGGGCTCCACCCTTAGCTCCGCCCACAGCTCCTCCCCCTGGACTGCTGTATAAATATCGATGCCCAGAGCCAGCCGACCAGTTCATCGAGAGTTCAACGTGTAACAGGCTGGCTCTGTAGTAAGTAGATTAAAACCACTGTTCATATCTCAAAGCACGTGTCTAGTGAATCGATTGTCTCATCAGTGTACACACATTTCAATATGTCCTGGTCGCGTTTGTCCTCCGAGCATTGCTGTTCATGGGAGCTTGCTGGGCGCAAATCAACTGCCACGTTTTCTACACTGCAACACAGTGACTTCACTTAAAAAGCAGGAGGCCTTGTGGTGCAGTGATAACCCCCCCCCCTACCGCTGGACATAAAACTCCGAGTTTGAGTCCAACACCAGTGTTGTGTTTGATCCTTTGTACTTTACGAAGGAACTCACCAAACTCTTCGACTTGTCCAACCAGAATCTTTTATTGAGCCTTGTGTGGTAAGATTGCAAAATGATACCGAGCACGTTATTATGGAGTCTGCTGACTCCTCTGGAACGTGCACCTAGCACCGACCATTCACATATACGTCTTATTACCCTCCCAATCTTCTTCTGAAGATGGCCGGAGCCTAGAGACCGCATGGTGTGTCTGTACTGCCACCTGCTGGCTGGTGGTCGCACACCTTCCAACTATGATATAGCCCATTGGCATATCACCATGACCAGGATTTGTTGGCCATGGAAGGAGCATTCAACATGGTTCAACGGGCTGATAATCAGCTCGGGAATCCTTCCACCACTGCTCACCAAAAGGGTAAAAAATATCAGTATACGGGTGTGAAGATACGCTAACAGCAGCAACTTCAAAAGTACGTCACTGTAAAGCGTTTTTGGGCAGCCCGAAGAAATGAAAGGCACGATAGAAATGCAGATCTTCCTTTCAATATCTATATACTGGTGTGACTTCCAGCATTTTTTCTTTTTATCTCAACTTTTGTTTTGGAAGCCAAAGTGCAAATGTTTCACAAATCTAGCTGTGCGGTTAATAACCTAAGCACTCTGCCATTCCTTTAAACACTAACAATAACAGCTACAATATCACCATTCTAGATTCAAGATAGATAAGACCAATTAAATCATTTTGGACAACAAGGATGTGCAGACTGTTGGTCACAGCCAGCGTCCAAAACAGAGGGCGCGATTCTCCCAAAGGGAGACAAAGTGCCGACGCCGGAGTGAAAACCGGAGTGTTCACTCCGGCTTCGGAGGCCGCTCCTCGCCCCCTATTCTCCCACCCCCAGGGGGCGAGAAGCGGCGGCGCGTCAACCTAGCGCGCCGGGCCTTGACGCTTGCGTCAAAGCGGCGCCGCCTGAATGATGCGGCCGGCGGCGCCTAAATGACATCACCTGCGCATGCACAGGTGCCGTCTTCCCCTCCGCTGCCCCGCAAGACATGGAGGATTGATCTTGTGGGGCGGCGGAGGGAAAAGAGTGCATCTTTCAGAGACGCCGGCCCGACGATCGGTGTGCACCAATCGCGGGCCAGACCCCCCCTGAGCACCCCCCTGGTGCTCGATCCGCCCTCCGCCCCCCACAAGCCCCACATGCAGCGGTCGTACGCTGTTCACGCTGGCAGCGACCAGGTTTGGTTGGCGCCGGCATGAACCGGTCGGATTAGGCAGGCCTCACGGCCCATCCGGGCCGGAGAATCGCCACTCGACCGGAGCAGCGATTCTCCGAGCGGCCTGTCGCAAACGTGACACGCCCTTTTGGGTGGGGGTGGGAGAATCGCGTGGGGGTGCCAGGGCGGCGTGGTGTGAATCGCCCGGCACTCCCACGATTCTCCCACCCGGCGTGGGGGTCGGAGAATTGCGCCCAGAGACTCGAGATCCGCCATGCATACACCATAAGGGCGACTTTAACTCCTGCCAGACTTTGCATTTCTGCTTTCTGCCCAATTTGGTGGGGTGATGCAGGTTAGGCCTGGGAGTTAAAATCTCTGCTCTCAAATTGCCAATGTCAAGGGTAGTTCTGCACCCACCTCAGTTCCTGCTCAGAGTTAAGGTTTGGGCAAACAGATCAGTGGTAAATTGTACAGCTAATTTGCTCAGCAGGAACACAGCCCATAATGTAAATACATTCAGGTCACAAACATTCAGGTTACAGCATTAATACAGCAGTTTTCCTTTATCTCCTCTGCAAACTTGAGCTCCATCATGGAATCGTAGGACAGTTATGAAATGAAATGAAAATCGCTTATTGTCACAAATGAAGTTACTGTGAAAAGCCCCTAGTCGCCACATTCCGGCACCTGTTCGGGGAGGCTGGTACGGGAATTGAACCGTGCTGCCGATCTGCCTTGGTCTGCTTTCAAAGCCAGCGATTTAGCCCTGTGCTGTTATAGCACACAAGGTGGCCATTTGGCCCATTGGCAGCACAGTAGCATTGTGGATAGCACAATTGCTTCACAGCTCCAGGGTCCCAGGTTCGATTCCGGCTTGGCTCACTGTCTGTGCAGAGTCTGCACATCCTCCCCGTGTGTGCGTAGGTTTCCGCCGGGTGCTCCGGTTTCCTCCCACAGTCCAAAGATGTGCAGGTTAGGTGGATTGGCCATGATAAACTGCCCATAGTGTCCAAAATTGCCCTTAGTGTTGGGTGGGGTTACTGGGTTATGGGGATAGGGTGAAGGTGTTGACCTTGGGTAGGGTGCTCTTCCCAGGAGCCGTTGCAGACTTGATGGGCCGAATGGCCTCCTTCTGCACTGTAAATTCTATGATAATCCCTGCCAGTGCTCTGCAAGAGCAACTCACCTCATCCCACTCACCCGCCTTTCCCACACTGCGCTGCAAAAACATTTTCCTCCAGATAATGATCCAATCTTTTGAAAGCTTTGCTTGCATTTGTCTGCACTGCTCTCTCAGGGAGTGCATTCCAGAGTCTAATCACGTATTGTATGAAAAAGAATTTAATCAAGAATCTGCAATTCGAAACTCTGGTGCCTGGAACCGAACTTGCACCAAGTCACGTTCGCCCATGTCCCCTTTACTCTCTGACCTACATCGGCTTCCGGTCCTGCAGGAACTTGAGTTTAAAATTCTCGTCCTTGTAATCAAGTCCCCCCATGGTCCAACCCCTGCTTATCTCTATCTCCGGTGTTACACAACCCCAGGACATTCCAGTCCTCTATTCTGGCCTCTGGTGGATCACCGATTTCTATCACTCCATTACTGGTAGCCATGCCTTCAGTCGACTAGGCCCCACCGAGATACACTTCTTCATATTTTAAGTTGCTCCTTGTAGTGGGAGAATGGACATCCAGAAGGTCGTGGCTTGTATGTCAGTTCATTGTACAGAAGGTTTTTGAGTGTACAGCCGTCATCCATCCAATGAACGCAACCGAGCCAGCAATGACATCGTTGGCTTGGCAATGAGTGTACGCCGGTGGAATTAGCATGCTTCAGGACCTCTGAGATTGTGACCTTTTCCCGCCAAGAGATCTCGAGAATACCTCAGAGACAGCAAAAATGAAAACTGCTCAGCCTTTTCCTCTTCCCAGCATATGTTGTCCGGGTCTCACCTGGGAATATACTGAGGATGCAGGCTTGGTACACTTGCAGTTTGATGTTCTCGGTTAGGGTACTGGTGTTCTACACTCCCTTATTCTGCTTGGACATCACAACTGCAGCATTTGCCATTCGTATATTGATTTCAGCACCAAGTGGCAGACTGCTGGTGATTGCGGAGTCCAGGTATATGAAGCTATCAACAGTGTCACACTGTCAATGCTGATAGATGACGGCATGGTAACATCCCAGACTATAACATTCGTTGTGCTATTGCTGGTCAAAGTGAACTCTTCACATGCACCACAGAGTTGATACGTTTGCTGCTGACAACTGCTGGATGGTGCGCCAATGATTACTGGTTGCACTTTGACAGAATATCCAGGTGTCCTTTGATACAGGAAATGCTAGGGGGATCACGAAGGCAATAGTTCCATCAGCAAAGAAAACAGCTCCATGAAAACAAAAGAAAAAGAGGTCATTCCTGATTGCAATATGCCATTGGAGAGATGTTGAGATATGTTGAGATAACTTGAGTATGGCATCAGGAGCCCCAGCTAAACTGGAGTTAATGGGAATCAGGACAAAACCGTTTGGAGTCATAGCGAGCACAAAGGAAGATGATTGTGGTGGTTGGAGGTCAGTCATCTCAATCCCAAGACACCGCTGCACAAGTTCCTCAGAGTAGTGTCCTCGGCCCAAACATCTTCAGCTGCTTTATGATGTTGGCAGATGATTGCACAATGTTCAACACTATTCGTGACTCCTCAGGCACTGAAGCAGTCCCATGTCCAACTGCAGCAACACCTGGATGATGTCCAGACTTGAGCTGAAAGTGGAAAGTAACATTCGTGCCACACAAGTGTCAGGCATTGACAATGGCGCCACGGTAGCCCAGTGGTTAGTACAATTGCTTCAGAAAGCCAGAGTCCCAGGTTCGATTCCCGCTTGGATCGCTGTCTGTGTGGAGTATGCACATTCTTCCCATCTTTAAGTCATCTTTGTCTACAGGAATAGTGCCAGAAGACTGGAGGATAGCAAATGTTGTCCCCTTGTTCAAGAAGGGGAGTAGAGATAACCCCTGTAACTGTAGACCAGTGAGCCTTACTTCTGTTGTGGGAAAAGTCTTGGAAAGGTTTATAAGATATAGGATATAAGATAAAGGTATAATCATCTGGAAAGGAATAATTTGATTAGAGATAGTCAACATGGTTTTGTGAAGGGTAGGTCGTGCCTCACAAATGTCATTGAGTTCTTCGAGAAGGTGACCAAACAGGTAGATGAGGGTAAAGCAGTTGATGTGGCGTATATGGATTTCAGTAAAGTGTTTGATAAGGTTCCCCACGGTAGGCTATTGCAGAAAATACAGAGGCATGGGATTCAGGGTGATTTAGCAGTTTGGATCAGAAATTGGCTAGCTGATAGAAGACAAAGAGTGGTGGTTGATGGGAAATGTTCTGACTGGTGTCCAGTTACTAGTGGTGTACCACAAGGATCTGTTTTGGGGCCGCTGCTGTTTGTCATTTTTATAAATGACCTGGAGGAGGGCGTAGAAGGATGGGTGAGTAAATTTGCAGATGACATTAAAGTCGGTGGAGTTGTGGACAGTGCAGAAGGATGTTACAAGTTACAGAGGGACATGATAAGCTGCAGAGCTGGGCTGACAGGTGGCAAATGGAGTTTAATGCAGAAAAGTGTGAGTGATTCATTTTGGAAGGAATAACAGGAAGACAGAGTACTGGGCTAATGGTAAGATTCTTGGTAGTGTGGACGTGCAGAGAGATCTCGGTGTCCATTTCCATAGATCCCTGAAAGTTGCCACCCAGGTTGAGAGGGTTGTTAAGAAGGCGCACGGTGTGTTAGCTTTTATTGGTAGAGGAATTGAGTTTCAGAGCCATGAGGTCATGTTGCAGTTGTACAAAACTCTGGTGCGGCCGCATTTGGAGTATTGCGGCAGTTCTGGTCGCCTCATTATAGGAAGGATGTGGAAGCATTGGAAAGGGTACAGAGGAGATTTACAAGGATGTTGCCTGGTATGGAGGGACGATCATATGAGGAAAGGCTGAAGGACTTGAGGCTGTTTTCGTTAGAGAGAAGGTTAAGAGGTGACTTAATTGAGGCATACAAGATGATCAGAGGATTAGATAGGGTGGACATTGAGAGCCTTTTTCCTCGGATGGTGATGTCCAGCACAAGGGGACATAGCTTTAAATTGAGGGGAGATAGATATAGGACAGATGTCAGAGGTAGGTTCTTTACTCAGAGTAGTAACGGCGTGGAATGCCCTGCCTGCAACAGTAGTGGACTTGCCAACACTAAACGCATTCAAATGGTCATTGGATAGGCATATGGACAACAAGGGAATAGTGTAGAGGGACTTTAGAGGGGTTTCACAGGACGGCGCAACATCGAGGGCTGAAGGGCCTGTACTGCGCTGTAATGTTCTATGTTCTATGTTCTATCTGTGTGGATTTTCTCCGGGTGCTCCGGTTTCCTCCCACAAGTCCCAAAACAAGTGCTTGTTAAGTCAATTGTACATTCTGAATTCTCCCTCTGTGTACCTGAATAGGCGCCAGTGTGCGGCAACTAGGGGATTTTCACAGTAACTTCATTGTGGTGTTACTACTTGTGTCAATAATAAAGATTATTGTCTCGGTTAGGAATCCTGCAAAGAGTAATGCACCTCCTCACTCCCCAAAGCCTGTCCACCACCTAAAAGGCACAAGTCAGGAGTGTGATGGAGTATTCCCCACTTGCCTGGATGAGTGCAGCTCCAGAAGCTCGACATCATCCAGAACAAAGCAGTCCCGCTTGTTGGCAATCCTTCCACAAACATTCAAACCCTCCACCACCGTTGCACAACAGCCGCCGTGAGTACCATCTACAAGATGCACTGCAGAAACTCCCCAAGGCTCCTGAGGCAGCACCTTCCAAACCCATGACCACTAGCATCTAGTGCAGCAGCTACATGTGAACACCACCACTTGGAGGTTCCCCTCCAAGTCACTCACCATCATGATTTGGAAATATATCAGCCTTTCCTTCATTGTCGCTGGGTCAAAATCTTGAACTCCCTCCCTAACAGCACTGTGGCAGTACCGACACCACATGGACTGCAGGGGTTCAAGAAAACAGCTCACCACCACCTTCTCAAAGGCAATTTGGGACGGGCAACAAATGCTGACCGAGCGTCATCCGCATCCCGTAAAAATTAATTTAAAAAATAATGAACTGCACTGAATTCACAGCTCAAAAACAGGTGATCTTGCTCAACAGGCCTATGGCAGTGGTTCTGCCCCTCACATGCTTCTCCCAGCTTAAGCCATTCAGAAGGAGCTCAGATTTTAAGCCAAGATAGATAACTCTTTAAAGAATATGTTGGCCTTTATAGCGAGGGGATTCGAGTACAGGAGCAGGGATGTCTTGCTGCAATTATACAAGGTCTTGGTGAGGCCATACCTGGCAGTTTTGGTCTCCTTTCTGAGGCAGGATGTTCTTGCTCCAGAGGGAGTGCAGCAAAGTTTACCAGATTGATTCCAGGGACGGCAGGACAAACGTCTGATGAGAGATTGAGTCATTCAGAAGAATGAGGGAGGTACTCATAGAAACCAATAAAATTATAACAGGACTAGACAGTGTAGATGCAAAAAGGATGTTCTCGATGGTGGGGGTATCCAGAACCAGGGGTCTGAAGATATGGGGTAGACCATTCAGACCTAATCGTCAGGTGTTCCAGGTGCCTTTTGACGGCCTTTCTTTGGATCTTCACTTTATGGAAGACGGGTTCTGTCTTCTCCAACACGATTCCAGGGATCCAACTGGAACACGTATGCAGCATATCCTGTTTTTAATGTTCTTTTGGGTCTCCTGCCGTTGTGACAATGAGCAATTTTCATTTCATTTTCATTTCTTTTATCCCTCTGCTTGGACTCAGCCTGGTGCGTGCAGTCCTCCCATCAGTAATTGCGCCTGGCGACTCCCAATGTGGTGTGACATGTGGTTCAGTCTTCAAACAGGAATTTAGCTACCCTTGCGTGCATGGAACTCGTTGGCTGTTTCTTCATTCCATTCCTGACTGTCTGTACCGCCTGCTTTGTCAGACCATTGAATGATGGGTGGAACGGCACTGTCTAGATGTGCTTGGTGCCATTCAACTTCCAAGAGCACCTGGACTCCCCACTGGTAAAGGTTAAAATCGTGAAGGCGTATCAGATACGAGGACCTCTGGTATGCCATGGATTCAAAAACTTGTCGGAGTTTTTCTATTATTGCGTGAGAAGTCATGGAGGCCATGCAATGCACTTCCAACCATTTTGAATTGCCGTTGACCTTAATGAAGAATATTGACCCTAAGAACAGGCCAGCAAAGTCTTCGTCCACCTGTACCCATGTCTTCCTGTCCATTTCCATGTGTGTAAGGAGGCCAAAGGTCAGAACCCCTGATTCTCCTGGAACAGGGAGCATTGCTTCACTAAGACCACGATATTTGCATTGTGCCCAGAACACCAAACGTAGCTCCTCGCGAGCATTTTCATCTTGGATACCTCAGCATGCCCATTGTGCACCTCCATCAGAACTGAGCTCTGACCAGGGTGAGGGTTGACTACCCGCGATTCCCCACAAGATAATACCACCTTCAACACTTAGTTCGTGGACGGGATTCTTCGGTCTGCCAGCCGCGTTTTCCTTGGCGGCGTGCCCTCGCCGGCAGTGGGATTCTCCGTTCCCACTTCCTGCCAATGGGATTTCCCATTGTGGCCTCCCCACACCGCCGGGAAACCCACGGCCGTGAGTGCTCTGCCGGCGTAACGGTGTGTCCCGCTGGCAGAGAATCCAGCCCCTTGACTTTCGCTGAGGAAGGGTTTCATGTCGTCCATGGGGTGTCCTCAGATTCTGCCACTGAGGATCCTATGGTGCGACGTAGACAATGTGCGGGCCTTCTGGGTCCCAGCTTTAATCTGTTTTGCAGATATTGGCATGGCACCTATAAAGTTTATTCATGACGACGTCTTCGAACGCTGGCAAAGGGGTTAAAGCTCGTGGGCAGTGGGAGGCGAATCAAGAGCGTACACGTCGGCATCACGCACTGCTGGGCGGTGCTCGAGGGAGGATTCATAAGCCGCCAGTAACAAGGCCCAATGCTGGATCTGAATCGAGGCGATGGGGGGGGGGAATTGCTTTATCTTCTTTCAAAAGGCCCAGCAAATGCTTATGGTCTGTTATGATTACAAAATGTCGATCATAGACATACAGATGGAACTTTTTCACACCACAAATAACAGCCAACCCTTCCTTTTCAATCTGTGACTAACACCGCTGAGCGCCCACCAGGGTCCTGAATGTGTAAGCAATGAGCTTCTCCATGCCATTGTCCCATCAATGTGAGAGGACTGTACCCTCTCCATATGAAGAGGCACACGTCAGTAGCAGTTCTCTTCTGAGGTCGTAATGGGCCAGGAAATTCGAGGACAGCCGTTGCTGTTTTATGTTCACAAAGGCTTCATCCTGCGGTGCCTGCTATCACCACCTTTGATGCGCAGGGGTGCAAAGTGGCCAAGTTTGGGATGAATTTCCCACAGTGATTTATCAGGCCCAAAAAAACAATTTCAACTTTGCTGCATTGCACACGCTCGTTGCCTCATGATGGCCTTGACTTTATCCTCCACGGGGTGTGGGCCTTTCTTATCTATCTGGTATTCCAGGTAGATCACTTCACCTGCCTGGAATACACATTTCTCTGTCTTGAGACATGCACCTGCATTGGAAAACCACCTCAAGACCTCCTCTAAGTTCGCTGGATGCTCTTGTTCAGTGGCCCCTGTTGATTAAAACGTCACCAACATATACTGCTACCCTAGGCAGCACTTGGAGAATATTTTCCATGACACACTGAAAAATGGTACGTGCTAACGAGACTCCGAAGGGCAGGTGTGTATATTCGTACAGGCCCTTATGGGTGTTAATTGTGACATACTTTCTGGATGTTTCATCTAGTTCGAGCTGGAGGTAGGCAAAGCTCATATCCAGTTTTTTGATGGTTTGACCACCTGCTGATTTGGTATACAAAACCCCGACATGCAGCATGGGGTACCAATCCAGTCATGAGGCTTTGTTTACTGTAAGTTTATAATCTCCGGAAAGGCGGACAGACTTGCCAGGCTGGAGGACGGGGCCGACTGGTGCTGTCCACTCCACGAACCGCACTGGCCTATTATCCAGAGGCTTTCCAACTGCTCGATTTATGACTATACCATTGCAGGCAATGAGAGATCGGAGTAGCCGGAGGAAACCCAGGCAGACACAGGGAGAACTCCACACAGAGAGTGACCCAAGCCGGGAATTAAACCCGGGTCCCTGGCACTGTGAAGCAACAGTGCTACCTACGACTCCCACAGGGAGATCAATTAGCGACCCCCCCCCCCCCCCCATCCCATGGTCTTCTTGAGGGTTATAACAGGTGCAGAGGCAGAAATCTGGCAGAAACTGATTAGGTATCCTGCAGGATGAAAACCAACATGTGAGAAAGAGTGGACAGGAATAAAATCTGGGGCTGGTAAAACTTGGTTAAGAAGAAATGCTGTGCATACTTTTCATATTTTATGCTCCTGGGTCATGTGCACTCACATACAGGCTGTGAAGGCAGGCGGTTAATAATGGGCATTCTGTGGCCTCAGTCAGCGGCAGGTACCAAGACTTGCCAGGCGCAACACCCCTGCCCAAATATTCCCTTTGCCCTTCCCTGCTGCCACTGAGCACTGCAAGTCAATGAACAGGCTGAAATCTGTAACTAGCTGTCAGAGAGGTTTGGGATTCACAGCTAGACTTTCCCAGTCAGTGGAATGGCACCAACTGCCTCAGTCGCCTCCCATACTGCTCCAAGATTTATGCGCTTTATGATTGAAAAAAATATTAAAAATTTTAACTGCTGCACCCTCCCTAAAAGAAGATCTGAAGGCTTCATTAAAAGCAGATGTAAGATAAGAATAGGATAAATGTGTTGTTTGTCTCAATGCCAAACATGTGATCCAACCTGATACAGTTAAGAATTTGAGCAAACCCTGATACTATTATAGGATACTGTACAAGAGAAAAATAGTTTCTGGAAATCTGCTTGGCCTGCAGATGTTCTTCAGCGTCTGATGTTCCAGATACAATGGGATTTCTAAGAAATCCCAATTGCCAGTTTTTACAAAAATCAATCGGTTTCTATAACTTGTCATCCTCTACTTTAATGTAGGGCAGTCAAATTTCAATGCCATTTTATTTATCTACAGCACGGGAGGACGCCATTCGGCCCCTCACACCTGTTGGCTCTTTGATGAAGCAATCTAATCACTTCTGCTTCCCCCCCCCCCCCCCCCGCAGCCTGCGATTTTTATTTTGATCCTTTTCATTATTTATCCAATGCATTTTTTGAAAGTTGCTCTTAAATCAGTGACCACCACCCTTTCAGGCAGCGGATTCCAGATCATGATAAGCTGCCGTGCAGATAAAAACTTCTCCTCAGCTGCCCTCACTTGCTATTTGTCATAAATGTGTGTCCTGCAGTGACTCACCCGACCACTGGAACAGTTTCTTGCAAAGTGCGCTCACCAAAACCCCTCATAATTTGTGGATTCTTGCTTTCAGAGAGATCCCTGACCTATCTTGGCATTGTGGAATTTCAGGTCAATGACCTTCAGTCAGAACTGTTCTGCCGATGGGAGTCATCGGCCTGAAATGTCAGCCATTTATCTTTCCACAGACGCTGCTGGACCCCTCGGTTACTTCTCTCTCCACAGATGTTGCCTGACCTGCTGAATCTTTCAGCATTTTCTGTTTTTATTTCAGGTATCCAGCATTCACAGTATAGTGCGTTGGTGCTGAAGGAAGCAGTTGCTCTTGATGTGGTAGATGGTGAGAACTGCGGCATCATCATTAAGTATTTGAGCTAATGAGCTAAATTTTAACTCAGCAATCCTTCCCGTACGATGTTTGACACGGATATGTTCAAAGCAAACTAAATACACTAATGCAACTCATTAACTTAGCCATTTTAGTTGATTGTGGGCTCACAATGGGAGGACCTTAATAATAATAATTTTATTTTTGCCACAAGTAGGCTTACATTAACACTGCAATGAAGTTACTGTGAAAAGCCCCTAGTCGCCACATTTAGGTGCTTGTTCGGGTACATAGAGGGAGGATTCAGAATGTCCAATTCACCTAACAAACACATCTTTTGGCACTTGTGGGAGGAAACCGGAGCACCCGGAGGAAGCCCACGCAGACACGGGAAGAACGTGCAAACTCCGCACAGTGACCCAAGCCGGGAATCGAACCCGGGTCCCTGGCGCTGTGAAGCTACAGTGCTAACCACGGGGCTACCATGCCACCCAGCATATGAAGTGATCGGAATAGTAAGTACAGCACAGGCACATTTGAACAAACGGCCTCCTTTTGCTAAGTGACAGGGGATGGGTGAAGACTCCAGAGACAGTGGGTAGAGGTCCAAATGAGGCAAGGGTGCCTCGCAGGTGGTGGGCTCGGGATGGAAGTGGGTGAATCGAGGAACAGGCTTCTCCTCGAGGCTGCTAGCCTTTTCCCTCTAGGTTGCTGACATCCTGCACGGTCTGGTAAAGACAGGGGGCCTAGAGATAGTGATAGGAGTGTGTTGGACTGGTGCTTAAATATGGCCTTGGATCCTTCACACTCGTCAGCTGAGGGCAAGCGGATGAATCTGCTACTAGCAAGCCAGAGGAGACGGAGGGGAACTCGCCAGTGCATAACTAATGAGGTTCTATACGCATTATCTGGCACAGGATCCCGTCATTTTGTTCGGCGGGACAGACACCGCCGGAGCCCATCACTGCATTTAGTTTCAAAATGGGAGAATTCCACCCTGTGTTCCTGAAACTTCAGAGGCGGGATTCTCCCATCCCGCGGCAGAGTGTCCACGCTATCGTAAACGCCGTCGCGTTTTACGACGCCGTGAACGGGCCGCTCCGAGGACTAATTCTGGCCCCTACAGTTTGCGGTTTGCGCCGCTCCAGCTGCCGATCCCAGCGCGAACTATGTGCCGCGGGATCCGCGCATGCACAGTTGCGCCGGCGCCAACGAGGACATGCGCAGTGGCCTCCGCCAATGCGCCGGCCCCAACGCAACATGACGCAGGGCTACAGGGGCCGGGGGGTCGGAAAGGAGGCCCCCAGCCACAGAGGACGGCCCGCCAATTGGTGGGCCCCGATCGCGGGCCAGGCCACATTGGAGGCCCCCCCCCCCCGGGGTCGAACCCCTCCCCTCTCCACCCCACCATCCGACCCTTCCACGCCGATGTCCCGCCAGCCCAGAGCAGGTTAGAACGCCACCGGCAGGACTCAGCTCTTTTTTCCGGCCACTCGGCCCAAATAGGCCGGAGAATCGGCGGGCCGGCTGCGTAGAGCGGCCCGTGAGCGGCGCCATGCCAACCACGCCGGCACCGCTCTGCAGAGAATCACGTGCCGGCATTGGGGCAGCGTGGCCCGTTCACAGGGATTCTCCGGCCTGGCCCAGGGCTGGGAGAATCCCACCCCAGATTCTTCTCCGTGAACGTCCAATGTGAACTACATGTGGGTGATCATGGTCACTGGACTAGTAGTCCTGAGGCCCAGGATAATGTTCTTTCTAGTGGTATTGATTCAAATCCCACCACGACAGCTCGTGGAATTTAAATTCAATTGACAAAATCTGGAATTCAAAGCCAATCTCAGTAATGGTGACCGTGGAACTATCGCGGATTCTTGTAAAAACCCATTTATTACACTGATGTCCTTTTGGGAAGGAAATCTGCCATTCTTACCCAGTCTGGCCTACATGTGACTCCAGACCCGTAGCAATCTGGTTGTCTCTCAGCTGCCCTCTGAAATGCTAAGCTAGCCACAGATGCCAGGCTTTTTAACAATGCCCACGCCCCATGAAAGAATAAAAAAAGGTCCTCATGCTTTAATAATAATAACAGGGTTTGATAATCTTTGTTGGTTGAACAGAGCTTTTGGATCAGAAGCAGCAGAAACACATATAATAAACCCACTTCAACTGAACCGCAGCCTTGCTGATCAGTTCTATAAATGGTCTGAAGTTCTTGCCAGATTTATAATTCAGAGAAACAGAATCAAGAATGATTTGCCCCGAATTGCGAATAGCTATACTTTGCTTCAGAAATAAAAAGGAGAGGATTACTGAATTTCTCGCTTCAAACAGGAGCATCCTCCAAGAAATCCCTCTGGTGAGTTGCTTGAAATATCGATGTTGAAGTTAAATAATTATGCACAGCAGAATATGTCAAAAAGAGATTACAAAAAAAAACTCTCAGTGTACCTGGAACAAAGTCCACTTTCACCAGAATCCCCAAGGGGCACCGCCACACTCTGCCTTGGAAAGTCTTGCCTAATCATAGTTGGCAGGCTCCAGTACGGACAGCTGTTTGTGCCGATGTGTGGGGAGTAACCGAGCAGTAGGTGTTTCTGGGGCAGCGGGATGCTTAAATCTGCTCGCCCTCCGCCAGCGACAAGGTCCCAGCAAGGAATGGAACATGGTACGGAAGGAGATTGGGGTCTCGCTGGACTGAGGCTGAACACAGAACTCTCTGGCACGTAGACATGCTGTAAAACACAAATAATGAAGCAAAATTATTGACCATCACTGTAAAGGAAAGACATGCATTTATGGAGCTGCTTCCACGGCCGTCACAAAGCGCTGTAGAGCCGATGAAGTACTCTTTAGGCGCAATCAAAAAATGGCAACACAGCAGCCAATTTGCACACAGGAAGGCCCGCAGACATCAATGTGACAGATCAGCAGATAAGGGATAAATATTGACCAGGACACTGGGATAAAATCTCCTCTTCTTCTTCGAAACAGTGTGATTTAAGGACAGACAAAGCTTCACTTTAACCTCAGATCTGAAAGATGGCACCTCCAACAGTGCAGCATTCACAGGAATACAAGAAATAGAAGCAGGTCCCTCAAGCCAGCCCCGCCGTTCAGTATGATCATGGCGCATCTATGCCGGACTCAACTCCTATTCTGTGCCATTTCCCCATGGACCGCTATTCCTCGATATGTTCTTTAGTACTCCACTGGAGTGTCAAACTAGATTACTGATACTTGAGCACACGGTTCCGATTCAGAGAGGAGAGTGCTACCGATAAAGCCTTGGCCAATTTCTGATTGAGGGGGCTGGAATTTATGCTCCCCTGCCAGTGAGTTTGAAAGACGGAGGGTTTGTTAAATCCAGCAGGTTGCTGGCCCACTGCCTACCTGGCCAACCCTGCCTCAGCTAGAATTATGCCAGTGGTGTGGGAGGGGGAGCTCACACCCTGGGCCCATCACATTTTATAAGTGACATATGTAACGCAACAGCTACTGGGATCTGCAAAGCAAACCATGTCCCAACTGCATTCCAAGTGAAGGTATTTCTTTAAAGATCTGTCTCAGTCTTTAAATGATCTCGTCACTGTAACTGTACATGGAATAATGCACTACAGTAACGTCCTTCCTGACTGGGCCCACTGTCTCAAAGGTGTGAGACGCAAAAGGCTTATGGCAGCTATGCTCTCCACTGCTTTTCAACTTCAAAAAAAATACAAATCTATCTTTGTGTGTGACCTGTGCTATTTTTCCTTTTATTTGTAAAACAAATGTCTAGCTGGCAAGTGGCTGTTATTAGAATGTCTCACTTGTCAAATGTGTATAAACACCTTACTTCCACGAGCATGTCATCTATTGACTTTTAACAAGGGTGGATGGGGCAGCATTCCTCCCCTCAGGGTAGCACAACAAGACCACAGCTGCTAAGTTGCCAAAAGTTACTGAGTGGTCACCAAAGATTAATATAACAAAGGCACTCATCTCAAATTACAACAGAATTACTCTTCACATAGTCATAATACAAAAGGCTACGCATTGAAATGGAGTGTAAATCTGTTAATGAGTTCACAAGTTACTGAAGTTACACTGAAGGCCATTATGAGACAGGAGCATGTCAAATTTTGAAAGGAATTCATCCAATAATTCGTTATGGCCATATCTTTAAATAGCTGAAAATTGGTAAAAGATTTGTCAGTTAAACAAGATCTGCTGAGACTTCTATCTGTAATCCGTAGCAGTACAGGATATGGCGATTGCCAATTTGAGTCATGCAGCTGAAGAAAAACGATCTTATTTACAATTATGCATCAAAGTTAACAGTAGAGTATTTTTAGAGGTGGTCTGGCAGATTGTTTTGGACGCCCAGCTACATTTTTAGCCACATTCCCACCAGACTTGCCTCTGGGTCCGCCTCGGCATTCTCCCAGCACCTGAAAGGAAGGAGTCCGTACTCCGCCCTCTCGCCTGCTCAACACAATGACCTCCAGGGGCGGGCCATGAGATTGAGCTTTCCCACTGAGTGTTGAGGCCTGATCCCAGGCAGCAGAAACTCGAGGGGGAGCAGAAGGACAGCTTTAAGAGTTCCAACCATGCTTCAAACCAGTGCTGCTGGAAATGCTGCCCCGTCCGGTTAGTTGGGCAGCCCGTCGCCACTGGCAACGCGTGGACGGCAGAGTGATCAACTTTAAACATGGCCTGAAAATCGAAAAAGTTGGGCCTTCAGGGCAGGGGGGCCTTCAGGGCAGGGGGGCCTTCAGGGCAGGGGGCTACATCGCTCATTCCTTGCCTCCCAAACCCCGAGAAAATCTTGCACAACTGAACAAACTCACAAACTAGGAGGGCAAATTAGTCTGAGAACATAAGATCTTAAAAAAACAGAAGCTGGAGTAGGCAATCCTACTTCATGATCCCCCTCAACCCTTCAATAAGATCACAGTTAATTTTCTATCTGACCTCCACTTTCCTAGCCTATCTCCCTACCTCTTAATTCCCTTAATGTACAAAAATCTACCAATCGGTATTTAGAAGTTGAAGAGATCAAGGGAGAGCAAGGTAAATGGCATTGAGGTCAATCAGCCATGATCTAGTTAGATGACGGAACAGGCTTGAGGGGCTGAATGGCTTTCTCCTATTTCCTATGGTCAATGACTAAGTACAAACTGCCCAAAGAAGAAGAAAATCACAGATTCACAATCCTCCAAGTGAAGAAATTACTCCTGATTTCAGTCCTACATTGCCATCCCCTTAACCTGAGACTATAACCCTTAGTTTGCAACTCGCTCGCCTCTCAGCTTCTACTGTTGAACAGTTAAGAACTTGAAGCCAAATGTACCTGCAAAAATGGCTATCATCACCTCAAAAGGAGACTTAGCTGGCAGCGCTGTATGTGATAATTGTACCACTTTGCTGTAATTCTGGTCATTCATGCCCTTTCTCTGTACTCATTCCCTATGCGTATTTGGTTAGGTCCAGACTAAAAAAACCTCCTGCGATAGGAATATATGAAGAGACTGTCACCATATATTCATTCATAACTTGGAATAAATATCCATGTTATGGTGCCATAGCTTTGACTAAGTCAAGGGCCACTCTTATATTGATTTCTGTAACTTGTACCTCCTTTCGTGTTGTGCGCTCTGGGAAGATAAGCAGAGGCCGAAAGTAGATTTTGTGAGCAGTGGTGTTCATTATCACGGTCTTGTCCTCAATCACCAGGATCTGAATCCCATGGCGCACAACTGAAGATATACAGAACTGACACAACTGCAGAAACAAAGAGAACATATGAATAATAATAATAATAGCTTATTGTCACAAGTAGGCTTCAATGAAGTTACTGTGAAAAGTCCCTGGGCGAAATTCTCCCCCCCCCACGACGGGTGGGAGAATAGGGGGAGGGCCTTCCCGACTTTTTTGACGCCCTCCCGCTATTCTCCCCCCACCCCCCGCCGAAATCCCGACACGAATCGCTGCCGCCGTTTTTTTACGGCCGGCAGCGATTCACAGCTGTTAGAAGGGCCGAAGTCCCAGCCCTTTACGACCTTTTTACGAACGGCAAACACACCTGGTCCTGCCGTTCGTAAAAACGTCGTGACCACCTGGAAAAAAATAACCATGGCACCGATTGGCACGGCAGTACCACGGCCGTGCCAAGGGTGCCATGGGCCCGCGATCGGTGCCCACCGATCGCGGGCAGCGGGCCCGATGCCCGCGCACTATTTGTCCTTCCGCCGCCCCGCAGTATCAATACGCGGGGCGGCTGAGGGGCAACCCGGACCGCGCATGCGCAGGTTTCGCGCAAAAACGCAATGACGTCACCCGCGCATGCGCGGGTGGAGTCTTCCCACCTGTGCATGCGCGGCTGACGTCATATGACGCGTCAGCCGGCGCTAAGTCCGACAAGCGGGCTTAACGATTTTCGTTAAGCCCGACTTGTCGGAGCCTCCGACGTCGGGCTGCTAGCCCCGACGGGGGACCAGAATCGGTCCCCCGTCGGGAAGGGGCGCGATGCCGTGAAACCCGCCTGGGTTTTACGGCAGTTTGACGATTTCTCCCGTTTTGGGAGAATTTCGCCCCCTAGTCGCCACATTTCGGCTCCTGTTCAGGGAGGCCAGTACGGGAATTGAACCCACGCTGCTGGTCTTGTTCTGCATTACAAGCCAGCTGTTTAGCCCACTGTGCTAAACCAGCCCCTAAACTGATACTACACTTGAACTGAGCCAAAAGGCTGAGAAGCGATCAGACAATAAACAAATGAATTTGCGTTTAGATCGGGCGGGATTCTCCCAACGGGAGTCTAAGTGCTAACTCTGGAGTAAAAACCGGAGTGTTTCACTCCGGCGTCGGCGCCCGTTCCCAGACCCCTATTCTGGGACCTCTGTGGGGCTGGCAGGGGCGTGGCGCGATTTACAGGTGCGGGGCCTCGACATGGCGTCAGAGGCCCGACGCCACATGAAACACGCGGCTCCTTGGGTCCTGCACATGCGCAGTTGGGCCAGCTCAATCCTGCGCATGCACCGTTGGGCTGCTCCATCCTGCGCATGCGCGGGGAACTTCTTACGCACGCGGGCTCCGACCCAACATGGGGGCAGTGTTCAGGGGCCGGCCGCGCCGGTATGTAGTCTTGGGGGGGGGGGGGCGGCCCGCCAATCGGTGGGCCCCAATCGCAGGCCAGACCCCATTGAAGCCCCCCCCGGTGAAGGAGCCCCCCCCCCCTGCCGAGCGTTCCCACAGAGTTCCCGCTGGCAGCGATCAGGGGTGAAGTGAACGGTGCCGGCGAGACTCTGTCCGTCGGCCCATCTGCCGGAGAATCAGCGGCCCCGCCGATTCCAGTGGCCCATGGCCGGCGCCGCGCCAAACGCGCCGGCGCAAATTATCCGCACCTCGGAGTATCGTGTCGTCGTGGCGCGGTTGGTCCGATTCTCTGGCCCGGCACGGGGCTCGGAGAATCGCCCCCATCATGTCACATCCATACCTCAAACACTTCGCAGCCAGTTAACTACTCTTGAAGTGTTATGGGCAGCATGGTAGCACAGTGGGTAGCAGTGTTGCTTCACAGTGCCAGGGTTCAAGGTTCGATTCCCGGCTTGGGTCACTGTCTGTGCGGAGTCTGCATGTTCTCCCTGTGTCTGCATGGGTTTCCTCCGAGTGCTCCGGTTTCCTCCCACAAGTCCCAAAAGACGTGCTGTTAGGTAATTTGAAATTTTGAATTCTACCTGAGAGTACCCGAACAGGCGGCGGAATGTGGTGACCAGGGCATTTTCACAGTAACTTTATTGTAGTGTTAATGTAAGCCTACTTGTGACAATAAAGATTATTTTAAAAATGTAGGGAAACAGCTTTGCTATAGACACTTAATGTCTTCCCACTGACCTTGGTACCAAGGTTTCAATGACATTTGCAGCACGGGAAAGGCAATACGTAAGCAACTTTCATTCATGGTTAACTGTTATTATACAATTTCATACAGGATTAGTTATAATACATAGCAGGGCTCAATTCAAGTGATATACTACGGTGAGAGCTGAGATGCAAATCAGAATATTCACCGTTGTGGGTAAGATTTACAGAGGTACAAATGGTATTAAATGCACACTTTTAAAGGTGGTGTAAGAACCAACATTTCTCCACCAACCTTTAAACATGATGGGACAAGTTAACAATGCAAGAAGCAAAGCAGCCAGAATCATGGGCTTAATAAATAGAGGGACAGACGTACAAAAGCAAGAAAATTATTCGAAATCTTTACAAAACAATACCATGGCCCCAGCTGCAGTATTACACCCAATTCTGGACTCCATGCTTAAGGAGGGATGAAGAGGTTTTGCAGAGGTTACAGAAGAGATTTACTGGAATGGTTCCAGAGGTGAGGGATTACATTTATGTGGACAGGCTGGAAAAGCTGGGGTTGCTCTCCTTAGAGCAAAGAAGCCTTCTCAAAGAAGTGCTTTGATGTAAGTGTTTAAAATCATGAAGGCTTTGGATAGAATAAATAAAGAGAAACTGAAGGTACGACCGCGAATGGTGGAGCAATGACAGCATTGAATGAAATTAAAACATAGCACGCAGAGTATATCAGTGCCTTAACAGTGGAATGACAGCCCATCCTATTGAGGGGATTCACCCCGGAGGAAATGTGGACACGTACCATCGTCTGCACTGGAAAATAAGCAAGGGTGAACATGAAGGGGAGGGAGTTTACTGGTGAAAGTGTAGCTGTGCTTCTGCAAACAAAGAAGTACCTCTCAGTAGGAAAGGGAAGAAATCCTCAGTGAAGCAAGGGACAAAAGAGTATAACGCGTGCACAATTGATGTGCAATGTTCTTCAGGAAGCAATGTAATTGGTCTGTTAAATGTGGATCAAACCAAATGTTATTTATTTTCCTGTTTTTTTCAGTTAAAGAAAAGCTATTGGTCCGCTTTGAAGCCAATAAAGAATAATGATGGAAAGTACTAAATACTAGGAGCTAAGAAGAAACAGGAAGATCCAGGAGTCCATGTACAGAAATCACCAAGGCCAGGAACAAAAAATAATTTGCCTTCTCTCCATAACCCCTGATCCCCTTATTAATCAAGAACCTATCTATCTCTGTCTTAAAGACACTCAGTGATTTGGCCTCCACAGCCTTCTGCAGCAAAGAGTTCCACAGATTCACCACACTCTGGCTGAAGAAATTCCTCCTCATCTCAGTTTTAAAGGATCGTCCCTTTAGTCTGGGATGGTATCCTCTGGTTCTAGTTTTTCCTACAAATGGATACATCCTCTCCACGTCCACTCTATCCAGCCCTCGCAATATCCTGTAAGTTTCAATAAGATCCCCCCTCATCCTTCTAAACTCCAACGAGTACAGACACAGAGGCCTCAACCATTCCTCATATGACAAGTTCTTCATTCCAGGGATCATTCTTGTGAACCTCCTCTGGACTGTTTCCAAGGCCAGCACATCCTTCCTTAGATACGGGGCCCAAAACTGCTCACAATACTCCAAATGGGGTCTGACCAGAGCCTTATACAGCCTCAGAAGTACATCCCTGGTCTTGTGTTCTAGCCCTGTTGACATGAATGCTCAGAATGCTAACATTGCATTTGCCTTCCTAACTGCCGACTGAACCTGCATATTAACCTTAAGAGAATTGTGAACAAGGACTCCCAAGTCCCTTTGTGCTTCTGACTTCCTAAGCATTTCCCCATTTAGAAAATAGTCTAAATTCCTCCTTCCAAAGTGCATAACATCACACTTTGCCACATTGTATTGCATTTGCCAATTCATTGCCCACTCTCTTAGCTTGTCCAAATCCTTCTGCAGCCCCCTTGCTTCCTCAATACTACCTGTCCCTCTCAGATCTTTGTATCATCTGCAAACTTAGCAACAGTGCCTTCAGTTCCTTCTTCCAGATTATAATGTGTATTGTGAAAAGTTGTGGTCCCAGCACTACCCTCTGTGTAAAAAAACTTGCCTCGTACAGGTTTAGAGGAGATGTACGAGGCAAGTTTTTTTTACACAGAGAGTAGTGGGTGCCTGGAACTCACTGCCGGAGGAGGTGGTGGAAGCAGGGACAATCGTGACATTTAAGGGGCATCTCGACAAACACATGAATAGGATGGGAATAGAGGGATACGGACCCAGGAAGTGTAGAAGATTTTAGTTTAGACGGGCAGCATGGTTGACACGGGCTTGGAGGGCCGAAGGGCCTGTTCCTGTGCTGCACTTTTCTTTGTTCTTTGTTCAGCACAGACTGCTGAGGCACACCACGAATCACTGGCTGCCATCCTGAAAAAGATCCCTTTATCCCCACTCTCTGCCTTCTGCCAGTCAGCCAATCCTCTATTCATGCCAGGATCTTACACTTAACACCATGGGCTCTTAACTTATTTAACAGTCTCCTATGCGGCACCTTGTCAAAGGCCTTCTAAATAAATCATGTCACCTGGTTCTCCTTTGTCTAACTTCCTTGTTACCTCCTCAAAGAACTCTAGCAGATTTGTCAGACATGACCTCCCTTTGACAAAGCCGTGCTGACTCACTCCTATTTTACCATGCACTTCCAAGTACCTTGCGATCTCATCTTTAATACAGGCTCTAAAATCTTAGCAATGACCGAAGTCAGGCTAACTGGCCTATAATTTCCCATCTTCTGCCTCCCTCCCTTCTTCAACAGTGTACATTAGCCACTTTTCAGTCCTCTGGGACCCTTCCTGCCTCCAGTGATTCCTGAAAGATCACCACCAATGCCTCCACAATTTCCTCAGCTATCTTTTTTCGGACCCTGGGGTGTAGTCCATCCGGTCCAGGTGACTTATCCACCTTCAGATCTTTCAGCTTCCCCACAACCTTCTCCTTAGTAATGGTCACTGCACTCACCTCTGCCTCCTGGTTCTCCTGGAGCTGTGGCATCCCACTGGTGTCTTCCACCGTGAAGACTGATGCAAAGTAACTATTCAATTCTTCTGCCATTTCTGTGTTTCCTATTATTACTTTTCCAGCCACATTTTCTAGTGGTCCAATTTCTATTTTTGCCTCTCTCTTACCTTTTATATATTGAAAAAAAACTCTTCCTATCTTTCTTTATATTACAAGCTAGCTTGCACTCATACTTCATCTTCTCCCCCTTATTGCTTTTTTTGTTGTCCTCTGCTCACTTTTAAAGGCTTCCCAATCCTCTGGCTTCCCACTAATCCTCGCCACTTTGTATGCTTTTTCTTTAGCTTTAATGCTGTCCTTGACAACCCCCGTCAGCCATGGATGCCTTGTCCTCCCCTTAGCATGTTTCCTCTTCCTTGGGATGAATTTCTGTTATGTCTCCCTAATAACCCCCCAAAACCCCTGCCATTGCTGTTCCACTGTCTTCCCTGCTAGGCTCCTTTTCCAATCAACTCTGGGCAGCTCCTACCTCATGTCTTTGTAGTTACCCTTATTTAATTGTAATACCATTACATCTGATTCCAGCTTCTCCCTCTCAACTGCAGGGTAAATTCTATCATAATGTAGTCACTGCTCCCTGACGGTTCCTTCACCTTAAGTTCCCTAATCAAGTCTGCCTCATTACACATCACCAAATACAGAATTGCCTGTTCCCTAGTGGGCTCTACATAAGCTGCTCCAAAAAACCCATCTCTTAGACAATCCACAAATTCCTTTTCTAGGGATCCACTACCAACCTGATTTTCCCAGTCCATCTGCATATTGAAGTCCCCCATGATTATTGTAATATTGCCTTGTTTACATGCCTTTTCTATCTCCTTATTTATTTTCTGCCCCACATCCTGACTACTGCTCGGGGGCCTGGACATAACTCCCATCAGGGTCTTTTAACCTTTGCGATTCCTCAACTCTACCCACAGAGATTCTATGCCTTCTGATTCTATATAGCTCCTTGCTATCGATTTAACTTCATTCCTTACTAACAATGCAACCCCGCCCCCTTTGCCCATCTACCTATCCTTTCGATAGGACACATATCACCGTTGGGCAGCACGGTAGCATTGTGGATAGCACAATCGCTTCACAGCTCCAGGGTCCCAGGTTCGATTCCGGCTTGGGTCACTGTCTGTGCGGAGTCTGCACATCCTCCCCGTGTGTGCGTGGGTTTCCTCCGGGTGCTCCGGTTTCCTCCCACAGTCCAAAGATGTGCAGGTTAGGTGGATTGGCCATGATAAATTGCCCTTAGTGTCCAAAATTGCCCTTAGTGTTGGGTGGGGTTACTGGGTTATGGGGATAGGGTGGAAGTGTTAACCTTGGGTAGGGTGCTCTTTCCAGGAGCCGGTGCAGACTCGATGGGCCGAATGGCCTCCTTCTGCACTGTAAATGCTATGAAATCTATGAAATATCCTTGGACATTTAGATCCCAGTCCTGATCCCCTTTGCAGCCACGTCTCTGTGATACCCACATCGTAGCGGCCAATTTCAATGTGCGCTCATTTACCTTGTTCCGTATACTGCGCGCATTTAGGTACACGCCCTCAATCCTGCATTGACCACCTTCCCTTTCACACTCTCCTCAGTCACTGTACTCTGTACTGTGGCCCTATTTAATTTTTGACTATGGCTTCTCTGCCTTACACTTTCCCCTTCCTGCTTATTGTTTCTGGCCCCGTTTTACTTCCTTCCGACTTCCTGCCCCGGTTCCCATCTCCCTACCACATATTCCTTGATCCCTTTAGCCTCAAGAGCTATATCTAATTTCTTCTTGAAATTCAACAATGTTTTGGTCTCAACTACTTTTTGTGGCAGTGAATTCCACAGATTCACCACTCTCTGGGTGAAGAAATTTCTCCTCCCCTCAGTCCTAAAGGGTTTACCCCTTATCCTCAAACTGTGACCCCCTAGTTCTGGACTCCCCCACCATTGGGAACACTATTTCTGAACCTACCCTGTCTAATCCTGTCAGAATTTTGTTTCTATGAGATTTCCCCCTTCACTCTTCTGAACTCTAATGAAGATAATCCTTACCAATTTAGTCTCTCCTCATCTGACAGTCCCACCATCTCAGGAATTAGCCTTCGCTGCACTCCCTCCATAGCAAGAACATCCTTCCTCAGATAAGGACATCAAAACAGCAGACAATTCTTCAGGTGTGGATTCGACAATGCCCCATAGAATTGCAGTAAAACATCCCTATTCCTATACTCAAATCCTCTCGCTATGAAGGCCAATATGGGGGGGGGGGCGGGGGAAGGTGTGATGAGGATAAATTACAAAGACTGGGGGCTGGATTCTCCCCTACCCGGTAGGGCAGGGGGTCCCGGCGGGATAGAGTGGGGTGAACACTCCGGCGTCAGGCCGCCCCAAAGCTGCGGAGAAATCCGCACCTTTAGGGGCCAAGCTCTAACATTGAGGGGCTAGGCCCGCGCTGGAGTGGTTGGCGCCCCGCCGGCCGGCGGGAAAGGATTTTGGCGCCACGCCACCGGGGCCGAAGGGACTTCGCCGGCTGGCGCAAGTCCGCGCATGCGACGGAGCGTCAGCAGCTGTTGATGTCATCCCCGCGCATGTGCAGGGGAGGTCACTTCCGGGTCGGCCATCGTGAAGGCTATGGCCAACGCGGAAGGAAAAGAGTGCCCCCACGGCACAGGCTGTCCGCCGATCAGTGGGCCCCGATCGCGGGCCAGGCCACCGTGGGGGCACCCCCCGGGGCCAGATCGCCCCGCGCCCCTCCCCCCCCAGATCCCCGGAGCCCGCCCGCGCCGCCAGTAAAGGAGGTGTTTTGATTCCCGCCGGCGGGACCGGCATTACAGCAGCGGGACGTCGGCCCATCGTGGGTCGGAGAATCGGCGGGGGGGGGGGGCCCGCCGACAGGCGCAGTGCGATTCCCGCCCCTGCCAAATCTCTGGTGCCGGAGACTTCGGGAGACGGCAGGGGCGGGATTCACGCCGCCCCCAACGATTCTCCGACCCGGCAGGGGGTCGGAGAATCCAGCCCTGGATTTGTATTCCTCGGGTTTGGAAGGTTAAGTGATGATCTAAATGAGGTGTTTCAGGTGATTAAAATGGTACAAAGAGAGAAACTGTTTCCTCTGATAGGGAATACCAGAACAAAGACACATGACGTTAAAATTAGAACTGGGCTGCTCAGGAGTGATGTCAGCAGATTCTTTTGGGCATGGGTGTTAAGGGTTGCAGAGGCAAGACAGGTAGGCCCAGTTAAGAGATAGAGCAGGCACGATCTAATTGAATGGCGAAACAGATTGGAGCAGTTGAGTGGCCTACATCTGGTCCTGGATTCCTATGAATTTACTCAGGAAGTATGAGTTGACCAAAATCTAACAATTTCTAAAGTTAAAAGAGCAGTATTTTCCAGGTGATCACGCAGCTAGACCCTCTCAGAAATACAAGCTGTCAAGGCGGCAGTGCCGCATCTCGTATAAATGTTCTTGCTCTGAGCATGGGGGAAGGGTGCTTGCTGCTGGCTGTTTTAGATACCACACTAATATCCCAACAGAAAATTACATGGATTGGCTTCCAAATGTTCCCCGAGGTGCAAGTAAAGGTTCAGTTATTGCAAACAGACCTTCTGATGATCGGGAAAGGTTCCAAGTTTCACATCTGCATCAGCAATCCCTTCCTCATCCAGCGTAATGACATCGGTGATGGGATAATCCTTCCACTTGGGGGATGTGACATCGTGAACAAGCCGGAATGCTGTTGATTTGTGTACGGTGTTCGTACAGGCCCAATAGATACCAATCTGAAAAGGCTCCTAAAAATAATGGTTGAAAAAAAAAAATGATGGTGCTGTCTATTTTGCAGCAATTTCACAGGATTGTGAGTGGCATTTTGTAGTTTTCCTTTCTGGGTTAATTAGCAAACAATTGAACCTCGTTAAAATTGCCAACATTTTAAAAATTATTTTTCCTCTTTTTTTCTCTGGTCCCCCAGCCGCGTATTTGTCAGCAGCACGCTATTTATTGATGGCAGGATTCTGTCTTCCCACCTCTTGTCAATAGAATTTCCCACTGAAGCCACCTCATGCCGCCGGGAAACCCTTGGGTGGGAGTGCGCTGCCGGCAGGAAAACTGAATCACAATGGCCAGAGAATTCCCGCCATTGTTCCCACTGATTGGGCTGGTTGTCTTATGAGGAAAGATCGGTGAGGCTAGGTTCGCATCTGCTACAGTTAGTCATTCGAAAACGGAGTGAGGAGAAATTTTTCCTCTCAGAGGGTCGTGCATCTCTGCGAGTCGTCCTCAAAAGGTAGTGGAAACAGAAGCCATGAATATTTTTAAGGCAGAGCTAGATGGGTTCGCTAGAGTTGTATCCTCTAGAGTTTATGGAGAGGCGACTTGATCAAAACTTTAAAGATCCTGAGGAGCATTGACAGAGTGGATGTGGAGAGCTTCTTTCTTCTTGTTGGAGAATCAAGAATTCGGGGTCACTGTTTAAATTAAGGGGTCGCCCAGTTAAGACAGAGATGAGGAGAAATGTTTTTGTCTCAGAGGGTCGGGCGTCTCTGGAACACACTTACTCAAAAGGCAGTGGAAGCAGAATCCTTGAATATTTTTAAGGCTGAGTTGGATAGATTCTTAATTAACAAGGGGGGGGGGGGTGAAAGGGTATCTGGGTCGGCAGGACTGTGGGGCTGAGGTTACAATCAGATCAGCCTTGATCTTATTGAATGGTCGGCACGGAAACACAGTGATTAGCACTGTTGCTTCACACTGCCAGGGTCCCAGGTTCGATTCCCGGCTTGGGTCACTGTCTGTGCGGAGTCTGCACGTTCTCCCTGTGCCTGTGTGGGTTTCCTCCGGGTGCTCCGGTTTCCTCCCACAAGTCCCAAAAGACGTGCTTGTTAGGTGAATTGAACATTCTGAATTCTCCCTCTGTGTACCCGAATAGGCGTCGGAATGTGGCAACTAGGCAATTTTCACAGTAACTTCATTGCAGTGTTACTGTAAGTTTACTTGTGACACGCAGAAAAAAATTAAGAGGAAGGCGGAGTAGGCTTGAGGGACCGAGTGGCCTACATCTGCTCCTAATTTGTATGATTGTGTAGTTTATGATGAGGCGATACAACCTAGAAAGGAAAGGCAAGCTTTCCAGAAGCCACGTTAGAAAATGCCAAGGATAGTCGATATTTATTGTTCCACACGCTATAGATGATGAGAGGTCAATTGTTAGTGTTAAATATACGAATGGTAGATTTTTGTTGACCAAAGGTATTGAGGGAGATGCAGCTTCATGAGTGAACCTTCTTCCTACAGCCACCGGGAAAGAGATAAGCCATGATCTCACTGTGTGGCGGAACAAACTCGTGTTCCTCTGGTGGAAAATAACTTTGAAAAGGGAATTAGATCATTATTCGAAGGGAGGAGTTTTGCAGGTCTACGAGGGAAACAACAGGGGAGTGAGGCTAATTGAACGGCTCTTCCAGGATGGTGCAAATGGCGGCCTTTAGTGCTGTAAGACTCCATAATGGGTAAACAAAAAGTCTTTAAGCATAACCGGGAAGGTGCATGTTTAATCCCAGTGACTCATTCTCTCGCTTTCTGGGTCTTTCCAGGGTGCAGCACAGCGTCAGAGCACCAATGTACCACCTAGCTGGGCAGCACGGTGGCGCAGTGGGTTAGCCCTGCAGCCTCACGGCGCCGAGGTCCCAGGTTCGATCCCGGCTCTGGGTCACTGTCGGTGTGGAGTTTGCACATTCTCCCCGTGTTTGCATGGGTTTCACCCCCACAACCCAAAGATGTGCAGTGTAGGTGGATTGGCCACGCTAAATTGCCCCTTAAATTGGAAACAATGAATTGGGTACTCTAAATTTATAAAAAAAATAAAAAATGTACCACCTAGCTTTCAATTCCTTTTAAAATAGATAAAATAAACAAATTAGTGAAGCTAAGACTAAAAACCCAGAGACATGAATTCAAATCCCACTTTGGCAGTTGGGGAATGTATATCAAATTAATCTTGAATGCAAGGTTAGTCTCAGTAATGGTGATCAGGCATCTGTCAGGTTGTCATGAAAGAACCATCTGGTTCACTAATGTCCTTTATGGCAGGAATTCTGCCCTCTTTACCCAGTAAACAGTCAGCAATGTGGCTGAATCTGATTTGCCCTCTGATATGGCTGTGCAAGCCACTCAGTTATATTCAAGGTGGTGGTGAGCCGAGGGCAATTAGGGATGAGTTAGAAATGCTGACCTGAATTGCCAGCACCGCCCATTTGCCTGTGAAAAAAATAAAATAAGACCCTGCCTGGGACCCAAAGGATTTATATCCGCTAACTGCTTGGATGCAGTTCTTCTCAGTGTGCAGGCTGATATGGGTATTTGGCGAAATTGTTAGTTCAGCTCTTAATAAACACAAATGCACACCACAAACCTTTCCCCCAAAGTAAAACGCAGCACTTTTCAAAAGCATTAAAACTTTTCTTTTTGAAAACACAAAGAAAATTTGTTAATACGTTTATCCCTGTGTTTGCATGGGTTTCACTCCCACAACCCAAAGATGTGCAGGTTAGATGGATTGGCAACGCTAAATTGCCCCTTAATTGGAAAAAATAACTGGGTAATCTAAATTATTTTTAAAAAATACGTTTACCTGAAAGTTCGGTGGGACAATTATTTTCCCAGCAGGGACCTGCACGACTATCTTCTCGCCTTCAAAGAGCCAGAGGTCCCATTTGGATTGGTTGACAAACAAGGCCCAAGGTAGCAGTTCAACAAGAAGTGTATTGAGACAGGGCTTCCAGGCAGACAGCTTAACTTGCATCGGACTGTCCCACTGAGCAAGCAGCTCGCTGCTGTTCCTGCTGCTCGGTTCAAATTCACATCAAAAGAAACAGATTAGTCCTTCATTATCCTTGCTGGCAGTTATGCGCTTGAAACAAGTATTTAAGCTGTCATAATTCTTCATGTCAAAAGTGGCAGATCCTTAAAAATTGTTCTGGCTTTTAAAAGACTGCCAGAAAATGATTACATAAAGATTATCCACAAATTCTTTTGTGTTACTGTACAATCTTCCCAGGCCTAGCTAAAATGACATTTATCATCCTGAATGCGGATTACCAGTTGATATAATGTTTTTGACTCAGAACTTTAAAAAGGCAGCTTGGGGATCAAATGACTGTCACACAGCCGTGGCAGGCTTGTAAAGAAAATGGTCATGTTATAAACAAAGCATTGTAAGAGTATATGTTTTATCTCTAAAATAAATATTTTCACGAATGCAAATGATACGGTAAGCCCTTTCAGAAACAAGCTCATACAGTTTAAAGTCAGACTGCTCCCTCCCTGAAGATTTTTTTCTTAATCCACTGAAAATGTAAAGAATTTGATAAGAGAAGACACCAAAGAGCTATGTGAAACATTATTAGACACAATTGTTTATATCTGGCAACAGTTATGTGCCTTTTGATTAAAGCATATTTCAGCTTAAATATACCAAAGTAACAGACACCCTAATTGCATCAATTTGCATCACATATTTAACCTATTCCCAGCGCTGGAGGCACAGTAAGCAAGAAGGTACAGGGTTTAACTGCATTACCTGTCAGTTTCCTTTGTTACGTAGGGCCACGGGAGCTGTGGATCAGTGTCCGCATTGTAGAACTCTGCAAGTAACTTGCCAACAGTACAATCATTTTGTGGTCCACGGACGATCTGCTGAATAAGGACCGTTGAGATGGGGACTGCACATTGGGATGCTTCATCTTCCTCCCTGGGAAGGAGGGGGGATCCATTATTACAATTCATTGACCAGCTCTTTAAACACAATTTCCTTATGCAGGGTTGGATGAGGTTGATGTTTGCCTGGGATCCTCGGCCTGGTGGGACTTCCTGTAGTCCCAGCATTGGCTGCCACTCCAGAGCTCCAGATTATAGAGCCACTATACAGCTGATTGGCCAGTAGCACCCTAAAGCAGGACTTCCTCCCATGATAGGATGGGAGGATCTTATAGAAACATTTAAAATTATGAAGGGAATAGATAGGATAGATGCGGGCAGGTTGTTTCCACTGGCGGGTGACAGCAGAACTAGGGGACATAGCCTCAAAATAAGGGGAAGTAGATTTAGGACTGAGTTTAGGAGGAACTTCTTCACCCAAAGGGTTGTGAATCTATGGAAATCCTTGCCCAGTGAAGCAGTTGAGGCTCCTTCATTACATGTTTTTAAGATAAAGATAGATAGTTTTTTGAAGAATAAAGGGATTAAGGGTTATGGTGTTCGGGCCGGAAAGTGGAGCTGAGTCCACAAAAGATCAGCCATGATCTAATTGAATGGCGGAGCAGGCTCGAGGGGCCAGATGGCCTACTCCTGCTCCTAGTTCTTATGTTCTTATGATAGGGACGGGAGTCGCGTTACGACACAACTAACATGTCTTCCAGCGTAAAATTGTTGCAGTGCAGCCATCGGGATAATTTGTGCGTTTCCACCCCGGCCCACAAATGGGGAACAGGCGGACCGGCACTTGGTAGGGGGGGTTCTCCCAGGCGAACGGAGGCTCCTGGGTGGTCAGCCTTCAGCCAGGGTACCTTGCCACTGCCAGTCTGGAAGGGCTACTTGGGCACCCTGGCAGGGCCATCTGGGTGCTACCCTTGCAGCGCCAAGCTGCCAGGCTGGCATCTTGCCTGCGCTGGGGATTGAGCCCAGAAGTGCCCTGCCCATGTGAGGTGGGGTGCGAAGGTACCGAGGACCTCCCTACAGGTGAATTGGGTGTTGGGAGGGTCCGGGGGTCACGTCGACGATGGAGGGTTTGGGGTGCCAATGATCTCTTCCTGCACAGGGGAGCTCCGCTCATCAGAGCTCCTCAGTGTAGGAAATGCGCGAAGCGCGGCCTTGGCTCGCGTTCCCCGGCGGAGGCAGAAATAGCTACAAGTGCCCGGAGCGACCCCGCTAAACCCACCCAGGGCGGGCTCTGATTTCTTTTTACGAAATCGGGTCTTTTATTTCCATTTGAGTTCTTAATTTTCTGCCTCCCGGCTCAACATGCCAAGTCACATAGCATTTTGCATCAGTATATTTGCAGACCAAACAGAGGAATGACGACATCAGCAGCACTTTTCCCACCCTTCCCCACTGATTCATTAATTTACATCAGAGCACAAAATGTACAATGTAGGCAAACATAACAAGTCACCACTAATTGTATCCTTTCAAAATGCCACTGCACACAGGCAAGTATTACAGACTAGGAATTTGACAAAGAAGCTTCATCAAATTACATTGTAAGCATATGTCAGAATGTCTGGAACAAGGTGAAGAATCGGCCACTGGCAGGAATTTTAGTTACCTGGCTTGAAATGTCAAATGGTGCACAACTTCTGGCTCCACATTCAGAAGTGGCTCTTCCTTCCCTTTTCCAGTAATGACTTGAGGGTCTTTCAAACCCAAGCTTCGCCTCTCCACATGGAGAATAATAGGATCCGGGAGATGGCTTCTCATGATAAACAGGGGGCTGAAAAACAGCTGAAATTGAAACACAAGTAATGAAACGTGCCTCAGCTCTGAGGAAAATCAATCCATCAGCAAAGAGAAGGACAGTATGAGGGCAGGGAAGAATGGCAATGTGGTTTGAGGAATAAAATAATTTTACTCTTGTCATTCGTGTCCGAGTACAAAATATACTTCTGAAGATGTTGACTCGTTTAGGGCACAGTTCTAATGTCATTGATGGTGCAACAACAAGTTGCACTTATATAGTACCCTTTCTTAGAATTCAAGCTGGTTGGTCAAGTCAAAGCCACGCCACAGAACTTTTCTTTACTGAGAGAGTTAATTGACTTTGTTCAGCCTTTTAGGTCTCCTCTCACACACACAATGTCCCAGCTGTCCCCAATTTCTATGTTTTTAAAATTAATTTAGAGGAAGTGGACATCGTTGGCTAGGCCAGCATTTATTGTCCATCCCAAGTTGCCCTTCAGAAGGTGGTGGTGAGATGCCTACTTGAACGCCGCAGTCCCCGAGTTGTAAGTGCACTCACAGTGCTGTTAGGGAGGGAGTTCAAGGATTTTCATCCAGCGACAATGAAGGAACGGTGATATATTTCCAAGTCAGGATGGTGAGTGACTTGGAGGGGAAGCTCCAGGTGGTGGGATTCCCACGTGTCTGTTGGCCTTGTCCTTCTAGATGGTGGTGGTCGCGGGTTTGGCGCTGCTTAAGGAGCCTTGCTGGGTTCCTGCAGTGCATCTTGTAGATGGTACACACGGCTGCCACTGTTCGTCGATGGTGGAGAGAGCAAGGGGTGTTAATCAAGTGGGTTGCTTTGTTCTGGATGGTATTGAGCTTCTTGAGTGTTGTTAGAGCTGCACTCGTCCAGGCAAGTGGAGAGTATTCCATCCCACTTTTGACTTGTGTCTTGCAGGTCGTAGACAGGCTTTGGGGAGTCAACAGGTGAGTTACTCACAGCAGGATTCCAAGTCTCGGACCTGCTCTTGTAATCACAGTATTTATATGGCTAGTCCAGCTCAATTTCTGATCAATGGTAACCCCCAGGATGTTGATATTTTCCTCAAAATAATTTAGCTATGTATTTTAATAAAACAATTAATTTACTATTAACGCCTATAACGTGGTGAACCATCCCAAGGTGTTTCACAGGAAGGTTATCACATTTGACACTGCGCCACATAAGGATGGACAATGGCTGGGCACAAAGGTTTGACCAAACGGCAAGTTTTAAGAGGTGTGTTGAAGAGGACAGATAATGAGGGATCATATTGGAATTGCTATTAGAATGCAAGAACATAAAAAATAGGAGCAGGAGTGGACCAAAAAACTCTTCGAGCCTGATCTGACATTCATTATGATTATGGCTAATCATCCAACTCAATAGCCTGATTCTGCTTTCCCCCCATATTCTTTGATCTCCTTTGCCCTAAGTGCAATGTCTAACTGCTTCTTGAAAACATGTTTTGGCCTCAACTACTTTCTGTTGCAATGAGTTCCACAGGCCGACCACTCTTTGGGTGAAGAAATTTCTCCTCATCTCTACCTTAAATGCCTCAGACTGCGACGCCTCAGTTCTGGACAGATCCACCATCGGGAACATCCTTCCTGCATCTACTCTGTCTAGTTATGGCAGAATTTCATAGGTTTCTATGAGATCCCACCTCATTCTTCTGAACTCCAGTGAATACATTCCTAACCGATTCAAAGGTGGGATAATACAGAACTAGGAGTCATAGTTTGAGGATAAAGGGGGTAAACCTTTTAGGAGGTGAGGTGAGGAGAGATTTCTTCGAACATAGAACATACAGTGCAGAAGGAGGCCATTCGGCCCATCGGGTCAGCACCGACCCACTTAAGCCCTCACTTGCACCCTATCCCCGTAACCCAATAACCCGTCCTAACATTTTTGGTCACTAAGGGCAATTTAGCATGGCCAATCCACCTAACCTGCACGTCATTGGACTGTGGGAGGAAACCGGAGCACCCGGAGGAAACGCACGCATACACGGGGACAACATGCAGACTCCGCACCGACAGTGACCCAGTGGGGAATCGAAACTGGGACCCTGGCGCTGTGAAGCCACAGTGCTATCCACTTGTGCTACCGTGCTGCCCCATTTCTTCACCCAGAGAGTGGTGAATCTGTGGAATTCACTATCACAGGAAGTAGCTGAGGCCAAAACATTGTGTAATTTAATAAAGGAATTAGATATAGCTCTTGGGGCTAAAGGAATCAAGGGATATGGGGAAAGGTGGAATCAGAGTATTGAACTTGATGATCAGCTGTGATCATAATGTATGGTGAAACAGGCTCGAAGGGCCAAATGGCCTCCTCCTGCTTCTATTTTCTATGTCCGTGTAGTTTTACCAAAGCCCTTTGCAAGTGCATCAAGACTCCCTTATTCTTATGCTCAAACCACGCACGCCCCCCCACCTCCCCCCCCCCCCCCCCCCCCCACCCCGCCCCTGCCCTTGCAATATCTTTCTACTTGTTTCCTACATGCATGTTAACTTCCTGTGATTTGACCCTCAAACCTCCAGTGACTGGGCCACACAAGTGCCAAGCAATGACCAAGAGATAATCTAACCATCTCCCTATGGCATTCACTACCACTGCTGAAGCCCCACTATCAACATCCTGGGGGTTACCATGGATCAGAAACTCAACTGGACCTGCCATATAAATACCGTGACTACAAGAGACGATCAGAGGCTAGGTATTCTGCAGAGTAATTCACCTGTTGACTCCCCAAAGTTTGTCCACCTCCTTCAAGTCACAAGTGTGATGGAATACTCTTCACTTGTCTGGATACGTGCAAATTCAACAACAATTAAGAAACTCAAAACTATCCAGGACAAACAAGCCTTGGATTGGCACCTCATCCACCACCTTCAATATTCACTCCCTCCACCACTGACGACAGCAGCATGTACCATTAACACGATGCACTGCAGCATCTCACCAAGGCTACTTTGACAGCATCTTCCAAATCCCTAACCTCTACTACCTAAAAGGACGAGGGCGGCAGATGCATGGGAACACCATCATCTGCAAGTTCCTCTCCAAGGCACACACCACCCTGATTTGGAATTGCCATTCCTTCACTGTCGCTGGGTCAAAATCCTGGAGCACCCTTCCTACAACAACGTGGGTGCACCCGCACCACATGAACTGCAATGAACTTCAAGGCAGCAGCTCAGTACAACCTTAGAACATAGAACATAGAACAGTACAGCACAGAACAGGCCCTTCGGCCCTCAATGTTGTGCCGAGCCATGATCACCCCACTCAAACCCACGTATCCACCCTATACCCGTAACCCAACAACCCCCCCCTTAACCTTACTTTTATTAGGACACTACGGGCAATTTAGCATGGCCAATCCACCTAACCCGCACATCTTTGGACTGTGGGAGGAAACCGGAGCACCCGGAGGAAACCCACGCACACAGGGGGAGGACATGCAGACTCCACACAGACAGTGACCCAGCCGGGAATCGAACCTGGGACCCTGGAGCTGTGAAGCATTTATGCTAACCACCATGCTACCCTGCTACCATCAGAATTGGTCTTGCCCCAATTTGGATTTGCGTTTGAAATGGAAAAATTTCAATGGAATAACATTGGGGTTATATAAAGTTTGTTTCTTTTTTTTTGTCGCCCCTTTTCAGATTCTAGAAATAGGACTTACTCCTCCTATGTGGGGGTGCATTCAAATGTACAACTTCTGTTTCGACCACAAGTGCTTTAATAGAAAAACATTTCCCCCCTCCAAAAAAAAACAATCAGCGCCAGGAGCAAAGTTTGCAATTCCTCCATCGCAAACTGACGACTGGCCGAGATTTCGCCGTTTCCAGCGCTCAGGAGAGACAGACTCTGCGTGCAACCAGCAGCAGGTCCGAGAGCTGCTCTTCCCTCTTCCCCCCTCCCCCACCTTCTCAAGGGCAATTAGGGATGGACAATAAATCCTGGCCTAGCCAGTTTTCTATGAAAGAATGAAAATAATTTATCTGAATACCAACGTTCTTCCCAAAGTCTACACATGTGAACTTTCTAGTTCTGGCACCATTGTAATCAGGGGAGTGAATAAAGATATCAAAACTGTTGTCGCTTGGCAGAAACAAATTGGGTTTTGGAAGAGCTGAAGGGGAATAAAACACTCACCACTCTCTGCTGTACAGGGGATTTGGCATCCAAGCTCAAACAAGTGCACCACACATGCAACGTGGAGCCATTTGAATTGGGCACCTGCGAAGATCAACAAGAAGGAAAGAAGAGTTAATTTTCTGAAGGGGGCTATGAGGAAGTGAAAGCTATATTAATATGAAATGAATTTCCACTTTATTATTTTATGCTTGGTCCATTCTCTTTATTTTGAGGACTGATTTTACAAGTTTCGTGGCAGGAACGAATGTGGCCAAACTCCAAACCTTGTGCAATTATCTTAATTGGTGTCTTATGGCCAATTGCATTGCATCACCTGTGCTGGTGCAAAGTAGCTCTCATTTTGCACTGTAATGGATTATAATTGCATCCATTTGGCACTTCCTTACTGGGTCAAGCATGGTGGAGGAGGAGGAGGTTAGGAAAAGCGTTGCGTGGTTTGGATTCATATTGGTTCCAGGTAGAGTAGATAGGAGTTGTCAGCTCTCATTTAACGATGCAACTAAAAAGAGCTGAGTGCGATTAAGTATGCATGCGTGTTTCACTGTTCGCTCTAACCAGAGCAGGCGGCATACCTCCAAGCTGTCCGTTCGTAGCATTTGAAAATCAAAATCAAATGAAATTAGTATCCTACAGCTATTAATGACACTCACCATCTGTAAGATATGCAGCAACACACACACACACACACACACCCACCAAAGGTAGAACTTTATTGCCGCACCCCGCAAACCAGAGGGGACTTTTGAATGGTTCGTCCCATTTTCGGCCCCCCCCCCCCCCCCCCCCCCCCCCCCCCCAAAATGTGACGGGGCTGAAAAATCACTCAATTCGATTTTCAAGTGACAATAATAATAATTATTATTATTTGGCATCCATTGTTGAACATATTGGTTAGATTGCTTTGTTGCTGCAAAGAGAAAAGGTATGGAGGTGCCCACACTCTGGATTCTGCCACGGGCAACGTAAAGACGTTGCTGTCTGCCCATTTGCTTCTACTTACACTGAGTTCCTCGGTGGGGGACATAATGGGTCTGTTTAAGAGATTTGGGGTGTTTTCAGGATACAAGTTGAATTTGGGGAAAAGCGAGTATTTTGTGGTGTCTTCTCCAGGGTTGGGGGTTAGAAGGAGGCGGGGGGGGGGGGGGGGGGGGGGGGGGGAGAAGGAGGGCTGCCGTTTCGGGTGGCAACAAGCCATTTCACGTATTTGGGGGTGCAGGTAGCCCGGGATTGGGCGCAGCTTCGTGAGCTGAATTTTACGAGTCTGGTTGGGAGGGTGAAAACAAATGTACTGAGATGAGACAGTCTTCCACTGTCGCAGGCAGGTCGGGTACAGGCAGTTTAGATGAACATTTGCCGGGGTTTTTATTCATATTTCAGGGCCTGACCGTCTTTTTGCCAAAGTTGTTTTTTAAGGGGGTGAACAGATAGGTTTAGTCATTTGTTTGGGCAGGGAAGGTGGCCAAGATAAGGCACTTGAGGGGCATGCAGTTGGGCGGGGGGGTTGTTGGGCCTTGCAAACGTGTTGCATTATTACTGGGCGGCGAACGCGGAGAAGGTGTAGGGCTGAAATAGGAAGACGGAGGCTTTATGGGTGAGGATGGAGGTAGGTTCTTGTTCGAGGTTGTGGTTGAAGGCACCGCTTACTTTTACCCCAGGGAGATCCTGTGGTGGTTGTCACGATGAAAATTTGGAGGCAATTTCAGCAGCACTTTAGGTTGGGAGCGACATCGAGGCTGATGTCGATCCGGGGGAATCATGGATTTGAGCCGGGGAGGATGGATGAGAGGTTCCCGGGATGGGAAGAGAGGGGAATGAAGGAGATGAAGATGTTTTTTGGATAACTGGTTCACAAGCTTGGAGGGGTTGAGGGGGCAATTTGAGTTTCTGCGTGAGGAGGGTTTTCGGTATATGCAGGTGCGGGACTTTGCTAGAAAGGTTTTTTCGACCTTTCTGACAGCGTCTGCCTCCTCGTTGTTGGAGGAGGTGGTGTCGGTAAAGGGTGGGGCCGTCTTTTAGATTTATGTGAGGATTTTGTAGGAGGATAAGGTGTCAATGAAGAGATTATGGTCAAGTGGGAGGAGGAGTTGGGGATGGCGCTGGAGGAGGGACTGTGGTGTGAGGTGCTGCAGAGGGTGAATGCCTCAATCTCGTGTGTGAGGCTGGAATTGATACAGTTGAAGGAGGTGCACAGTGCACATTTGACGAAGTCAAGGATGAGCCAGCTGTTTGATGGGGTAGAGGATACTTGTGAACGATGGCAGCCTAGCTAGCCATGCGCTCATGTTCTGGTCCTGCCTGAAGTTGGAGACATTTTGGGGGTTGTTTTTCAGCACCATGTCGGCGGTCCTGTATGTGGATTTGAAGCCGGGTCCCCGGGGAGCCATATACGGGATGCCGGACCTGCCGGAGCTGCAGTCGGGAGTGGGAGCAGATGTTTTAGCTTTCGACTCGTTGTCAGCTTGCAGGTGGGTTCTGTTGGTGTGGAGATCAGCGTCTCCAGTCAGTGCCTCATCATGGCTGGGGAATCTAATGGAGCTCTTGCATCTTGAGAAGGTGAAATTTGCCCGAAGTGGGGCAAATGAGGGGTGCCACAAGAGCTGGAGCTTGTTTATTTTGCATTTTGGAGAGCTAGTTACTGTTAACTGTTGGGGGGAGGTTAGTGCAGTGCTTATTGTATTTGGGGGTGGAATGTTTTTGTTTTGTTTTGTAAAATGTTAAAATGCTAAAAATTTGAATTAAAATACTTTTTTAAAAAAATTAATTCACTTAAGGTTCTGTTTATTCTCCAAAACAGACAAGTTCTGAAATATGGGGCAGATTTGGTCCCATGGTTGCTAGTTTTGAGGTACTATACTGGTCTTGGAGCTCTTGGTGACTATCTCATATTGACAGCATCTAGTTATGCGCTTCCCCAGAAAGGGGAAACATTCTTGCGCAACAATTAAGGTGTCGAAGGTGACTAATGGGGGTTGAGAGACAAATTATCTCCTCTGACCTGGGAGTCCAGAAAAGATCGGAGACAGGCCATTCAGTTGTGACGTCAGGAATCATTTCTTCACACAAGATCTGGCGGAAATTTCTCCCCCAAAAAAGCTATTGAAGCTGGTGTGTTCCAACTAAAAATTTCACCTTCTCAAGATGTGACTCATCTGATGAAGGAGCAGTGTTCTGACAGCTAGCGATTCGAAAAAAGCCTGTTGGACTTTAACCTGGTGTTGTAAGACTTCTTACTGTTCCCACCCCAGTCCAACGCCGGCATCTCCACATAAAAATGTCAAAACCGAGATTGATAGATTTTTTGTTAGGCAAGGGTATTAAGGATTATGGAACCGAAGCAGGTAGGTGGGGTTAATGTACAAATTAGCCGTGATCCAAGTGAAATGGCAGAACAGGCCCGATTGGCCTTCTGCTGTGCCTATGGTCATGACAAACGATTTGAATACCTGAATGACTATGTTGCCATCAGATTGAAGAGATTCCAGACACACATCTGGCGACCAGCCTGTGTCATTCCCTTCCAGCCTGATGCACAGCTCAATGAACTCTGTGTCCTCAAGAACAAAAGATGGCATCTTCTGATTCAACGGCAAGCAGCTAAGATGTTCTTTGATCGACACTTGTCCATCCTGCCCACTGCAATGCTGCACCACCTTCAGCTCTACGTCCTGGTTTAAGTAGCTGCAAATAGCTTGTCTTCCACAAATAATTATCTGAAAGGGAACAACATCAGGAATTGTTGGCATTTTCGCAATTATGGGTTGAAAAATAATCAGCGGAAAGAAACAGAACGCCTCATATTCCTTGAGGGCACTATTGCACATAATAATCAGGGACTTCATATATTTTCTGATACAGATAGATTACTTTGAAATTATAACAATCATTCTTGTGTACTGTGCACAAGGTACAAAACCAGATTCAAAGTATGTTTCCGGCTTGCATTTTGAACATTGGTTTATGACCAAACACAAGTATTTGAACATTGACATCTCAAACACTTTATTTTGCACATACACCCTTTGGTTTTTTGATTTACCACAGAATCATAGTATAGGAGGAGTCCACATGGATGCGTATGCCTGTGTCCACTCTTTGAGAGAGCTATACAATTAGCTCCACCGCTATGCACTTTTTCCATAGCTCTGCAAATGTTCCTCCTTCGAATACACTCTTTCCTTTTATTGGATCAGCTTCGACCAACCTTTCAGATCATAGCAATTTGCTGCAAAATGACTTTCTCATCTCACTGCTGGTTCTTTTACCGTGTCCACTGGCGACAAGCCCTTCAGCCACTTGAAATCATTTCGCCTTTTTACTTACTATCTGCCAAATCCTTCAGAATTTTGGCCACCTCTATCAAATCACCCCGTAATGTTCTCAACAATAAGGAGTGCTGTCCAGAATAATGTGTATACTTCTGGGCATCCCACTGCAGGAATGGAGCCATAGAAAGGATCCAAATAGAGCACATGGTTATAAACAACGATTTTAAAAACTGGAACCTTTTCTCATTGAAGAGAAAGTCAAATGGGAGTCTGATCTCAAAATTACGCGGGGTGTTAAGAGAGTAAATAAAGAAAGATTGGTTCCACTGGTTCCCCAATCAACAATGAAGAGGCATAAACTTGTAATTCTAACCACCCGACCATAATAATTCTCACCGGGAGACTTCTGTGTTGTAACTATTCTACACTTTCAGATTTTCTTCACGCGTGTTATTAGATCATGTAGAGGCAGTATAACTAGTGTGACAAATGTAGTAACTATTGCTTTGAGATTAAGCAAGACGGTTCAGCATTTTCTACGCTGTGTTTAACATCTTGCAAAAGGCACATCTGATTCATGCCTTTATTTTAAAAATCACATTGGGTGCAATTTTCCCCAAATTGCAGCCGGAGTGTTTGGTCAGGCGAGAAAAGCTGTGTGAAACTTGCCGACTTCACAGCTGCCTTTTCTCGCCTGATTAAACAGCACTTTGTGCAACTTCACAGTGCTGGTGAGGATCACACAGCCAGCTGGAGGGATGGGGCCAAATCATATACATGCCCAGAGTGCCCCAATTAAGACCCCTCCCCCCCAATCGGATATTGGGACCCCCTCCCTTCCAAGCTTCGGAGCGCTACCCTTGAACCCCCTCCACCACAATGCCAATGATGGGCTCTTCCCCACAGGCATTGGAGCTCCCCCCCCCCCCCCCACCTCTCCCGAAGGCATCAGGGCGCTTCCCTCTCTCCACCAGCCCCCCCCCCCCAACGCCTGACTCCGACCCCTCCTACCATTGGGAGGTGGTAGAAGGGGAACTTCTACCACCTCCCCCATGCCCCAACCAATGGAGGGGATTTACTCCCCCTGCCAGAATTCCCATAACACTTCCCCTTTCCTGTGCCGCATTGGCACTGCCACTGTGCCAGGGGTAAATTCCCAGCTTTGTCCCGCAGCCCCGGCACCTCCACACCCCAGGCATGGCCAGCACGACTGATTTTCACTCTACTGATTCACGCCGGTGTGACGTTATGCCACCAGGTAGGGTGCAGCCATGGGCGGATGCTACGGGCTTCAAGCCTATCAATTATACTAAAATTGATTTAAACATGTGGAAATCAGGCTCACTCCCAGCCGACAGGGGTGGTGGGTGGGGAAGATGTCAAACTGAGAATTCACTGATGCAAATCCAGCTTTTGGCCACTCCTGGGATCCAGCGGCCAATACAGGATTTGCGCCCGGGGCTAACGGGGGCCGCTCGATCGCGCCCATTTATTTTTTGTTCCTTCCATGTTTGAATATTCAGCCTTCGCTTTAATATTCAGCGTAGCTTTTAAAGAAGGATCTTCTCAAAAACAGAACATAATGGAAAACATATTTACAGACCACAAACTCTTCTGTATTTAAAGGGTTGTAATATGAAAAAAAATGGTTGGCCTTCATATGCAACCACATGAAAGTAACTTACTTGTTTTTGCACACTGTTAAGTGGCTGCACTTTGATGATCAGTGATGCTGTTCTTCCCTTGTACTGGATACTTCTAACAAATGTGCCTATGTTGTCCACACTGAATGGCTCGGACCAGCGCCAATTTCCCCAGCCCTCGATACAGATGTGAAGCAGCTGCACAGAACAATGAGCATGTTTATATTGACTGAGATAAACCAGGACAGCCCACAACATTCTATGACAGTTACAGTTCTCTCCAAAATTATGTGTTTCGATCTATTTATAGAGTGGTAACATTTAAACAATTGGAAGTCACTGGACAACATTTACTCATTAGAACTGATCAATCGATTTGAGGAGAGTTGTACTTTGTCATGGCGCCAGTGTCGCTGGTGGATTGCCCGTGCCTAAGCTGCAATGGAGACGCAACCAGTCAGATATTAAAAAGGAAGATTAGCATGTATGCAGCACCTTTCACGGTTGCCAGATGTCTCAAAGTACCTTCCAGTCAATGAAGTACATTTGAATCATAGTCATTGCCTTTGCGGCAGGCAATATGCACAGGAGCTCCCATAGACAGCACTGAAATAATGACCGGATTGTGGATTTTTTGTGCTGTTGCTCGAGGGGTGCATATCAGCTCGGACATTGGGAATAAATCTCTCGCATAATTCTCTGTGCAGAGCTCCGCTATGTCTGTTGTGGAGAAGAAACTCCCTGCGCATGCGCAGGAAACACGCCAGCGGTTCTGCGCATGCACCAGAACACGCTGGCGCTCCTGCGCATGCGCCAACTCGCGCCGGCCGGTGGAGGTCCTTCGGCACCGGTTGGCGTGGCGCCAACCACTCCAGCGCTGGCTTAGCCCCCAAAGTATTCCGCACCTTCCGGGCGGCCCTACGCCGGAGTGTTTCGCGCCGCTCTTGGCGCCGGTACGGCCCGCCCGCCGGATACCGGAGAATCCCGGCCAAGATATCAGTTAAAAAATTGTGCTTTTTATTTTTTTAATCTTCAACAATAATTAAAATTGGATGGAACGTTTCTCCACACTTGGAAAGTTAATTCTCAGTGCCAAGATGTTTTTGGCAGTCATTAAGACTGACCACGCTGTTAAAAATACAATTACTCTGGAATGGACAAGCCCCAACCTTTCTGGGTGGGGGGGGGGGTTGCTGTAGTTTAATGAATCTAGTGGTAAGTACTACAAATTCACACCATTCCATGTATTTCAATTTCAATGGTGAGTCTCTGGGTGAGATTCTGCTACAGCACATCTCCTGGAGGATTAGGAGTAATTCAGACAGAACATTTTGCATTTATGCCTTTATCTGCACCTGTATCTTCGCCAGAGGTTGCTGTTCAATTTATTCGCAATAATGCCGGATGCTGATAGCCTCGACGTTAGTTTCACTGCATAAACTGAGTCATTGCTTCAAACTCTCTGTCAGGGCCAAAAGATGTCATAACTACAAAACGTTCTTTTCCAATTATGATCACTACCCGAAAGGAAAAGCTACGGTGGTATCGAGGTCAAGCACACAGAAGAGATATACGTTAAGCTTACTGCAGACATATATCTTAAGCATATAGCAGAGCTTTATCTAATATTTTGTAATCCAACCAAAACAATTGAGTTTTAGGTTGTTTCAAAAAAATAAGCTTCATGGATTTATCTCGTGAGTAACCAGTAAAATGACTAAATCTATAATAGTCTTGGAAAGCCAAAAGATCTAATTGTCACTTCAATTCTGAATGTGACTAAGTCAGTTAATCTTGGAAACCTACACCGGGAGGCTTCACTGATATAAGTACCTCTGGGGCACATTTGGCCAGGCACTCAGGTCTTTCCATGCACGTCTGTGTGCAATTAATTTGTTTAATTTATAAATATTAGTTAATGCCAAAGAAAAACAGCCTCAGCAGTCGGATCCATTCGACCAGTTAAAAATCAGCAAGGAAAGTAAATAGATGGAGGTCATGTAGACGGTAAACCTCTGAATGTTTCTATTGGATAAGCTAGTAGCAGTTGGGGAAATTATATTTGGAAGGAATAAAAAACCTTTGAGAGTTAATGGGCATTTATTAATTTACATTAGTTAGTTAAGTGCAGCTCAGATTTTCTATTTAGATTTCACGCTGGCAGTTTGGTGGTGTACGGTTGCACACATGCACTGCTGTACAACCCTACTGCACACAAAGGTAGTCAATAGTAATAATAATCTTTATTGTCACAGGTAGACTTACATTAACACTGCAATTGAGTTAGTGTGAAAATCCCCTAGTCGCCACATTCCGGCGCCTGTTTGGGTACACAGAGGGAGAATTCAAAATGTCCAATTCACCGAACAAGCACGTCTTTCGGGAGTTGTGGGAGGAAACCGGAGCACCTGGAGGAAACCCACGCAGACATGGGGAGTAAGTGCAGACTCTTCACAGATAGTGACCAAAGCCGGGAATCGAACCTGGAACCTGGAGCTGTGAAGCAACAGTGCTACTGTGCCGCCCGAGAGGAAGAATGTGTTGTTTAGAATAGGTAGAGGAGAAGGCTATGGAAATCGACCCAGAGAGGTCATGGAAGTAAGTTGCCACCGAGGCAGGCTTTGGAAAAGGGTTCTGAACAAATGTCCCAAACAGAAGAAAAATTGCTTTGTAAATGCAAATATCGCCTTGACTGCCTGTGCAAGTTGTCATGAATGCTTCATGTTCTGTTAAAGGGCTGTTTAATGGTAACTAGTGTGCTAGGGTTAATAAACTACCTGTAATCTATTAGTCTTAGAGTTGAAGTTTAAAATTTAAAACTATTGTTTTCTTTTCTTTTGTTTTAATGTTTGTTTATAAAATAACCAAGCCCTGTGTCTTACATGATCATTCCTGGAACAAATTGATCTTTCCGCACTGTCTAAAAACTTTAAAAAGTTATGGTTCTGGTCAATCTCTTGTTGAGAGATGACCAGGCATCTGTAACATTGATAGATTTCTAGTTAGGGACACAGGGATTGTGTGCTCAGTTGACTGGAGGTCAAAATAGTCAATGAGCGAATAAGAGTAGCTTAGTACTTGATTCTGGTATTTGGTAAGGGTCCCTCTATGGTATTCCACTCAGATATTTTTACAGGAGGTGCACAATAAGTGTTGTCAATAATCCCATTAATGTAAAAAGCTCTGGTGCTTGAAAAGCGGAAGATAGGTTTGGTGGTGCGATCGTGTTGTCGCTGGCAGAATATGACCTACCAAATCTAAGGAAACTCAGGAATTTGCCAGGCAGTTTAACTTCAGTGGTGGGGAAGCTTCGAGAAACAATTATTCAGAACAGCATTAGTAGTTACACAGAATAATGTGGGTTGATTAGAAAGAGCCAGCGTGGATTTCTAAAGGCGAAAGGCAGGAGTAGAGAAACTGCAATAGAGGAATGGAGTCTTCACAGGGTGCAGGGTGGGAAGAAGGCATATTCCAGATAGTTGTCGGAGCCTGCGGGCTTGTAACAGATGTCTGTAGGATCAGCGTTGTTTTTAAATTAGTGCTTCACCAGCAAATCTGGGATAAACTAGAACTATTGACAGTGCTACAATTACAAATGTAGCTTTACAGGAACTCAATTTAAAAAGGAGTCATTTATGGTAGTTAAAAGACTTCCTCACAGCATTCCTGCATTGAATTTCGCCGTAGGTTTAAAAGTTACAATTTATGAATGTCCCTGGCATCCGCTTCTGTGTGGCTCACCAGGATAGCACCTTGCTGTGCTTTCCATGTACTGCTCCTTGTAGTATATGACCTTTCCATTCACAGAAGCATCATGTGTCGGAAGAAATGCCGCAAGTCAGCGAAAGCACTGCACTGTCCCAGGGAGCTACACAGAAGCAAGTGGAAGGCTACTTTTTATTTGGGGAAAAAAAAACATTCCCGAACAAAGCAGAGACTAATTGCTCTTTGAGAAACTGAAGCGATGGCCCAGAAGGTTAATGGAGGCAACACAAAAGTTAACTTCAATATTAGTTTCATGAAGGGAAAAAAGAATTAAAAAGCTACACCAACAATGGTTCTGGGGGACTTTAAAATCTATTCAGGGTTATTAGGTGTCACGTTTAGTTCTCGAGACTGATTACATTTGAAGTTGAAGTTTTCTTCACAACAAATAACACAATATCGTTATTGAAACTCTGTTGGGTAGGGATTAAGGCATTTTAACCTTTTGTACAGAAGAGCAAGGAGTACATTTTGACTAAAAGTGATTCTAGTACATATGGCATTGAGGTAGAAAATGAACAATTACTTGAGTCAAAGAGCAACAGGTTACTAGTTCCTTCAGAAAGGAAAGTATTAATGTGGATTCCTAGTTGCTCACAGTGTTGGAGGAAGCTAGGGTTTGAAAAGAAAAAGCTCCAGCACTGTTGCTGAGGTAGTTGTAAAATGCATCTCTTCTCTTTGGAAGAAAGCCTGAAGAAATTGATTTAATTAAACACAAACTAATTAGGTCACCCATCTGGAATGTTGACCGTCCCCAGTGAACGTGCACGATCCATTCAATGTCGCGCCATTAGCGTAACAGAAAAGGCTCTGTATGTTCACTGCAATGGGCATGCTAGGTTAAACGCTCTGCCAGAGTTTCAGACAATTTATTATATCCTGAAACATTTTTACAGGAACATTTCCAGCATTCGAGACTCCAAAACAGGAGTGTTTCGAGATGTAACACATCTATTATTGAGTTCGCAACATGTTTAAGAAAACAACAGGCTAGCAAGGCCATATAAACCTCTACAGTTGTCATTCTGCATTTCAGCATTGAGGAAATTTGCCAGGTTGACAAGTACACTGGGTTGGCATTTTGTAGAGTGACCCTACAAAGAGCTAACAGGGTGACCTGTGTAAACATCCAACATAGTGAAATTGCCATCTACAATATGGATCATATAAAATGGGTATTTTTTTAAATAGAAAGCAACACTCCATAATTGTGCAATGCCTGCATAATAAGAAACATGAGATGTTAACATTGAGTAACTTCTTTTTCTTTCCCACTGTAAGTATGTGGTATCCGAGACCCCTGTCCTAACTCACTTTATTCCCTGGTGGAATCCAAGTATGAAGGCGAGCCTTTGGGGCAGTTACTGATTCCAAGTGCACAGATTATTTCACATTTATCTTCAGATCTGGTTTAAATGTTCTGAAACTTCAGTAACTTGGCAAATTCAGAACTATCAAGAGGACTGAAATAATTTCATTGCTATGAAGTCATCTAACATTCCTCTAATCTAACACTCTGAGGGCTTGTCCACACTTGGGGCTTTAATTCCATCTTTCATCTGCTATGAGCTATTAAACACTTTATATAGCATGGAAACAATTATGTCCAAATGCCATGTTTAACCATAACTAAATATTCAAAATAATCTTTGTTGACTAACATTTTTGTGGCATTTCATTGCAGCACATGGTATCTATTATTCCACTCTACGTCCTCGTATTTTCATGCAGTTTTCAACATGCAAAAAAACTGCAAATTCCAATTCCTGAAAATAAATTTTTATATTTTTAATCTCAATCTCGTACACCAGTGGAATCGTAAAACCTGACCAGCACTACTTACTTTCCCTCATTCGAAAGTGTACTAGATTGTTCCTTCTTTCCTCTACAGGGATGCAATCACCTGCATCCGAGTCAACTCTCCAAATAATTTATCATTCGTATTATACTGGCTCTAGTTTGTGAAACTTTTCCACATACAGTCTGTGACTAAGGCACGCAAAAGGTTGGAGGAAAGTAAAATGGCCTCTTGAAAAGTCCTTGGGTGACTTGGTCAGCACGGTAGCACAGTGGTTAGCACAGTTGCCTCGCAGCTCCAGGGTCCCAAATTCCATTCCCGGCTTGGGTCACTGTCAGTGCAGAGTTTGCACGCTCTCTCCGTGTCCTCGTGAGTTTCCTCCGGGTGCTCCGGTTTCCTCCCACAGTCCAAAGATGAGCAGGTTAGGTGGATTGGCCATGATAAATTGCCCATAGTGTCCAAAAAAAGTTAGGTAGGGTTACTGGATTACAGGGACTGTGTGGAGGCGTGGGCTTAAGTAGGGTGCCCTTTCAAAAGGCCGGTGCAGACTCGATGGGCTGAATGGCCACCTTCTCCATTGTAAATTCTACGACTCAATCACTAAAACGATTTCTGTACAACTTTTACCATCACATGTCCCTCTGCATTTTATCTCAAAATCATTTTCATAGAATCCCTACAGTGCAGATGGCAAGTCAGCCCATCGAGACTGCATCGACTCTCCAAAAGAACACACTTTACCTAGGCCCACTGCCCTCGACGCCCTATTCCCGTAACCTAACCTGCACATCCCTGGACTCCAAGGGACAATTTAGGATGGCCAATCCGCCTAATCAGCTCATCTTTGGGAGGAAATGGGATCCGGAGGAAACCCACACAGACAGGGGGAGAATATGCAAACTCCACGCAGTCACTCAAGGCTGGAATCAAACCCGGGTCCGTAGCGCTGTGAAGCAGCAATGCTAACCACTGTGCTTCCACAGTGCAGTCCGTGCACAGTACAGAACTTGACCTTTTTCCTCATTATAGCAGCTCCGGCATAAACAAATGAAAATGTGTGACTGCCAATTGTCATACAAACTATTTTTAAAAATATTTTCATGGGTGTGGGCGTCGTTGACAAGCCCAGCATCTGTTGCCCATCTCTAATTGCCCTTGAACTGAGTGGCTTGCGAGGCTATTTCAGAGGGTTGTTAAGAATCAACCGCCTTACTGTGGACCTGCAGTCACATGTAGGCCAGACCAGGCAAGACTGGCTGATTTCCTTCCCAAAAGAACATTAGAGAACCAGAAGGGTTTTTACAATAATTGATGACATTTGTTATGGTCATTATTCCTGAGACTTGCTTTATATTCCAAATTTATTAACTGAATTTAAATTCCCCCAGTCGCCATGGTGACATTTGAGCATTAAGGTGGGCCTCTGGATTACAAGTTTGATGACATTACCATTACACCACCATCTCGCCGAAAACTATCAATGCACTCATGTCACTGCACAATAAAATGTTTTTTTTTAATTTAGAGTACCCAATTCATTTTCTCCAATTAAGGGGCAATTTAGCTTGTCCAATCCACCTACCCTGCACATCTTTGGGTTGTGGGGGTGAAACCCACGCAAACACGGGGAGAATGTGCAAACTCCACACTGACAGTGACCCAGAGCCGGGATCGAACCTGGGACCTCGGCGCCGTGAGGCAGCAGTGCTACCCACTGCACCACCGTGCTGCCTAACTGCACAATAAAATTGATTGAATTGAGAATTTCTCATCAGAAGAGGATTATTAATGAACAAAGGTTAAGCACTTTCGCAGAGGTGGCGAGTACAAGTCTTCTGTGTTCCCCATCTTTCCCCAGCCCCAAACACTTGGAAATTTATACATTTGTCATTAATTGACACCGAGCCACTTACTGTGGCATTAGGACAAGTGGCCAAGCTTTTGGGAGGTGGGGTTGAGGAGTGAGGGCTGCAGTTAAGTGAGACAGGACGAAGGATGGAGAGCATATTTCCTTCCTAACTTCCCAAAATTAAATCCGGAATGCGAAGAGTTGAAGACAGTCTTCCTGCCTGCGGCTAAATTGAGGCCCTTAAATCACCACATAAGCATCTTATCATGCTGCTGCTGATATTCAACCAGCGGTGAGTGGTGGCCTTGCCATGTGAGCAAGGGGTTTCCCTCCCTATACCCAAAGGAAGGACCTGCCAGCAGAAAGGGCTGCCCCCGCAGGAGAACATGGTCCCATCCTTCCAGCAGGCCTGCCCCACTCACCTGTGTTCCGGGACTCCATCCTTCTCCTGGGGCTAACTGCAATACCGGCAGTGACCACTGCTCCAGGTGGTGCTGCTGGCCGACAGTTCTCACAGGCAAGAATTTCTCCCCTGCAGAGTCCAGAAATCCCATCAGACTGCCCAATTGGGGCCCTCGGAAATAGCTTTGCAAGTGTTGCCATTGGCTTTCTAGCCGGTGGAAGAGCTCATTGTCTTGCGCATTAAATTCTGCCCCAAGACTTCAGTACATTATCCAGGATGACACTTTAGGTGAAGTCTCAAGGGAGAACTAAATTCTTGCCGGAACTGTCCTTTGGACGAATTCAAAACTCCATCCATCACTTCAGATGGTGAAAATACCACCAAAATAAATTAGTTGCTCATTCATCTCGTTTACAGTTTTTCAGTGCGGACATATTGATTGTGATGTTTGCATTCATGACACTAACTATATTTACAATTGTGGCGTGTATAAGGGTCCTTCCTGCTATTCCTTTATTTCCCCTTTCTGGTATTTTGACGTTATTATTTTTGATCCATGGATGATTAACGAACATGTCTCTTTAAGGCAAACAGCCTGTATATTTAATTCAAGAAGCCGAGTTCAGAAGGTACAGGATAGATCATTCTGCTAGTCTGCGCTGGTTTAAACAAGAATTGCAGACTTTGTGGTACCAGAGAGAGAGATGAGGTGGGACTTGGTTTGACTGGTTGGCTGGTGGCCAACGAATGGGTCAAAAGGCCGTACTCTACCCACTAACAAGTGGTGATTGGATTCTATCCCAGTGGAATGCTTTTCAGAGTCCAGAGGAGTTCCAGTTTTGACCTTGGTCGCACAGAAGCTGATGTGAGTGCTTTCTCTCGCTCCAGAAAAGCTGCTGTGACTGCTGTATTTCTGAAACTATAGAGACTTGACTGAATATTCTACAGAGAAGACTATGAAGGAAGGTGCGCTAAAAACCATAATCTGAAACAAAGACTCTTTTCCTTTTTACTTATGATTTTTTACCCCATTCTCCCCCTCAGTGTTTGTCTATCTTTTTTGTGTGTGTGGAATGTGGGGGCAAGTTAAAGTGGAAATTAGGTATTAGTTAATAGTTAACCAGTTGTATTAGCTGCATATTTCATTATAATTCTTGCTATAAATAAACAGTAATTGTGTTTAAATTTACAAACCGGATGACTGTAATTATTGCGTCCAGAGACTTTGGGTGTTTTTCTAAGAATTATTGGTTAATTTACTTGTGCTGTGACTATGGGGCACATGGGGTTGGAATTCACTGCGCACTAGCCCACGGTGTTGTAACACATGTGAAACATCTTTAAATATCTTAAGGGGAAAACATGGTGTTGCAGGATATGCCTAAAATTGCAAAATTCTTATTGCTTGAAGCAAAATTAGAACTTTTCAGTCATTTGAAACGAGCAATTTTGATTCGATGTGACTGAAAAACACTCCAACAACGCACAGAAATAGTCCAAGGAGATCCAAGGATTCAAGCAATAACTGAGATACAGAAAAGCAAGTGATCAAAACTGAAGTATTGTACAAGCTGTGCAGTGCAACACAACATGAAGCTCAGTCAACATATTCTGTGGTTTGCGATCTGCTAACAAAACATTTGCCACAATGATGTCAAACCACTTGGAGCAGAAAAGTTCCTTCAGGATACCTGGTTTAATTGTCAGCTACTTCCCGAGAATTCTCATTAAACTGGATGCAAATGCCATGGCGGGAGCTGATTTCTGGGCCTCCATTTTCACACTGGGCCCAGTTGCTCCGACCTCTTTCTCACTCTTGTTCCTGCTGGTACATTCGTCTAGCGTGCCAAACATTACTGCCAGTTATCTCAACTGGGTGGCAGGTTTTCCTTGCCAGTGAAAGCTTCATTGGGAATTTTCTGTTTCAGAGCTGACTGTTACATTGCTTCAGTTAAATTTAGCAGTTGATTTTCCTGTCTTCTCCTCAGATGAGTGGATCAGGTGGTTTGTCTGTAGAATGTCCAACTTAATTGCTGTGCTATTGTCATGTGCTGTGATAGCTTATCACACTAGCCAATTTTCATGTCAGTACCACTCACCCACTATCGCGCTCTGTTCACTGGCCTAATCTGGTATCCTGACTCAGCAATACCTTGATTTTAAAATTCTCATCCTTGCTTTCAAATCATTCCATGACCTCGCTCCCTTCCTGCCTCTGTAATTTCCTCACTACCTACATTTCTGCAAGATCGCTGTACTCCTCCAATTCTGGCCTCTTGTGTATGCACGATAGCACAGTGGTTTGCACTGTTGCTTCACAGCTCCAGGGTCCCTGGTCTGATTCCCGGCTTGGGTCACTGTCTGTGCGGAGTCTGCACATTCTCCCCCGTGTGTGCACGGGTTTTCTCTGGATGCTCCGGTTTCCTCCCACAGTCCAAATATGTGCAGGTTAGGCGAATTGGACATTCTTAATTCTCCCTCTGTGCACCTGTACAGGCACCAGAATGTGGTGACTAGGGACTTTTCACAGTAACTTCATTGCAGTGTCACATAAGCCTACTTGTGACAAAAGATTATTATTATCCTCAATTTCCTTTGCTCCATCATTAGCTGCCAGCCAGGCAGACAATTACTTAGTTCCTAAACTGTGTAATTCCCTCCCTAAACCTCTCCACATCTCTATCTCTCTCTCTCCTCTTTTTAAGTTGTTCCTTTTCAAACCAACCTGACCCATTCTAATATCATTTTACATGGCTTGGTATCAACTTCTGTCTTGCCAATGTTCCATGGGACATGGTACGTTGGAGATTTTAACTAAATGTGTGTTGTTCTGCTGTTCCATTGTATCAATAGCATCAGCATTATGGCTGGATTTAACTGCCAAGTCAGCAGCTGGTAGGAATCCACGGGATTGGAATTTCCCACCCGAAGTCAATGGACCTTTCGCGGAAGTGTTAAATTTCTTCCCCGCCCATGATGATTCCTGTGGCGCATGGGACTGGACATTCCTGTCAAATAACTCTTGCAGTTCGGCGCAGGTATTTCACACGAGCCCCGCAGTTGTCAATTATGCCACCTTCCGATGTCAGACTTTGGTTAAAACGACTCGCCCATGTCTCAAAATGGCCATCAGTCATCTCCGCCATTTTGTTCTTCGCTTCCGGGCGAAGTAACAGCACCTCGAAACACGTGCCTGGATTTTCGACTTCCCGAGTACAGAAATGATTTTGTTTTTGAATCATCATGCCCCCTTACTGCGACCATATGAACCCGGAATGGGAATGGGGTAGTCTGTTTCGCCACTCAATTAGATGACGAACGGATTTCACAGCAGCTTCCAATATGCCACTCGATAATTTTCCACATTAATGTTTTTCATTATTTTGCAGGTTTTTTTCTGTTCTACAATAAAGGCCAGTTTTTATCAATAGTGCAGATGACTCCTGGCTTATAATGAGATAAACATTTTTAGCTGTTGGTGCTTTTTGTGGGAATATTTCGTGTGGACCTGGATTTGATTACATTGTAGCAGTTCGAAATTCTTTGGCAAATTGATTAATCTTTGGCAGCAAAGTGAGGTCAGACAGACCTGAAAGATCCTTTGGCCTCCTTAAACCGACTCAGCAAGCTGAGTTTGAAGTCAGGAACATCATCCCTTGGCAGGTAAAATTCTCTACTTGTTTTTCAGATAGGCAAGAGATGGTGGTGATAAGTTTTTGTGTCCTAGTTTCTTTCATCGCCCCAGAGTATTAATGCCATATTTCAGGGCTGTTGATTTTTATATGCAGTAGACGTTTTGCACCCCTGGGTAGCCATGTTGCTGAACAGCTTCTGAAACTAGCTTACAAACTCCACCTAAAAACTTGGCTCATATTGCTGTTTCCCTCCATGCAGACAAAGGAGGAGCTGTACTTGACATGGATCGTAGGTTTGACTTTGAATTCGCTGCTCAGTACTCAAGTCAGAGTAGGATCAACCAGTGATTCAAATTAGGAGAACTGACTTATTGCCGAAATAAAGAGACATCCTGTCGAAGCTTTTCATCCTGTACTCATCTCCGTCTCAATCTTAACTGGATCCAGAGGAATACCAAATGCCAAAGGAAACAACAATTTATACCGCATGAAAAGAGGGTGCTGATCGGTTGGCAAGTGATCAGAAAAGGCGTTGTCATGGGAAATACAGTATGGAACAGTTAATTGCCAAGCCTTTGATTAAATTCAAAACATTGCCATGGGAAATGAATCAGGGAATACCTGCCCCCGAGCTTTTGTTCAGTTCATGAAGGCACAATGCGTGGACATTTTTTTCCCACCGTTTGCAATGGACAGGGTCCTGTGTGTGAATACGACTTGAATTAAACAATACATTTTCAACAGGAGGGTTTTTTTGTATAATTTCAATTTGAACGAGTGGATAATTTGATTGAAGCTACTTTGAGGAGTATATAAATACAAGTGTTTGCTTTTCTTTTGCATTCGTCTGTGACTAATATAGAATTTAAAAACTAATACACAGGAACAAATTTGTAAGTATTAAAGTTTTTGGCTTACAGTTCACACAGTTGTGTGACAAAGTGCTTCCTGACATCACCCCTGTTTAGTTCAGCTCCTTTTTGTTATACCTTTTTGTTCTTAGCTCGTAAACTAATTCCCCACCATTCTCCAGGGGAAAATGCTTCTCTCTAGCAACCTGACCAACATCATTAATCAACTTAAACCCCTCAATTAGATCATCGATACATAAAGAAACATGCTTATTTGTCCTAATTTAATCCTCTCGCCCCCGGTATTACTCTGTTGAATCTGCAGTGCACCCCGCTGAACACAGTACTTTAAATGGGGTCTAAGTAGACTTTTATGTAACTGGATAAACTGATCCTATTTGTACAGCAGGACAGTGATACAAACGGACACTCACAAAACAGCGATTTACTTGTCAATTCAGTATAATGTCTTCTCTGCTCACTATGCTGTGTGCTCTGCACTGGGGAGACCAAACTCAAACTGTGATCTCTTTGTTGAACAGCTCTTTTTTAGTCCACAAGCCTGCCCCCAAGCTTCTAGCTACTTGTCCTTTTAATTCTCCTACTCTGACCTCCGCCTCCAAATGCACCTCAATATAAACTCAAGGAACAGCACCTCATCTTTCTAACACACACTTTACAAACCCCTGCATGCAACACTAAGCTCAACAATTTCACAGGCAGCAGGTGCTGTTAATGATTCTGGTATTGCTGTTTGCACCACCTTCAGAGATCTTTGAACTGATCAGAACTTGTTCATTTACACTGCAAAACCCTTTCAAAACATTACAGCTCGTCGACTGAGGTGCAATTGTTTTTAGCAGCAAATCAAGTTCAGAATTAGTTTTGAACGGCCTCTCTGGCTCCGAAAAACTAATTTTATGTTTGTAGAATGACAAATCTTTTCATAATGATAAAATAATTCCATCTAAAAATGGTTAATGATATTTTGGACACGATCGTCTGGCTGTTTACGTCGCCAGGATCACCCCCTGCTGTGGGTTTCCTGGCAGCCTGGGGTGTATTCAATGGGAAATCCAATTTCATAGAATTTACAGTGCAGAAGGAGGCCATTCGGCCCATCGAGTCTGCACCGGCTCTTGGAAAGGGCACCCTAACCAAGCCCACACCTCAATCACATCCCCATAGTCCAGCAACCCCACCCAACACTAAGGGCAATTTTGGACACCAAGGGCAATTTAGCAGGGCCAATCCACCTAGCTTGCATATCTTTGGACAACTGACAGGGGCGGGAGCAGAAGATCCCAATGGCGGGCCACCTCCCGCCTACTGTTAAGTAATGGGTTAAGAGATATTGCAATTACTTGTCTCATGTATGTTAAGTATCCAATAATTGACACTGATATGTAAAGGGGCGTCAGGTGGCCTCTGTTGCAGGTGATGTGAAGATAGAGTTTTGTGCAGTGTGTGCTGGAATGAAATAAATGTGTGTTGGTGAAAAAGGAACAGAACTTTTGACTCTTCATTCCACAGCAACTAAAACGTCTAACAATTGGTTGCAGAGGTTGGTTGCTGTGTAAATGTGAAGGGTTGAAAGATACAACTTTTCCAGATCAAACCAAGGAGTGAGTAAGAAAAAAAATGGGATATATGGCTGAACCCAGGATAGAGATGGCTGAATATTACTATCCCCCCTTATTTTCTGAAAGGGAATCGCACAACCAATGGAGAAGTGCAGTGGTTATGTGGACTAAGGTAATTGCTTTGGGAAAGAGAAAACAAGGTATGGCATTGGCTCTTTCTTTACCATATGGCAATAAAATCCAAAACAAAGTGCTTTCTGAGCTGGAATTGGAAGAGTTAGACTCAGAAGAAGGTCTGGCAACTTTGTTACATTATATGGATAGGATTTATAAGAAAGATGACTTGTTCAGTGTGTATGAAGCATAGTCGGATTTTGATAAGTTCTGGAAAATGGAGGATTTCTCCATGAAAGACTATATAATGGCATATTATATAAAAGGCTGCAGAAACACAACCTGGAATTTCCACAGTCTGTGTTGGCCTTTAAATTACTTGACTGTGCTAGAGTGAGCAACATGGATAGGCTCCTGGTTTTCACAGGAGTTCGGTTTACGGATAAGGATACCTTATTCGAACAGATGAAAAAAGCTTTACAAAAGTTTCTGGGGAAACATTCAATTCCGATGGCTCTGATGACACAAATAGGTCAGCAAGCAATAAGGCAGAATATGGAAGATACACTTCTAACAGGATGGCAAAATCGTATGGCTACGAACAGGGATCAAGGCTATAGAAGGAGACCGAGACAAGGAAATTATGAAGACAGAAACCCAGTTAGAACCTACAATAGGAAGATGAACCCCAGAAATGCACGGGGCATGATAAATCAATGTTTTTGATGGGACTCTCAATACTGTTATGCTTTCAACTGTCCAACTCGTTATGATAGAGTGTTTGAAGCGACACATGACATGGAAGAGTCAGAAGAGGAAAAAGATAATGACCAGAAAGAAGGCATTGCCCTATTAACAAGCGGTTTTATGCTGGTAATGAGGGTGTTGGTTGCAGAATCCTTCAATTGTGCTGTATTGGACAGTGGCTGCACATCTACTGTGTGTAGGATTGACTGGTTAAAATGTTATCTGGACTCTTTGAATGCTGAAAACCGTGACAAGGTTAAGGAATTTGAAAGTTCCACAAGTTTCAGGTTTGGGGATGATAATACTCTGAAGTCGCTGAAGAGTGGTGATCCCTTGCAATATTGCTGGAGTGAATCGTTTCATTAGCACAAATGTTGTATCAAGTGAGATACCTTTGCTTCTGAGCAGACCGTTGATGAAGAAAGCACATATGAAACTGGATATGGAACAGGATAAGGCAACAGTTTTTGGAAAGCCGGTGGACTTACAATTTACACAGTCCGGACACTATTGTATTCCATTACTGACAATTAATATTTCAAGTAGAGCGGTTAGGATGTGTTAATGGAAGTTGAGAATGGGTCTTTAGCTGATAAAAACTTGTTGTATTAAAACTGCATCGGCAATTTGCACATCCGTCTCCTCGGAGGCTGAAAAATGTATTAAAGGATGCAGGGGTAAGGGATGACGACTATACTAAACTGATAGAACAGGTTAGTGATCGCTGTGAAGTTTGTAGGAAGTACAGAAGGACACCAGCACGACCGATAGTAACCCTACCTTTGGGCAGGGATTTTAATGACATTGTGGTCATGGACCCGAAGATCTGGGATAAAGCAAATAATATATTTATTTTGCATTTTGTAGATTTAGCAACCAGATTTAGTCAATCAGCGATTGTACGAAGTAAAGAAAAGAGTAATTCTGGATCAAATCGTGGAAAAATGGATAGGGACAGGAATGGGTCCACCAGCAAAATTCCTTACGGACAATGGGGGAGAATTTGCTAATGATGAGTTTAGGGATATATGTGAAAACGTGAATATCAGAGTTATGAATACAGCTGCAGAAAGCCCATTTAGTAATGACGTCTGTGAAAGAAATCATGCTGTCATCGATGACATGCTTCGGAAAATTTTGGTACATCAACCAAACTGCAGGCTAAATTCAGCTTTAGCATGGGCGGTACATGCAAAGAATTAATTGCAGATGGTTGGGGGCTATAGTCCTTATCAATTAGTGTTTGGTAGAAATCCTAAAATTCCCTCCATTTTGGATGACCAGCCTCCAGCTTGGGAAGGGACTACATTTAGCTCTGGTTTTGCTGAACATTTAAATACATTACATAGCAGTAGAAAAGCTTTTTGGAAGCAGAAGTCTCTGAAAGAATTCACACAGCTTTAAGACATAATGTACGGCCATCAGATGCCGTTTTTCAACAAGGAGACATGGTATACTATAAGAGAGACAATTCTAATGAATGGAAAGGCCCAGGGAAGATCATAGGCATAGATGGCAAAACAATTATTTTGCAACATGGTAATCAAACTGTTAGGTTACATTTATCAAGGATAATGGGTACAGATTACAAATTTTGAAATTTAGACAGAGCAGACAGACATGACGAGGAACCAGAGTCATCTGGTACACATGTGTTACAGAACTATGAGGAGCATTTAGCTGATATAGACAGGGTTTCTGTAGAGGAACACAACACTTCTGATGAATTAGAATAGGCCATTGTTCCGATAGGGCAACTGCCAAAAGTTGGTACAAAAGTGACACATTTGCCTGAAGGGTCTAGTCAATGGAAGGAAGCAACTGTTATTAGTAGAGCAGAGAAGGCCACTGGAAAGTATAAACATGGGTTGAATGTACAGCATTCAGGGGAGGGAGTCAAGACAATGGATTGGGAAAACGAAGTTCAAAAATGGTGGGCACAGAAACACAGTGCCAGTTCAAATAGTACATCGGATAGTGAACAGGTCCGCAGGAAAAGGTCGAGAACTATTGAAAGGACATCCCACAACAGAAGGGAAAGATCAGCAGTCGCAGTACAAAACGAGATAACAGGCGGGAGAGGGGACATAGTTTATCAAGATCTCGGAACATGAGTAAATCTACGAATACTAATAGGAGTAGAAGCCCACATGCACGTGAGATTTTGGTAGCTTCAAATAAATTAGATGAAAAAGTTATCAAAGATACTAAACAGCAAGAATTGCATAGTTGGAGTGAATTTGGGGTATACACTGAAGTACCGGATAGGGGACAAAGAGCTCTATCCCACAGATGGATTTGCACGGAAAAGGTTCTTCCGGATGGAACTTATAAGGCAAAGGCCAGGCTTGTGGCAAGGGGATTTGAAGAAAACGTAGAAGATTAGGATTTAAGGGTAGATTCACCTACAGCAGGAAAGGTTATTTTAAAGATCGTCTTGGCTCTATTAGCCACAAAGGCATGGAAATGCAAATCTATAGATATAAAAGCTGCCTTTTTGCAGGGGCATCAGCTCCAGAGAGACATTTTTCTCCGTCCTCCTAAAGAAGCAGCTAACACAGAAGGGGTACTCTGGAAGTAGAACAAATGTGTATATGGATTAAATGATGCATCTAGAGTCTGGTATTTTTCGGTAAGGTCAGTTTTGTTAAAGTTAGGCTGTTGCCAGTTGAAAGAAGATCCTGCAATGTTTTACTGGCACTATAAAGGAAATCTTACTGGCATCTTTATGATGCATGTCGATGATTTTTTGTGGGGTGGGATTAGTGATTTTGAAGCTATTGTAATCTCTGGTTTAAGGAAAGAATTTGGAGTTGGAAGTCAGGCTTCCGGTACATTTAAATATATTGGACTGGAAATTGGACAGACTACGTTCGGGGCAACTTAACGTCAGCAATCTAATTTGGAAAGCAACAGCCCACAAAAAGACGTAATGGTTTCAAAGATAGAAAAAGAGCAACTGTGAAGTTTAATTGGGCCACTGAACTGGTTAGGTAGATTGACTAGACCGGACGTGAGTTTTGACGTCTTAGAGTTGAGTACAAAAATGAATGATCCCAAAGTGGAAGACATAATAAGAGCAAATAAAACGTCGGTCAAATTAAAAATGCAGGAGTTTGTTTTGAAGTTCCCGGTTTTAGGTGTCCTGAGGCATTTGAAACTCATAGTTTATAGTGATGCCGTCCTATGCAAATTTATGTGATGGGGTTTCAAGTGCAGGAGGTTTTATAATTTTCCTTTTGGGGAACAATGGTAAATGTTGCCCTCTTGTGTGGGAAACAAAGAAAATAAGGAGAGTGGTAAAAAGCACTTTGGCTGCTGAGACGTTAAGCCTTGTAGAGGCGGTGGATATGGCCGTTTATATATCTCAGATATTGACAGAAATTGTGGGATTAGGGGATTTGGGAAATATGCCTATTGAATATCTCATTGACAATAAATCCCTGTGGGAAAATGTGCACTCTACAAAAAGTGTCAATGAAAAAAGGTTAAGGATAGACATCGCAAGTTTGAAGCAGATGTTGGACAGCGGGGAAATAGCAAAAATGAAATGGGTCGACAGTAGCTATCAACTGTCAGACTGTTTTACGAAAAGAGGGGCGAGTTGACAGAAACTTTTGGATATTGTTAATGAAGGGCGCTTGTTTCTGTGACTGTTTTTTTTTTCTCTCTTCCAAACAAAAACTGAAAAAAGAGGGGTGGAAATCACATGTGTGTTTTTGAGTTTTTTGAAATTTTGTTTTAATCTAATTTTGTTTTCTTTCAAGAAAGGGGAGACTTGGAATAGGTTAAGAGGCATTGCAATTACTTGTCTCATTTATGTTAAATATCCAATAATTGACACTGATATGTAAAAGGGCTTCAGGTGGCCTCTGTGGCAGGTGGTATGTAGTTAGAGTTTTGTGCAGAGTCTGTTGGAATGAAATAAATAAGTGTTGGTGCAAAAGGAACAGCACTTTTGACTCTTCGTACCACAGCAACTAAAACGTCTAACACCTACGAGAAACACATGGGGGGAGGGGCAGAGAATGTTGCCCATAATCTTCCACTTTGCGTGTCAGTGGCTTACCACAGGGCGATGTGAGGTGTCAAGTGAAGTTCATGATCCAATGGATCCAATATGAGTAATTAACGCCAACACCACTAAGATTCCCGATAGTGCCTCCTTAGACTAACAGATGACAAATATGCATTCGACTGCAGTAGCCTGACCTGCAGTGGATCTCAAAGGAACCTTGGTTATGATATACAGGCCCACTGTTGTGTGGCCATGCCCTGGTGACCATCAACCAGGTTCCAGCTCTGGGTCAAATAGTGCCCACTGCATTGTAGGTGTGGCTCAGGAGAGTCAAAAGCACTGGAGTGGGGTGCTCTAGGCATCTGGTGATTTCTTTAAACATACACTTTCTGGCAACTCCTGAAACAAAGCGGACTTCAGACATAGGATCCTGTACCCTTCCTCTGGATCCAGTTAAGATAGAGAGAGAGATGTAGGTGCTGGGCACCTCAGTGTCTCCAAATCTTGCCCACGCTATGCATCCAAAAATCAAATGGAGAGAATGCCCAGAGAGCTCAGAAGGCAGAGTGTGAAGTTCTTAATCTCAGAGTTGTAGGATCGAGCTCCATGGTGAGCGCAATTATTTTTTCATCTAAACTCACCAAAGCTCTGAGGCTACATTTCTATCATCACTCACAGAGGGAAGAATGCCAAACACCCTATTCACATGTATGACCCATTTATTTTACTCACTGTAAAAATCTAATTAGAAGTGAAGGTTAATCGGTGCATTTTACTTCCTGTTTTGCTGTTTGTGAAAATACTGCAATGTAATTGGCTCCTTAACCTATCTGATTATATCACTGTAGTCTGACACTTGGTGATCCCATAGTTTTGGTGCCAGGTTCAAACAAACTCTGGGAAAGGGGAAATCCATGCCACAGCGATTGCTAGATTTTTCTGGGCAGCTTTCTTCGAAGCCAGTGTTGAGCACTGTTGCTTCACTGGTAACTCAGAAATCAGGGCTGGTGACAGCTATCGTGCTGCTTTGTTTTGAAAGGACAATAAGGTGACAGCTCTGTAGAGGCAGCGCAGGAGTAGTAGCACTGATGGCATGGAAGAGATTGAGACAGGAATTAAGACAGAGAATTGTCATTTGAAGAGGTTAGGAAGGCGAGGGGATGGACAACTGAGAGAGGAATGATGTACAGCTGAGGCTTTATGGCAGGGAACAGCTTAAATGCACTGGAGTCTGGTCTGAATCCAATCATCTGTTTTTCCAGTTCCTTTTGAAAAGTTAATTTGAGAGCTGAAGTTGGAAAATCCTTACAGTGTCACATCAGCTGCAATTAGGACACCTCCCAGTTTCAGCACCCTCCACATCACTTCAACTGTCAAGAACAGGCTATTTAAAAATGAAATGAAATTCCACCTGTGTGGAACAAACTACACATCAGTGCCTCATGCTTGTTAATGTTCTCTCAACCTTTCAGAACCTAAAGCTCCGCGCTGCAAGAAATAAACATTTCCTTTGACAATTTGCTTCCAGGAGCAAGGACAGAATTACATGCAAACGCTGTGAGGGAGCCAGAATGTTCATCATATTCATACAGAAGTTATGAGAAAATGCCAAACTTGTATCCTGACCTTGGGGTGAAAAAACATGACTGGTGTCCTTGAAGGGTTGCTCCTTGACTTGCTGGGTTACATTTAAGCTTTACTTTGAGGTATTTAGACTAAGTTGGAGCCTGTTGCATTGGTGCATCGCTGACATTTTCCGAACTAAATCACAAAATATTTGCTTTAAACTTATTAATATCTACTTCAAGGCACCTGCTGTTATTATTATGTTCAGTCCCCTGAAGGAATCGCCAAAGAATAATTCAGCAAGCTACGTTTTGTAATACCTGGGGGGACTTGTGCGAGCGCCAGCTGTACTGATGACTGTGCTGACTAGCCAGTAGAACATTTTCATCAGTATCCACCTGGCCAAACCGCAGTGTCTCCTGAGTGTCGTTACATATCACAAAGTGGCTGAAGACCAACTCCTCTGCCTCTGGATGTTCATTCTGGAACGGAAAACATCAGTGTGCATTAGATCAGCCCTAAAGATGTTTAGCAGCCGTCCGCCTAGTGGTAAATACCATAGCCTGAAAAACCCGAGGACGTGAATACACTGGTTAATATTTCAGATGACTGACACAAGCTGGTTACTGTCAATGCCGGCATTTTAAATTCTCCATAGTGCTTAATAAAACAGTTACTTAAAAAAAAAAATTGGATCCTTCTGCTGGCCGGGGTCTCTTCCATGAACTGGTTTGGAACTTAAAAGTTGGCAATCGCTCTGACGCTTAATTTTTAATGACTGCAAAAATATAGAGAAAAAAATACGAGCATCTTAGCTCAGCATTCTACTTTTACAAAGGAGAGAACTAAGATTTTCGAGGCGGACCAGTGAGTGGGTTCAATTTGACCAAAGTAATCTGTGTGACCACTGAAATATTGCCTCTGAGAAATGTCCCTGGCACCTAACAAGCAGGTCTTGGAATTGTGAAGCAGAAGTAATTTGAAATATATCAGGAAAGAAAATAGTTAAAAAAGAATCAGTGGGACGGAATGTTCACACTGATTATGCATTATTTGCTTGCATGATCTACAATGAATTGAACTTCAGCGTTGAGAGAAACTGAACTACAGAACTGCACAGGAAGATTAAGCGGAGCGTTTTCTTTTGGGACCTAGTTTGTAATCGAATCCCTGGCTTCCAGATATTCAATTCTCTCTGCTACACTTGGGAAGATTCTTCTGAACCAGCCGACAAGGATAACATGATCCAGTGCACCCCGCTCACAGGAACAGCCCCTCGTTGACACAGTCCAGGGCTATTCACCTGCCCTCCACTCTCGAGGGAGGAAAAAAGTGCTTTTTAAAAAGAAACAGAAGAAACTTTTTTTTTTAAATTTCCAATTAAGAGGCCAATCCACCTACCCTGCACATCTTAGGGTTGTGGGGGTGAGACCCACGCAGTCACGGAGAGAGTATGCAAACTCCACGCGGACAGTCGCTCGGGGCTGGGATCGAACCCTGGTCCTCGGTGCCGTGAGGCAACAGTGCTAACCACTGGGCCACCGTGCCGCCTGAAGTCGAAGAAACCTAAATGCAGACACAGTTCGAAGACAGGCCCTCCACCTACCTCATTAATTAAGAGCTGCATGTCATCAACAGGAGAATAGGCCAACTCCGTACCAATTTGTGAGGAGGGTTACAGGAGATCAGAGTACACATTCGCACTTTGTATATACAATACAATGTTTTCCATAATTAATCTAGTCCAGGCTGTTCAGCTTATAAATCACAAGAGCTCTTGCAGTTAGTTGGTAACTAAGATGAACTAAGAGATTAGCAGACTGGTCTGCTATCGTTCCTAGATATCCATTAGTTTTTGCCTCACATGAAATGCTGACACATTCCTGCTAGAGCTTCCAAAAGACAATTCCCTGAACTGAAGATGAAATCTGGTGATTTTCTGAAATTAAGACAGGATATTTATTGCACGCGAGAGAATTTTACACAGACACTGCCAGCTTTAAGAATTCTTCTGAATCCAGTGCGCACGTTATTTTACTGGACTCACTCCATGTTTGGTAGTTGTAGAATGAAAGAAGATTTTTCAGCACCAGTTTCGCCATTTTATGTCAAATCCAGGTCTTGAAGAGTCACTGTTACATCAAAAATAATTGCATTTATGTCACACCTTCCAAGACCAAGGATGTTCCAAAACTATTTCCAATCATGAGGCACTTTCGAAGTGAGGCCACTGTTGTGGTGGAACAAGTGGTGGGGCCTCAACTATTCACAATCTGGTGAAGGGGCTGATTGCATGGTAGCTAAATTTGCTGATGTCACCACGGCAAGTAGGAAGGGGGGGGGGGGTGCAGGGGGTCTGCAAAGAGACATAAACAGGTTAAGTGAATGGGTAAAAACCTGGCAGATGGAGTATAATGTTGGAAAATATGAACTAGTCTGGCAGGACGAATAGAAAAGCAGTATCCTATTCAAATGGAGAAAGATTGCAGAACGCGGTGGCACCGAGATATCTGGGTGTACTGGTACAAAGAGTCATAGAGATCTACAGCACAGAAATAGCCCTTTGGCCCATCACATTAGCGCCAGTCAAAAACAACCACCTAATTATTCTAAATCCATTTTCCAGCACTTGGCCCAAAGACTAGTCTGCCTCGGCATCGCAAATCCTTCTTAAATGTTATGAGAGTCTCTGCCTCCACCACACTTTCAAGCAGTTAGTTCCAGACCCACTGCATGCTGGGTGAAAAACCTTATCCTCACAACCCCTCTAAACCTCCTGCCTCTTACCTCCTGGTCACTGATCCCTCTACCAAGGGGGAAAGTTTGTTCCTGTCTACTCCATCTATGCCCCTCATAATTTTATACATCTCAATCATGTCCTCCCTCAGTGCCCTCTGCTACAAGGAAAATAACCCCAGTCTATCCAATCTCTCTTCATAACTAAAACTCTCCAGCTCAGGCAACATCCTGGCAAATCTCCTCTGCATCCTTTCCAGTGCTATCACAAATCCCTCCAAAATGTGGATTCCAGAACAGCACGCAATACTATAACTGTGGCTTTACCAACAGTTTATACAGTTCCAGCATAACCTTCCTGCTCTTAAACTCAATGCCTCAGCTAATAAAGGCAAGTATACCACATGCCTTCTTCATCACTGTATCCACCTGCCCGTCTACATAAAGGGACCGGTGTATATGTACACCAAGGTCCCTCTGATTCTCTCTGCTTCCCAGGGTCCTGCCATTCATAGATATCATAGAATTTACAGTGCAGAAGGAGGCCATTCGACCCATTGAATCTGCACTGGCTCTTGGAAAGAGCACCCAACCCAAGGTCAACACCTCCCCCAATCCCAATAACCCAGTAACCCCACCCAACACTAAGGGCAATTTTGGACACTAAGGGCAATTTAGCATGGCCAATCCACCTAACCTGCACATCTTTGGACTGTGGGAGGAAACTGGAGCACCCGGAGGAAACCCACGCACACACGGGGAGGATGTGCAGACTCCGCACAGACAGTGACCCAAGCCGGAATCGAACCAGGGACCCTGGAGCTGTGAAGCCATTGTGCTATCCACAATGCTACCGTCCTGCCCAAATTCACCCTGTATCCCCTTGCCTTATTTATCTTGCCCAAGTGCATCACCTCACACTTGTCTGGATTGCATTCCATTTGCCACTAATCAGCCCTCTATATCCTCCTGTAATCTAAGGCTATCCTCCTCACTATTTACCACATGAATTACAAAAGGTCGGTATGCAGATACAGTGCATGATTGGCAAGGCAAATGGAATGATGGCATTATTACCAGGGGAATGGGGCGGCATGGTGGCACAGTTGGTTAGCACTGCTGCCTCACAATGCCAAGGAGCCAGATTCAATTCCGGCCTTGGGTGACTGTCTGTGTGTAGTTTGCACGTTCTTCCAGTGTGTGTGTGGGGGTTTCCTCTGGGTGCTCCGGTTTTCTTCCACAGTCCAAAGATGTGCAGGTTAGGTGGATTGGCCATGCAAAGGTTAGGCGAGGATAGGGTGGCGGGGGCATGGGCCTGTGTAGGGTGCTCTTTCGAGTGCATACTCGATGGGCCGAATGACCGCCACCTGCACTCTAGGAATTCTGTGATTCTATGAATGGAATATTAAAATATAGATGTTTTACTGCATCTGTAGAGGCCACACCTCGAATATGTTGCATAATTTTGGTCTCCTTGTTTGAAAAAAATCTATAATTATGTTAGAAGCAGTACCGAGAAGGTTCATGCGACTCATCCTGGGATGAGGGGACAATTGTATGAAGAAAAGCTGAGCAAGTTGAGCTTACTCCCAATGAAATTTAGTAGAATGAGAGAGGACCTCTGTGAAACACAGCAGATCCTGAGCGGATCTGACAGGGTAGATGGTGGAAGGATGTTTCCACTTGTGGTGGAGACCAGAACCAGGTGACAGAGTCTAAGAAAAGGTCTATAATTTAAGAAAGAGATGAGGAGAAATGTTTTTCCTCAAAAAGTCTTAAGTCTATGGAAATCCCTTCCCCAGAGAGCAGTGGAGGCTGGTCACTGTATTCATTCAAGGCAGACTTAGATTTAAAAAAAATATATTGTTAGGCAATGGGAGTCAAGGATTAAAGTGCCAAATGTGGCATTTTATGCCAAATATATCTGAGGTATTTGTTATCCAAGGGTGGGAAGCGGTGTGAGGCAAAGGCGGGTGACTGGAGTTAGGTCGCAGATACGCCACAGATCTGTCACTGAATGACAGAGCAGGCTGAAGGGCTCAAATGCCGATTCTAGTACTCCTATTTGGCAATTAAAAGAGTTTTAATGATTTGAACAATGTCAAAGTAAAATTCTGTGGATGCTGGAAATCTGAAATAAAGGCAGAAACTGGTGGAAATACTCAGCAGGTCTGGCAGCATCTGTGGAGAAACAGTGTCCTTGACCTTCTATTTTTCTTCACTTCCTCCGCAGCATAAAATCCACCGTGTTTCTTCCTCCCCTGTGCCCTGACGAAGAGTCACGCGGACTCAAAATGTTAACTCTGTTTCTTCCGCCACAGATGCTGCCGGACCTGCTGAGCATTTCCAGCAGCTTCTGTTTTAACATACCTGCTTCCAAGCACGGACTGCCATGTCCAGTGAATGAATCGCGTGCTGCCCCACGTTGATGAACACAGGGTCAACAAACATGTTTCCGTCCATCAGCTGCTCCACGGAGCTGTTGCTGATGGCCACTTGTCCGTGAAAAATGAAGGGTTTTAAAATGCTCAACATGGTTAGATTGCGGTACTCGAGCAGCTTGCAGTCGGCGATGGCTGAGAACTGGAGCTCCCGGCAGACAGGGCCATCAGACCATTGCCGCAAGTAGACGTTTGGGCTTTTCAGAGAAGCGATCATGTATTCTTGCTCTGCAGGCAACTTTCTATCGGGGATGAACATCTGGAGGCGGCTGGGATGTGCTGTGAGATAAAAATAAATATCTCAATGCTCCTGATGTTATTTTTAAATTTTGATAGATTATATAAAACAATAAAAATTAAATCATTCACTGATTTATAATTGACGTATAGCCAGATAAATACCTTTAATTATGTCCCTTAAAATGAAATTAAACCATTTAATTTTTGTCCATTTCATGTTCATATTTATAAAACTATCTTACCGGATGCAATAGAAGGGATTGATTTGGTGATATCAATGGCATTATTTATCCCATTCCGTGTGGAGGTTATTTCAAAGTTGAAAACAGAATGGATTTTGAATTTAAAATAGATTTAGGGGAGTGGGAGCAAATGGATTGCACTTTGAGAGCTGGCAGGCACAACGGGCCAAATGGCCTGCAGCTACTAAAACCAGAAGTTACTGAAAAGCCGAAACGGAGGCACTAAAATTACACTCAGATTAAAGAGGGAAATTCCCAATAAAATAGCAGAGAGAACTATGGGCACACCTCTTTAAGTGTTCAGTGTATTTACAAAGCCCAAGAGTGCGGTGGTAGCTGGGACAGTGAGTAAATTTAAGGAGGCGTCAGACAGATTTTTAATTGGCAATGGTTTGAAGGGTTATATAGAACGGGCAGGAAGGGGGAGTTGAGGCCAGGATGGAATCAGCCATGATCACATTGAGGGTGTTAGGCTCGGAAGGCTAAATTGCCGACGAAGCTGTGCATACCTTGTATTCGTTTGGTTGTTCACTGTGTAATGCTCAAGAACTGCTGAAATAAAGGCAGCCGTCGAAGTATTTCATCTTGCACACATCAGGACAATTCGTGAGCATATCAATGTAACAGGAACAACAATTTATACTCTATGCGTACTGGAATTCTTGTGAAAATTGTTCTGATGAGTGCAAGACAAAAAGCTTTGACAAAAATGTTTCTTTTTTCAGCAATACTCATGTTCTGTACTAGCAAATGATTTTTTATTCAATATTCAGCATGAGATACTATTTAGAGTCGCAATGACTAGGATGACCATAATGAACAATATATGAGGAAAATCTGCCTCATATATTTCACAGGCAGAAATGTTTTTTTTTAATTAATACTATTGTTTGAATAAAGGCCATAATATACCTTGCAGAAAGCACATTTTGCTCTTTTTCCAATATTTAAAAAAAAATGTAATATGTTGTGACAGATTTCCTCCAATGCACTGATGAAGCTTTAGTTTAAAATTGGAAAGTTCCAAGAATTAAATTAGCACATTTTGGTTTTATCAGTAACGTACCTGTGCCCAGCTGATCCAGGTGATGGCAAAGATGAAGCTCAAGTTGGGCAAACTGCAACGAGATGCCAAGAGAAGGCACGAACCATGGTGCAAAACACGAATCTACCCTGGTACAGGCTGCCAATGCCATTGGAGACACAAGTTGATCACAGATGCTTTGCGAGCCAGACTCGCCATCACTGCTAATGAGAATACATGGCAAAAATAATGTACATCACATTTCTGCCAACACATTCGAGAAATAGACTTATTTTTTTTAAATGAAGTTAAACTTTGCAGAGTTATTGTTCTGTCAAAGATGTCTCTCAACAACCAAAGGATATTCACAGTACCAGGCTCACCCCAATCTGAAAATTGGCCATTTCTTCAGGCTGTAGGCATTAGCAAAGAAAGTGAAAAAATATTCAATATTTTCCAGGTGGACTCAAGCAAGCAACAGGGTTATCTTTTAAGCTGGGAGCAGAAAGCAACTGACAGTGCAAAAGAGAACAGAATTAAAGGGCAGATGATAAAATGCCACTCAGGAGGGCACTGGGGTAACAAGATCTGGAGGTGAGAAAACCATGAATGAGGGTTTCTGCAATAGAGGTGCTAAAATTTGATGAGAGACAGATAATATTATGGATATGGCAGGAAGGGGTCTTAGGGTGGCACAGTAGCACAGTGGTTAGTACTGTTGTTTCACCAATGTTTCAGGGAAATACATCTGCCATCCTTACCCCGCCTGGCTTCCACCCGGTCTGGCAGACCTCCAACAATGTGCTTGACTTTTAGTTGCCCTTCTCCTCGTGTCTGCTTGGGTTTCCTCCGGGTGCTCTGAGTTTAGGAGGAACGTCTTCACCCAAAGGGTTGTGAATCTATGGAATTCCTTGCCCAGTGAAGCAGTTGAGGCTCCTTCATTAAATGTTTTTAAGGTAAAGATAGATAGTTTTTTGAAGAATAAAGGGATTAAGGGTTATGGTGTTCGGGCCGGAAAGTGGAGCTGAGTCCACGAAAGATCAGCCATGATCTCATTGAATGGCGGAGCAGGCTCGAGGGGCCAGATGGCCTACTCCTGCTCCTAGTTCTTATGTTCTAAGTCCCGAAAGACGTGCTGTTAGGTACTTTGGGCATTCTGAATTTTCCCTCCGTGTACCTGAACAGGTGCCGGAATGTGGCGACTGGGGGATTTTCACAGTAACTTAATTGCAGTGTTAATGTAAGCCTGCTTGTGACAATAAAGATTATTGCAATAAAGATTATTATTATGATGCTAAGCGTATGATGTCAGAAGCTCAGCTTGAAGGTAAATAACACAGAGTGTTGAGACAGAAAAAATGTTAGGAATAGGTGTTTTACACAGAATTTCTCTTCAAAGATATTTAAGATTAATTTTATTTTGATTGATGAGACCCTCGACAGTCCTTTGTCATTCTATTAAAATGCCTAATTTAGTATTTATGCAAATTTTATATCGGAGGTATTTGCTAACCAAGGGTAGTAAGGGATGTGGGGCAAAGGCGAGTGTTTGAAGTTTGTCCTTGATCTCACTGAATGTCAGAGCAGGCATGAGGGGCACAACTACCCACTCCTATTCCACAATCTCTATTCATGATGCTATCACAGGGGTTATGTAACGTGGAAATTTTAATCGGGAGCTGCCTCTAATGGACAGTGTTAAAGTATAAGATAGTGAAAAACAGATTGAAAGGCACAAGAAATCTCATAAATATTTTCCCGTAGGCGGGTAGAACAATGGCAGATGAAATTCACAAAGTCCAATGCGCGCAGGATGAAACACAAGTACCATTGGTAATCGGCGAGTGGTTTTCATAGAATTTACAGTACAGAAGGAGGCCATTCGGCCCATTGGGTCTGCAGGGCCCCTGGAAAGAGCATCCTACTTAAGCCCGCACCTCCATCCAGTTACCCCACCTACCCTTTTTGGACACCAAGGGCAATTTAGCATGACCAATCCACCTAACCTGCACATCTTTGGAGATAGCAGTCAAATCTACCACTGCAGAGCATTATATCTCTATGCCCCTGTTCACATTTGAAAGTATTTTGTTAATGATTGTTGGAAAATGAAATATATGACATTTTGAACAATCAAATCTGAGGAGGCACCACAATCTTGCAAACCCACATAATTTATCAGCACTGTTACTTGTTAACAAAAGTTTAATTACATGTAACAACTGAATACTAACATATACCAGTAAAGGGTGAATTAAGGATTTTAGACCATTATAGACACAGCATTTGGATGTCCAGTTGTTGAAGAGCAACTATCAGCAACTCGAATGCTAAATTATATCGGCAAAATAGAAGAGAACAAATTAGTGGAACCTAGCTCACTGAGATACATTAGCTCCAGGTCCCGTCACCCTTCAATCTAAAAATGATCATCCTCATTTTCAAACACCACCATGGCCTTGACCACCGCCTACTCTTCCCCATCCTGCCATTTCTGTGATCTGTGTCATTTGTGCAGCCCTTTGAGATCGCTGCGTTCCTCCTATTCTGGTCTCTTGCACATCCCTGATTCAAACATTCCCCCATTGGCGCCTCTGACCTCAGCTTTTCACAGTAACTTCACTGCAGTGTTCATGTAAGCCGACTCGTGACAATATTAAAGATTATTATTATTAGCTGCGGAGGAGCTCTGGAATTCCTTTACTAAACCTCTCCACCACGCTACCTTTCTCCCCTTCTTGAAGGCACTTCTTAAAACCTAAAGCATTGACCAGACCTTTGGTTGTCTGCCCTAATGTGTGACACCATGTCACCTTGTTTTGATAACTCTCCTGTGACGTGGCAATTATGTGAGAAGCATAATTATATTTATACCGGCAATTTGCTCTGGTTATGCAATATTTTGATTATAATAAAAAAAATTAAAGTACCAGAGACGCTGGAAACCATCAACGAAATCAGAAAATGTGGGGAAAACTCGGCAGGTCAGGCAGCACCTGTAGAGATGTTTCAGGCTGATAGTTGTGATGGGAGGTCCAGCCCTGGAATGCTAACTTGAAGGTTTTCTCTCACTCCACAGATGTTGCCTGACCTTTCGAGTGTTTCGAGCATTTTCTGTTTTTATCTCCATCAAGTTCTGGGCACAGGAACAGCAATATCTTGAGCAAAACGTAGAGAAGAATTTAAAAAAATCAAATTGTGAGATAGAAGGACCGACTAGGAAACACAGGATTTTCAACCACAGAAATAGGCAATTGGGGACTAGGGGGTGTCCGGGGGGGGGGGGGGGGGGGGGGGGGGCGTGGTGATGGTAGTAACCCATAATTATTGTTTCAGGTGATATGCTGTAACCTGTTTAAAAAGGTAAAGCTGGAACACGGCAACTAATTAAACAAGGACAACTAAGAGCATCGGAACAAACGATCAAAAGTCAGACTAAAGACAGATGTCAAAAAGTTCCCCACAAAGTGGCCAATATGGTGAATGATTTGGTTAAGAATTCGCTGGGTGCGACGTTGTGGGAATCTGGTGGTTTGTTCCAAATGGTTGAATCATGATGGGCTGAACACTGTTTCGCACATTTATCCATTTTACAATCTTTATGGTATTTGGGATCAAGTGGCAAGTGGTACGAATATAATTCCTTTTCAAAGTACTGGATTCAAGATTAAAATTAAAAAAGCATTTGTGGACGATTTAATGTCATTGTATTTATTCTCTGGACTTTATTAATGTACTTGGCCACACTTTCCCTTCAAAAGTTGATTTGGGGTTTTGGTTGTTATTCAAAAAAACAAGGTTTCAAACAGCTGAAAGTGGTGTGCAAGCTAGAGTTACTTCTGAACTACTTGGCGAGAAAGTCAAGCGAATAAAATTCCAATCTTGACCTGGAAGCACCCTGTTACATACACTGATCATTCAAATATTCAACAGTGGGGTCCAGTCGCAGGTTGCAAAGGTAGAGAAAGTATGAGCAACATGAGTTATAGCGCAAAACAGCTTCAATTCTTGCATCCAAAGCGACAATAAATCAAGGGCAAATCAAGGCAGAGAGAGACAATGTGTGGCTCCTTTTAACTATTTGTATAAGGACAACATATATCCAGAGGTTTACTTGTTCCATACAGATGTTAAAAAGTTTCCATTGTATCAATCTAAGCATTGTAATCTAACAAAGGGGTCACTTAGCAACAGTTGAACATACAGGGAAATTCAATACGTCTAAGTTACTGCATTCTTTCAAAACACATTCCTGATCTCTTAAGCAGAAGTTATCTTTGCCAAGTCATCTTTCTTAATTTAAAACAGATAAAGTATTTTCTAATTCTGAAAATGGACTTGTTATGTATGAGACAGAAATTAATCCAGCGTCACTCCAAAAGAACATTTTTTAATTGGCCAGAATTTACTGCCAGAGTAATGGTTGAGGAGATTAACGGCGCTGATTGTTAATAACGTGTAAACCGTTTAGTAACTTGCAGTAAAGAGAAACCCCATTAACTTCAAATCGCAACAAATTGCTGAATGAATTATGGTGCTTTGCCATTAGCCTCACAAGAACAGCATTTCATCCTCAAACTCCCTGTGACCTTCAATTAATTGATGTATTTGCATATTAATTAACAATTGTCTCTGCCTCATAAAGCAAACAATCAAAATTGTGCACTTTCTTTCCCACAGGTAGCAAATTAAACAAAACATTTTTTATTTTCTTCACTCTCTTAATCCAATATTTCTTTCTCTCTCATTATTTATCTTTCTGTACATGATTTAACTCCAGCTCAACCGATTTCCTTCCTTGTCAATACTTTCTTTCTGAATCCTTAACTTTTATTGATTAAGAGTTAGTCTCTGTTAGTCTCCTTGTTCACCAAGCTCCCAGTTGCCCTATAGCCCTCGTCGGACCATTATCAGCTCACACCTTCGGCTAGTTAAGTTTAACACTGTTGCTTCACAGCGCCAGGGACCCAGGTTCGATTCCTGGCTTGGATCATTGTCTGTGCGGAGTCTGCACGCTCTCCCTGTGTGTGCTTGGGTTTCCTCCGGGTGCGGCATTTTCCTCCCATAAGTCCCAAAAGACGTGCTTGTCAGGTGAATTGGACATTCTGAATTCTCCTTCCGTGTACCTGAACAGGCGCCGGAGTGTGGTGACTGGGGGCTTTTCACAGTAACTTCATTGCAGTGTTAATGTAAACCTACTTGTGACACTAATAAAGAATATGATCATCAAATGTTTGAGAGAATAAGTCTAAGCAATGAGATGCCATCAGGCTTTTGGTTATAACTTTAAAAGTGTTCTAATTATCCCTGAATAAGCAAAATTCACTTAATTTAAACGGTCGCAAGGAATAAAAGTATAAAAGGTGCGATCGGACAAAAAAAACAGAATCCCGTTTCCGCGGGGTGGTTCCCAGCACTACTATCGAACTATCGGGCACCCCCGGGCCCCATCCCAGTACTGGAAAAGTGCCACCTGGATCCTTGGCCAACCTGGCAGTGCCCTTGCCAGCCTGGGTACCATGGCAGTGCCTCAGTGGCACTATGGTGGCACTGCCATTGTGCCAGTCTGACAGTGCCAAGGTGCCCAGGTGGCATCAACAGTGCCAGGGTGCTACCCTGCCTCGAGGCCATTCACCCAGAGGTCTCCGATAGTCTGGGAGACGCCCGAAGTGCCGCTCCACCTGGTCCCCGTTTGGGGAGACCAGTGTTAAAAGGCGCCTGGCTAGCGTCTCCTCAGTCAAGCCGATGGATCCCGGGGGGGCTGGTTAGTTCTAATCGTTAGACCTCGTGGGCCGTAACGAGGGTTGGGAATCCCGGAAGAGGCCTCTCGCTGGATTTATCGACTGCGTCCTGTCCCGATTCCGCCGGGACACGCTGCTAAATCACGCCCAAAATGTTTGAGGATTTTATCTGCCTTCTAACGAAAATGAAATGATATTTTTTATCTTTAACACAATCAGCTGGTTAACTTATGATACAATACTGGCTGTAGATGCGGTGGAGAAAGATGGCCTCAGGGGAAAGCGAGGATTACAGGTTTTCTCTGTCTCCAGATCTGTGTTGAATAATTGCTGTAATTAAGTTGAATGTAATTTTCAGGACTATTTCTCTTCTTTTAGTCCACACTATCCATCGGAATTTTGACGATGCCATGTTAAGAGTACTAACTTCCTGGCCCCGAACAGATTAACTGACTGAAATTCCCCCATATCACAATTCGTTACAACTCTTTAGAGGGCACCGTCTAGTCAGAATCCTGTGAGATGTCGACCAGAGTCAGGTTTTCATAGACTCTCACAGCGCGGGAGGTCATCATTCAGCCCACTGATCCACGCCCGCTCTTTGGAAGAGCAATCCAATTTGTCCCACTCCCATGCTCTTTCCCCACAGCCCTGCAAAATGTTCCACTTTAATTAGCTGATCAATTCCCTCTGAAAGTAATTATTGAATCTGCTTCCACCTTCCTTTCTGGCAATGCATTCCAGATCACTGCAACCGACTGCATTTCTTTCAAAATGCCGCCTTCATACCTCTCGTTCTTTTGATTATCACCTTAAATCTCTGTCCTCTGGTTACCAATTATTTTGCCACCTGAATCTGTTTCTTCATCTTCATTATAGAACAATAGAACATTACAGCGCAGTACAGACCCTTCGGCCCTCGATGTTGCATGACCTGTGAAACCAATCTAAAGCCCATCTACACTATTCCATTATCATCCAATGGCCATTTAAATGCCCTTAATGTTGGCGAGTCCACTACTGCTGCAGGCAGGGCATTCCACGCCCTTACTACTCTCTGAGTAAAGAACCTACCTCTGACATCTGTCCTATATCTATCTCCCCTCAATTTAAAGCTATGTCCCCGGGTGCTAGCCATCACCATCCGAGGACGGTGATATATATATATATATATACACATATATATCAAAACTATTCATGAACTTGAACACCTTTAACCATCCATGCTTCTAGGGAACCAGTGTCTGTCTAGCCTCACTATGTAACGGAAAGCCCACATCCATGGCAGCATTCCAGGGATACTCCTCTGCACCCTTTTCTAAGGACTTCATGTCTGTTTGATACCCATTCTGTACAGCTGGGTCGTCATCTTCGTGTGTACAGGTTTAAGAAGTGGACCAGACAGTATGATTTTAATCCCCTTACCAATGTCTTCCATCTTTGTTTTGCAAAATGCTTATGCCAGAGTCTGTGGAGCCTAGCACAATAAAGTTGCATCCCAGAGATCATACTTTTGTTGATGTAACGCTTGTAAAATGCCCTCCAGCTAAGACTGCTGCACCAGCTGAATTTACACAACCTGCAACACGATCCCAGCTTCTGTGGTTTGTCTTGCTCCATACTCAGCTTTGTGTCAAGCAAACCATTCATAAAACGTTCCTTTAACTCTTAGCTAGGAGTTCTTATAGGGTGAGGAAAATATCTGCAATATTAGAGAATTTCAATTCTCAGCCAATTCATTGTTTTTGCGAATCAGATACAAATGTAGGGCGGCAGGGTAGCACAATGGTTAGCACTGATGCTTCACAGTGCCAGGGTCCCAGGTTTGATTCCCGGCTTGGATCACTTTCTGTGCAAAGTCTGCACGTTCTCCCAGTGTCTGTGTGGGTTTCCTCCGGGTGCTCCGGTTTCTGCCACGCCCTGAAAGTCGTGCTGTTAGATAATTTGGACATTCTGAATTCTTCCTCTGTGTACCCGAACGGGCACCGGAATGTGGTGACTTTCGGGGATTTTCACGGTAACTTCATTGCAGTGTTAATGTAAGCCTACTTGTGACAATAAAGATATTATTATGTAGTTTGTGAAATTTTGTAAGCTTACACCTTTACACCTTTCCAACAATCTAAAAGAGTTAGGTTTGGAATTTTATCCCTCACCTACTTGATACCATATTGAGTATGGAGAATGAGACCATTTGGACAGGTTTACCAAAGTGCTGAACAGCCTTGAGGAGGAAACCAGAGTACCCAGAGGAAACCCACGCAGACACGGGGAGAATGTGCAGATTCTGCACAGTGACCCAAGCGGGAATCGAACCCGGGTCCCTGGCGCTGTGAAGCAACTGTGCTAACCACTGCGCTACCGTGGCGCCCAGTATACCTTAGTATACACCTCCGAGCCCCCGTATGGGGTCTCAGGGATGGAACAGTTCCTCAACAGACTGGATATACCGGTGGTGGGGAAGGCCAGGAAATAGGCACTGGAAGCTCCGCTAGGGCTGGGTAAAATCGTGGAGTGCATCAACTCCCTGTGATCAGGGAAAGCACCGGGACTGGATGGGTTCGCGGGAGACTTTTACAAGTGGAACTTCTCCATCTTGGTGGAGGAGGTGAAGAGGGACCTGCAAAGATGGGACTCACTCCCTCTTTCACTCACCGGAAGGGTATAGACGGTCAAAATGAATGTGGTGCCTAGGTTCTCATCGTATACAGATCATTTCCAATCTTCAGCCCTGTGGTGAATCACAATCTAGTAATTCACACTGTGTTATATTGTATGTGTTGTGTTATTGTAAGCTCGGTATACGAGCAGTTGCGCAGCTCTGCCCATAGGGGGAGATGGGGAGTTTGTACTGGGCTCCACCCTTGGCTCCGCCCATGGTTCCGCCCATGGCTCCTCCCACTAACCGGAAGTATAAAGCTTTGCAGTTGTGAGCCTGCCTGCCAGTTCATCTCGTCACAGGCAGGCTCTGATTTAAGACTATTAAAACCACTGTTCACTTCCAACCACGTGTCTTGTGAATTGATGGTCACATCAATTTAATAGTCTTAGGAAACTAGAAGAAAACGACTATGGAATCAGCCCTCAAACCTGATCGACTAGAACTCGACCCGCAGGCTGCAGAGGCAAAAGAAATCTTTCAACACTGGCTCAGATGTTTCAAGGCCTACCTGGCTGAATCAAGTACTCCAGAAACTACAGAGGAGCAGAAACTCAGTCTACTGCACACAAGGGTGAGCCACCGTATATCTACTCAACTCAATAGTACCAACTATACGGGGGCACTTGCCATGCTAGATCAAATGTACGTGAGGCCCATCAACGAGGTCTACGTGCGCCATAATTTTACGACCCGCCGCCAGCGCCCCGCGGAGTCGTTGGAAGAATTCCTGCGGGAATTAAAGACTTTAGCTCGGGACTGTAATTACCAAGCTGTATCAGCCAAACAGCACATGGAGCTTGCCGTCAGAGATGTATACATGGCAGGGCTCAGATCAAACTATGTGCACAGCAGTTGCTCAAAAAAGGCCAGAATTTTGAGGACACGGTAGAATTGGCTACCACCATGGAGGTCTCGTTCCGCAGCCTCACCTCGTTCCCCGCGGACCAAGCAACCCCATCCTGGGCCCCCAACCAGCGACTGCCCCAGGCCTGCGCCGCGCGGCCACCCACCCATCACGCAGCTCCAGTGTGCCATTTTTGCGAACAGCCCCAGCACCCACGGCAGTACTGCCCGACCCGTAACGCGACCTGTAGCAGCTGCAGTCGCAAAGTACACTATGCCCGGGTCTGCCTGGCAAAGCAAGCCCCCTCTCCTCACTCTCCCGCAGCCCAGAGCACTCGTTTTCAAAATGCACAGGCCCGCAGGCCCCGAAATGCTGGGGCCTGCACTCCGACTCTGCCCCCAAACGACACGTGCGACTCATGGGGGCAGCCATCTTGGCAACCCCCCGCCACAAGGCTGGCCACGTGCGACTCATGGGGGCCGCCATCTTGGGTGCCATCTTCCTCGCCGCCCGCCACATGCGATCCACGGGGGCGGCCATCTCGGGATCCTTCCTCTTCCAACTCAGAAAATCGCTTCGAAGACTACGAACTCAGAGGGCAGTCATCACAGGGCCACTCCAGCACAGCTGATCGAGCCGCCGACTACCCGCAACCAGTCGCGTCCAAAGCACCTCCGCAACCCATTGATGACCGTTAAAATCAACGGCTACAGGACACCGTGCCTCTTTGACTCCAGGAGCACCGAGAGCTTCGTACACCCAGATCTGGTAAGACGCTGTTCGCTCCCTATTTTCCCTGACGGCAAACTATCTCCCTCGCTTCGGGCTCACACTCCGTTCACCTCCAAGGGCGCACCGCTGCGACCCTAACGATCCAGGGCACTAGCTTACACTAACTTCCAGCTATACGTGCTCCCTGAACTCTGCGCTCCACTCTTACTGGGACTCGACTTCCAGTGCAACCTCAAAAGCCTCACACTCAGCTTCGGCGGGCCTTTGCCCCCACTCACTATCTGCAGCCTCACTATGCTAAAATTCGACCCCCCTCCACTCTTTGCCAATCTCACGCCGGACTGCAAACCCAAACCCGTAGCCACTCGCAGCAGGCGATACAGCCAGCAGGACAGGGTGTTTATCAGAACCGAGGTCCATAGGCTTCTACGTGAGGGGATCATAGAGGTCAGTAATAGCCCCTGGAGAGTTCAGGTGGTGGTCGTCAAGACCGGGGAAAAATTCCGAATGGTTGTGGACTATAGCCAAACCATTAATCGGTTCACGCTCCTCGATGCGTACCCCCTCCCCAGGATTGCAGACATGGTGAATCAGATCACCCATTATAAAGTCTTCTCCACAGTGGATCTGAAGTCTACATACCAGCAGCTCCCAATCCGCCCGGAGGACCGCCACTACATGGCGTTTGAGGCCGACGGCCGGCTCTTCCACTTCCTCCAGGTTCCCTTTGGCGTCACGAATGGGGTCTCGGTGTTCCAACGAGCAATGGACCGGATGGTGGACCAGTACGGGCTGCGGGCCACATTTCCGTACCTGGATAACGTCAGCATCTGCAGCCACGATCAGCAGGACCACGACGCTAACCTCCATCAACATCGCCAAAGCGGCCATGCGGGTGGTGGATGAATCCGTCCCTTTTCAGGTAGAGAGCAATGCCTCAGAGGTTGCTCTCGCAGCCACACTAAATCAGACCAGTTGCCTTTTTCTCCCGAACCCTCTCCGCTTCGGAACTTCGACACTCCTCGGTCAAAAAGGAAGCACAAGCCATCGTGGAAGCTATACGTCACTGGAGGCACTACCTCGCAGGTAGGAGGTTCACCCTCATCACCGACCAAAGATCGGTTGCCTTCATGTTTGACAACTCACAAAGGGGCAAAATTAAAAACTATAAGATCCTACGGTGGAGGATCGAACTCTCCACTTACATGTACGATATCATGTACCGACCGGGGAAGCTCAACGAGCCCCCAGATGCACTGTCCCACGGCACGTGCGCCAGTGCGCAAGACGACCGCCTGAAAGCTATTCACAATGACCTCTGCCACCCGGGGGTCACCCGGCTCGCCCACTACGTCAAAGCCCAAAATCTGCCTTTCTCCACCAAGGAGGTAAAAGCCGTCACCAGGGATTGCCCAATCTGCGCGGAGTGCAAACCGCACTTCTATAGACCAGACAGGGCCCACCTGTCTGCCTCGCAATTGATTTCAAAGGGCCACTCCCCTCAACCAATCGGAATGTGTACTTTCTAAACGTAATAGACGAGATCTCCCGCTTCCCCTTTGCTATCCCGTGCCCCGATATGACCTCCCACACAGTCATTAGGGCCCTGCACAGCATCTTCACCCTGTTTGGTTTCCCCAGCTATGTACACAGCGACAGGGGTTCGTCTTTTATGAGCGACGAGCTGCGTCTGTACCTGCTCGACAAGGGCATTGCCTTGAGCAGGACTACCAGCTACAACCCCAGGTGGAACGGGCAGGTGGAGAGGGAGAACGCGACGGTCTGGAAGACCGTCCTACTGACCCTCTGGTCCAGGAAGCTCCCGACCTCCCATTGGCAGGTGGTCCTCCCCGACGCGCTCCACGCTATTAGGTCCCTCCTATGTACGGCCACCAACCAGACCCCTCACGAGAGGCTATTTGTTTTTTCCAGGGGCACTACCACGGGGGTTTCGCTCCCAGCATGGTTGAAGACTACGGGCCCGGTTCCCCTCCGGAAGCACGTCCGGACCCACAAAACTGACCCACTCGTGGAGAGAGTGCTCCTACTCCACTCGAACCCTCAATATGTCTTTATTGAATACCCTGACGGCCGTCAGGACACTGTTTCCCTCCGGGACCTGGTGCCTGCAGGTTCCAGCTCCGACACTACTACCGCCGAGGTACCCCTCACACTACACCCCACCCAACCCCCCGCGCCCGGCGCCCCCACGCCTGCAGGTTCACTGCCCGTGCTCCGCGCTCCCGTGCCTATGGTTTTCCGGCACTCCCCGTCACCAGTCGAACCAGTCGGGTACGAAGTTCAGACCGAATCACCCCCGGTGTCCGCCATGGTACCCTCACCGACCACCACCACCCAGCCACCAGAAGAGGCTGCAACCCCGGTGCTTCGCAGATCTCTGAGGACGACTCGACCGCCGGGCCTACTCAATTTGTAGACCCATCACCCCCGCTGGACTTGATTTTTTACAGGGGGTGAATGTAGTGAATTACAATCTAGTAATTCACACTGTGTTATATTGTATATGTTGTGTTATTGTAAGCTCGGTATACGAGCAGTTGCGCTGCTCTGCCCATAGGGGGAGATGAGGAGTTTGTACTGGGCTCCACCCTTGGCTCCGCCTATGGTTCAGCCCATGGCTCCTCCCACTAACCAGAAGTATAAAGCGCTGCAGTCATGAGCCTGCCTGCCAGTTCATCTCGTCGCAGGCAGGCTCTGTTGTAAGACTATTAAAACCACTGTTCACTTCCAACCACGTGACCTGTGAATTGATGGTCACATCAAGCCCCAAATCCTTCACCAGGGTTAGCAAGTGAATTTGCCTGGGGGGGGGGGGGGGGGTGACATGTGGGAGGCCCTACCAAATCTGTTCTACTACTGGGCGGCCAATGCCCCCCCCCCCCACCACACACTCCAGGAGCCAAATGGCAGGAGCCACACATATGACGTGGAGCCAGTTTAGGCGCCAGTTTGAACTTGGTGAGATGTTCACCGGGGCCTCCATATGCAACAACCACAGGTTTGCACCGGCGAGGACGAGAGACACCACATTTGGGACGTGGTGGTAGGACAGAGGAACACTGACAGTAGGCGACATGGATGTGGACAACAGACTGACGACCCTGGGGGAACTTTCAAAGTGGCTCCAACTCCTGAAAGGGAACCAGCAGCTGTGTAACTTTCTCCGCAAGGAGACAAAAACGTTCCCCCAGAGACCCAGACACACATTCCTGGACACGATGAGAGGGCTGGGCTGGACGGCGACATTTATAGACGACTTATAGAAAAGGTCGTGACTCCACTGGACGTGACCAGTGGTAGTGGGGGAAGGAAATGGGCATGGAGTTAGGGGGAGGACCCTGGATCGAGGCGCTGCACAGAGTCAACTCCACCTCCCCCTGCGTCAGGCTAAGCCTGATGCAGCTCCATGACGTGCACAGAGCGCACCTTACTAAATTGGGGGGGGGGGGGGGGTTTAGCTAGGTTTGGGCGGGGGGGGAGCAGAAAAGGGAGGCACGGATGGTCACTTAGAGGAGAGGTGCTCGCAGGAACAGAGATAGAATGGAGAGGGGGATCACCCACTGGAGGGATCACAGATCTCTCCCACACAGGGAGTAACCAGGGCAACGAACGGACCCACCCTCCCTCAAAACACAATCTCCATAAGGGGAGCGGGGCCCTCCCCCCGCCGACCAGTGGAATGGAATCTCCTGGCCAGCAAGGGGAAGAATCCCAATCGTATTTGTATATATGTGAGTAAAGCTGGGTGCAACCCCCATCGCCAAGTGGTTGGAGCCTCAGCTGAAACCTGCCATATCACTATAAAAACCAAACACTACTGTGAAGATGTAAATACAAATTAGCATTGGAGCCCCAGTCACAGTGACAGCTAAAGGCTCAAATCTTGCTGTTTCTATGTTTTATTATTGTTGTTCCATTGTCTTTGACATGCAAAACTCAAGTCTTTTTATATCTACCTCCAAACCCCAATAAAGACATTTCTTTAAAAAACATTGCAAGGCACTTCACAAGTCTGGGAACAGACGATATTTGACTCCAAGCCTTATAATGAGATGTCAGGACAGAGGTTAATGCCCTGTCAACTGAAGGCACAGCCACCACTGCAGGAGCAAATGGAGCTGCACTGAGCTCTTGAATATTTGTCGGGCTGAGCGACGGTACAGTGTTCGGGAAGTGGAAAAGTCAGAGAGGGATTTGAAATGAAAATGAAAATCGCTTATTGTCACGAGTAGACCTCAATGAAGTTACTGTGAAAAGCCCCTAGTCGCCACATTCCGGCGCCTGTTAGGGGAGGCTGGTACGGGATTTGAACCGTGCTGCTGGCCTGCTTTCAAAGCCAGCGATTTAGCCCAGTGTGCTAAACAGCCCCTATGATTTGAACCCAAGAATGAAAATTTTCATTTGAGGCATTGTCGGACCAGGAGCCAATTTATATTGACGAGGACAGAAGCAATGGGTGAACTTGGTGTGAGTTCAGATAGAATTTCCGATGACAACCTTCCAACACCAGGTTTTCATCCCATTAATAATCTGGCCTTGGATGTCAACTCAAGCCCAAGGACTCAAAACCTTGTTATTTTTGGTTTAAAGCTTGTTGCAGCATTTTCTAAAATAAGCTCCACGCAACTTATTTATCCATGGCAATTTCAAATAATTGAAAAAAAAGAAATCTCATTCCATTTAGGGTCTAAAACTGCAGTGTTTTCGCACATCACTTCACTCGCCACCACCGCCCCCTGCTCACCCCACTCCATAAGCAGTTGGCATAAGAGTCTTAGCTCACCTTTGTTCTTCTGCAACTTCTTGATTACTATTAAGAACAATTCGCCACAGATCAGAAGCTATGAGCTCCTTCTGGTCATTCGCCAAGGTAACATTGGGCAGCTGCAGTTCACATGTTTTGCTCTCAGACAGGCTAAAGTCACGATAATCCACAAATACTTGTTGAAGCTCATCCCAATATTGCAGGTTGCAGGGTACCTGTTTGAAATGAATAATGAAATAATCAGACTTTACAAAATGAACTTACACTGGGTTTCAATTAGGTCTGGTGCCTGTGTGTGATGGACCCTTGGGGACAGTGGGAGAGGTCAGCATTAGTGCGTTCACTTGAACAGCTTGGCCAATAATTATTTAATGAATTATTTAGCGATTGCAAATCCTCATTAGCTGAGCTTAAGATGATGAGTCCAACCCTTAGTCAGTCATGGGGATACTCTTCGGTAACGTGCACCATTCTTTGCGTCTTGCCATAAGTGCATAAGGGGTTTCTACTGAGCCCCCAGTGGTGGGAGTTGGCTGCCCACAAGTCCTGGCCAGTCCTGAACCTATTTAACAAGGACCATGGTCGCCGTGACAGTTCAGGGGCTGCAAAGGAACTTGCTCACGACTTCCCTTGTTTTCTCACTCCTTGATCCGGAGGGTGTCTGCTGGCACATTCTGCCCAGGAATGGAGCTCACCATGGGGCACCAAGATGGTAGGTGGGTTGAACAGGTCACCCTGGAGTGGTAAGTGAGGTGCAGCACAGATGCTTTCAACCAGTTTGTGTCTTTTTGTCAGTTGGCAGATGCGTGGCGGAATGAGGTTCGCCAATGATGTGACCATGGCAATCAACAAAGATCACAAGATGCAGACTGTGAGCGTCATTGACTGAAAAGAAACCTAAAGAGATGTTTCCCCCCCTCCCCTTGTAATTAATTCCCACTTCCAAAACAGAAGCCAAAATTTAGAAGGGCACAGGCAAGAAGAACTCACATATAAAGTTTAGTTTATAGACAGCATCACTTTGATCAAAGAAGCATTTGAGAATGTTAGTCCTGTACCCAAGGGAGAAAGGATTAAAATTGTACGTCGATAGGTTGAGATGAAGCAAGGTGGGAGTATAGACGTGTGTAGTATAAATACAAGCATTAAGCAATTCGGACTGAATGAACAGTTTATATATGCAGTGAATTCTATGGGCTGGATTTAATGGAGCCTTCCCGTCCCACCCTGCCCCCACACCAGTGGACAGTCGGTGGGAGTCATGTTAAATCCAGCAAGCCTGCCCCTGCAATGTTGCCAGAGGCAGGAATGGATCGGTGACCCGCTCACCAATTAATGTCCATTCAAGGGCCTCATCCCACCACCACCAGGGAGCAGGAGAGTCCCATGCCAAGCATCCAGTCTGGCAGGTTTCCCCCCACAGGCTGGTGGCGGGTGGGATGAAAGGTACATCCTTAAAGGGCCCTTTGGGCCCAATAGATCCCAACCTCCAGATGTTATCCAGCCCCCAGGTCCCCCCCCCCCCTCCCCCATTCTCCCCAAATCAGTTCCGATCCAGTGCCTCACACCTTCTCCTGACCCAAAGTCTGTGAGGTTTCCCCAGCTATTCTCTGAGGTGGCACTTCCTGTCCCAGAGGGACAGATCGTGCATCCAGCATATTAACGGCCAATTTAACGGCTGTTCAATGGTTGCTGAGCGGTTGCTCTTCATCTGAGCAGGCTCCCACCGTCCTGTCTTTTACGAATCCAGCCCAACGCAATTTGGACAGACCAATCAGATTGCATTAGAGAGATAAAGATGACATAATGATTCAAGGGCAAGCAGGAAAAGAGGAGGGTCATTTTAACTAATGATGTAGAACAGGCAATAGTTGATTAGTCACCCGATTGGCACACCTCCATTACACAACCCTCTGTTACACACACTCCCGTTATAGCCCCGCCTGTTATCATGTTGTTCGTTGCAGATATATATGCCTGCTCATTACAGTCCCACATGCTACATTCCATCTATTTTGCACCCCATCAGTTTGCACCCCTCCCATCATGGGCGGGATTCTCCGGCCGCGTTCGTCCGGCGACTGTAGAATTCTGCCAGAGGTCAATGGATGTTTCCATTGTCGACGTCTCGCCCGTGGCGTTCTTGCGACGGGCGGGGCGGAAGAATCCAGCCCCATGCCGTTATTCCCATCCATTGAAACTTGTGCAGGGCATGTAACGGGTGTTTGATGCAATATCGTCCAGTTTTCCGCCAATTCCAAAACGTAAAATGACTCCCCAAGAGCTGAAGATTTATATCGAACTGTATTTTGAATGTATATTTCAGTTTTGTGGGCTTAGCATTACAGCAATAAAACTTGTCCTGACACGGCGGCAGATTTATGACTCCAATATTAGTGTCTGATTCAACACAGCAGTGTTTGATCTGAAAACACGAGAAACTAGTCAGACCACGGAGACCGTTATTTCTCCAGGGCTGACAGCCAGCTATGAGCTAAAGGATTGATTTAAAGCTTTCACTGGCTACGTGCAACTAAACAAAGCTCCCTCCAGTTGCATGAGAGAAATTTTTATAAATTGATAGAAGTTGCTCAGTTTTCAAAAATACCATATTCTGGTAAAAACCCTCCCAATAGACGTGGTGCATAATCATGCTGCATCAACAAGATAAAAACTTGTATTTCTGAAACGCCTTTCATGACATCAGGACATCGCAAGCGAAGTCGTTTTGAAATGCTGTCACTGCTGTAATGTGGGAAATGCGGTTCTCAATTAGCACACAGCAAGCTCCCAAGAAGAGAAATGAGCTGATGTGATCGAGGGATAAATATTTGCCTATTGCACTATGGAGAACTTCTTTGATACAGAGCCACAGTTCTTTTAAGTTAGTCTCGGAGGGTGGGTGCCCCCAGGGCTTTGGTCTGACAACACATCCCAAATGTGGCACCTGCAACGGTGCAGTACTCAATCTCTGGAGTGGGATTTGCTCCCACAATCGTTGGGGACACAGACAAGTGTGTTACTAAGTGAGCAGTGATTGATTCTTCAAATTGCTCCTGAAAACAGTCTAAACGTTGCATTGAAATCCCTCTGAACTGAAGTTTCAGTGACTTGATTATAAGTATATCTCAGATGAGCTTCCGATCTCATACTGGACTAGTTAATTACAATGGCCAATCCATCGAACCTGCACATCTTTGGACTGTGGGAGGGAACCGGAGGAAACCCACGCAGACACGGGGAGAAAGTGCAGACTCTGCACAGACAGTGACCCAAGCCGGGAATCGAACCTGGGACCCTGGAGCTGTAAAGCAACAGTGATAACCACTGTGCTAAGTGCCGCCCATTTCTCATGCTCTCTTTTACAATGTAGACAATTTAGGATCAAAGTCAGAAACATAACTTCCTCAGGAAACTAAGGAAATGTGGGATGTCCACCTTAAGTCTTACCAACTTTTACAGATGCACCATTGAAAGCATCCTATCTGGCTGCCTCACAGCCTGGTAAGGCAACTGCTCGGCCCAAGACCGCAAGAAACTTGAGAGTTTGGTAAGCCTGGTAAGGCAACTGCTCAGCCCAGTCCATCACACGAACCTGCCTCCCATCCACTGACTCCATCTACACCTCCCGCTGCCTGGGGAAAGCGGGCAGCATAATCAAAGACCCCTCCCACCCGGCTTACTCACTCTTCCAACTTCTTCCACAGAGCAGGAGATACAAAAGTCTGAGAACCCGCACGGATAGACTCAAAAACAGCTTCTTCCCCACTGTTACCAGACTACTAAACGACCCTCTTATGGACTGACCTCATTAATGCTTCATGCTGTATGCTTCATCCGATGCCGGTGTTATGTAGTTACATTGTGTACCTTGTGTTGTCCTATTCTGTATTTTCTTTTATTTCCTTTTCTTTTCATGTACTTAATGATCTGTTGAGCTGCTCGCAGAAAAATACTTTTCACTGTACCTCGGTACACGTGACAATAAACAAAATCCAAATCCAAATAACCTGGGACGGAGCAGTAGCGTCACAGAGCAGAGAAGGAGGGCATTTGCCCCTTACAAAGAGCCATCCAAATTAGTTCCACCCTCCCTGAACTTCCCCAGTAAGTTACACAACAATCTTTTTCTACACTTTAGCTCAGATGCTCTGCAGAGGTGACTTTCGGAGAGCAAAGCAATTATTTTGTTTGCGAGAACAGGTTTGCAAGGATATGGAAAGCTCCACACGGCCCTCGTATAAGTGACCGGCTGAATTACTTTACTCAATGTAAATATCAATTTCTCAGGAATGGACCAGAAACCCACATGGCTGAGGTGCAGGAACTCAGGATTTTAAAAATGTAAATGCAATCCACTCCTGGGAAACAAGAAAGTGGTGCTCCACAGGAAAAACCTTGCCCAGAGTTGTAGTATTGACTTTTGTAAAGAAGACACAGCTGCAACATTTTCACCTGTGTTGCCCCACAAGTATTGTGGAATACTGCACTGCATCAAAATTGTCTTCCTGTCCGGAAAGCCAGGCGCGTATAAACACTACACTCAACTTAACATTTATTTTCCCTTTGGTATTGGGAAATGGTAATTTTAGAGCCCTGGGAAATTTGCACTAAATTTCTGAGGAAACATGAAAAAAAAAACTCTGCTTTCAAAAAAAATACTAACATCCAGCAGGATTCGGTTATTCAGGAGGCACTAGCCTATCGGCCCCATCAACAGAATAAAATCTTTCTGTGGAATGACGAACACAGATTCTAGACCAAAGCGAATTATATCCTCCCATTAAACTTCTTACCGGAGGAAAACACTGTAAAATCAATTAAATAATAAATAGTTATATAGATCCTTTTTCGTGGAAGGAAAGATAAGACTCATATTTAAATAACCATTTTCACAACAACCGGACATTTCAATGCACCTAATTAATGTGCTTTTGAAGTGTAGTCACTGTTGTAAAGTGGGAGACGTGGTGGCCAATTTACACACAGGAAACTTTGACAAACAGCTAAGTGATAATGGTCAGGGTTTTTGGAGATGTTGAGCACGATTTAATGGCCATGCTGCTGACGATAAGCAGTTCGCCGCGGCACAGCGCGGCCGATAGAAGCCGGGAGTCCCCATTCCCGGGATCAACCTGGCTTGCAACACCTCGCGAGACCTGATCTGACCTTGTGAGACGTTGCAATTTGAACCCTGGCCATTGTGCGCGGGACCACTTTTGGCAAATCTGCATATTATAGCAAGAGCAGTTAGTCTCACTGTATTGTGCAGATTCTCGAGGTACCCGAGGCGTTGGGATCTGTCTCCTTCACCTCAGAGACCTCGGGCGAGCACCATTCAGTACTGGTCTTCGCAAATGGGAAAGGCACTCATTGGGGTCTCCCAGGGGATCAGAGGCCCCCAGCTATATGCCCTTTCGGCAGGTTGGTACTCTGGCACGGCTAATGCCACCAGGGAACCCTGGCAGTGCCAGCCTGGCACCCTGACAGTGCCACCTGGGTGGACTGCACATCCCTGGATTCTGTGGGGCATTTTTTAGCATGATAAATCCACCTAACCTGCACATCTTTGGAATGTGGGAGGAAACCGGAGCAACCCGAGGAACCCATGCAGACACGGGGAGAACATGCAGACTCCACACAGTCAGTCATCCAAAGTCAGAATTAAACCCAGTTCCCCTACCCACTGTGGCACTTCCAACAGTGCTGCACTCCCTCTGTGCAACTTTGGAGCATCAGCCTTGATTTTTTTGCACTCCGGCCCTGGAGTGGGAATTGACCCCAGAACCTTGTGACACTGCGGTGAGTTTTCTACCAACTGGGCCAGAGCTGACAAATCGCACACAAACTAATGGACCAAGCAAAATTGTAAGTTAGGTTTTTGAAGTGTCACAAGCAACACAGTGGCAGCACAGTAACGTAGTGGTTAGCACTATGGCTTCACAGGGCCAGGGTCCCAGGGCCGATTCCCGCTTGGGTCACTGTCTGTGCGGAGTCAGCACATTCTCCCAATGTCTGTGTGGGTTTCCTCCGGGTGCTCTGGTTTCCTTCCACAGTCCAAAGGTGTGCCAGTTAGGTGGATTAGCCATGATAAATTGCCCTTAGGTTAGATGGGGTTGCAGGGTTATGGGGATAGGGTGGAGGTGTGGGGTTAAGTCGGGTGATCTTTCCAAGAGCTGGGGCAGCCTCGATGGGTTGAATGGCTTCCTTCTGCACTGTATACATAGAGTCATACTGTACAGAAAACGCTCTTCCGCGCCAGTCAAAAACATCCACCTGACTATTCTAATCCATATTTGCAAATTGCTTGGAAGTTAATAAGACCATATTTTAACGTGTGTTGGTGGTAAATTAAAGATTGTGGAGCTGCAACCCATTAAGAAAATCCAATGTCGGTGAAAAACAAATGGAATAATTTGAAATAAAAACAAGATACAGAGCGTTTTGAAAATCTGAAATAAGAACAAGATGCTGGAAATACTAAGCAGGTCTGCCATCAGGGTGAAACAGAGTTAACGTTTCGAAACCAATATGACATTTCTTCATAACTATAAATTAAAACATGTCCCACAGACCTGCAGGACATCTCCAAGATCCGCCGTGCTGATGTCTGGATCTTCAGTTGTGTTGAAAGGCACTGGGTTGATTCTAACAAGAGTGAGGACACGGGGTTCCGGGTACCTCCACATCATCATCCCTGGACGCTCCTCTGTCTCATTGTGAAACACCACTTCAAACACATTTGGCATCTTTTGTACATCTGCAAATGTAGAAACACAGTAGAGGTGACTTAACACTTCAGCAACTCAAAACATTCACAGCACAAGGCAGATACAACTCAAAGACTAATTATATCTAGCTCAAACTCTCCATTGTTGCACCTGATGAAGTCTGTACCACCAATCCGACAGAAAGGTGTGCAGGTGCCAAACTTTCCTCCGATTGAAAGGTTAAAGCCACCAGTTTACCCAACAGCAAAAGAATGGTCTCCTACTCATGACTCTTCCTTCCTGGCAATTTATTCAGGCCGAAATCAACTTCGATGATCTATGTGATGTTCCTACATCCTGCCAAGCACTTTGCCCAGCACACCACCCCACTCAGCTGACGTACACTGGATCACTCTTCAAAAGCATCAAATTTAACAGCTTCCTCCACAGCTCCAAATCCACCCATGGCTTTGCCCCAAATATCCCTGTAACCTTCTCCTGCCACGTGAGTCTCCTCCCGCATCATCCCTCCTTCTGATTCACCACTTGTGGCAAAAATTCAAAATACATTGGTTTTTTCTTAGATTCCTCCCCACCCATTTTGTCTGACTGCCAATTTTCAAAGACTCACCAAAATTTATCCTTTTGAATACATGTTTAAACGTATCCGTTAACCCGTGTTGTGTCCATTTATTCCTACCCTTTTTCAATATGTCTTCAGATGATTTCTACATTAAGCTCATTAAATAAATGCAAATTATTGCTTTTTGCAATGATCTCACCAAGTTCAAATTTCGACATTAGGGCTCAACTGCTTGGATTAAACTTTTGCAAAGCAGAGAAAAATTAAAGGATATACCTCAAACTGGGGAATAGATCACATAATGTAATGCAACATGGTATTACTTCAGCAAATAAGCAGCAATTTGAGAGCCGCACATTGATTCATTAACGTTTCCATATTCTCAAAACTTTATACTGCAATCATTATGCTGTGCAATAAGAGAATACAAGAACCACTCTGAGAAAGAACAGTGCGAGATAATCCAAGCAGGAGCAGTGTGAAACAGTCTGAGAGGGAGCAGAGACAGTCTGAGAGGGAGCAGAGACAGTCTGAGAGGGAGCAGAGACAGTCTGAGAGGGAGCAGTGTGAGACAGTCTGAGAGAGAGCAGAGACAGTCTGAGAGGGAGCAGTGTGAGACAGTCTGAGAGGGAGCAGAGACAGTCTGAGAGGGAGCAGTGTGAGACAGTCTGAGAGGGAGCAGTGTGAGACAGTCTGAGAGGGAGCAGTGTGAGACAGTCTGAGAGGGAGCAGTGTGAGACAGTCTGAGAGGGTAGGGAGACAGTCTGAGAGGGAGCAGTGTGAGACAGTCTGAGAGGGAGCAGTGTGAGACAGTCTGAGAGGGAGCAGTGTGAGACAGTCTGAGAGGGAGCAGTGTGAGACAGTCTGAGAGGGAGCAGAGACAGTCTGAGAGGGAGCAGAGACAGTCTGAGAGGGAGCAGAGACAGTCTGAGAGGGAGCAGTGTGAGACAGTCTGAGAGAGAGCAGAGACAGTCTGAGAGGGAGCAGTGTGAGACAGTCTGAGAGGGAGCAGAGACAGTCTGAGAGGGAGCAGTGTGAGACAGTCTGAGAGGGAGCAGTGTGAGACAGTCTGAGAGGGAGCAGTGTGAGACAGTCTGAGAGGGAGCAGTGTGAGACAGCCTGAGAGGGAGCAGTGTGAGACAGTCTGAGAGGGTAGGGAGACAGTCTGAGAGGGAGCAGTGTGAGACAGTCTGAGAGGGAGCAGTGTGAGACAGTCTGAGAGGGAGCAGTGTGAGACAGTCTGAGAGGGAGCAGTGTGAGACAGTCTGAGAGGGAGCAGAGACAGTCTGAGAGGGAGCAGAGACAGTCTGAGAGGGAGCAGAGACAGTCTGAGAGGGAGTAGTGTGAGACAGTCTGAGAGGAAACAGTGTGAGACAGTCTGAGGGAGCAGTGAGAGACAGTCAGAGAGGGAGCAGTGAGAGACAGTCTCAGAGGGAGCTGAGATAGTCTGAGAGGGAGCAGAGACAGTCTGAGAGGGAACAGTGTGAGACAGTCTGAGAGGGAGCAGTGTGAGATAGCCTGAGAGGGAGCAGTGTGAGACAGTCTGAGAGGGAGCAGTGTGAGACAGTCTGAGAGGGAGCAGTGTGAGACAGTCTGAGAGGGAGCAGTGTGAGACAGTCTGAGAGGGGGCAGTGTGAGACAGTCTGAGAGGGGGCAGTGTGAGACAGTCTGAGAGGGGGCAGTGTGAGACAGTCTGAGAGGGAGCAGTGTGAGACAGTCTGAGAGGGAGCAGTGTGAGACAGTCTCAGAGGGAGCAGAGACAGTCTGAGAGGGAGCAGAGACAGTCTGAGAGGGAGCAGAGACAGTCTGAGAGGGAGCTGTGTGAGACAGTCTGAGAGGGAGCAGCGTGAGACAGTCTGAGAGGGAGCAGTGTGAGACAGTCTGAGAGGGAGCAGTGAGAGACAGTCTGAGAGGGAGCAGAGACAGTCTGAGAGGGAGCAGTGTGAGACAGTCTCAGAGGGAGCAGTGTGAGACAGTCTCAGAGGGGGCAGCGACAGTCAGCGAGGGAGCAGAGACAGTCGGAGAGGGAGCAGTGTGAGACAGTCTGAGAGGGAGCAGTGTGAGACAGTCTGAGAGGGGGCAGTGTGAGACAGTCTGAGAGGGAGCAGTGTGAGACAGTCTGAGAGGGAGCAGAGACAGTCTGAGAGGGAGCAGACACAGTCTGAGAGGGAGCAGAGACAGTCTGAGAGGAAGCAGAGATAGTCTGGGAGGGAGCAGAGACAGTCTGAGAGGAAACAGTGTGAGACAGTCTGAGAGGGAGCAGTGTGAGACAGTCTGAGAGGGAGCAGTGTGAGACAGTCTGAGAGGGAGCAGAGACAATCTGAGAGGGAGCAGAGACAATCTGAGAGGGAGCAGTGTGAGACAGTCTGAGAGGGAGCAGAGACAGTCTGAGAGGGAGCAGTGTGAGACAGTCTGAGAGGGAGCAGTGTGAGACAGCCTGAGAGGGAGCAGAGACAATCTGAGAGGGAGCAGTGTGAGACAGTCTGAGAGGGAGAAGTGTGAGACAGTCTCAGAGGGAGCAGCGACAGTCAGCGAGGGAGCAGAGACAGTCGGAGAGGGAGCAGTGTGAGACAGTCTGAGAGGGAGCAGTGTGAGACGGTCTGAGAGGGGGCAGTGTGAGACAGTCTGAGAGGGAGCAGCGTGAGACAGTCTGAGAGGGAGCAGAGACAGTCTGAGAGGGAGCAGTGTGAGACAGTCTGAGAGGGAGCAGTGTGAGACAGTCTCAGAGGGAGCAGAGACAGTCTGAGAGAGAGCAGAGACAGTCTGAGAGAGAGCAGAGACAGTCTGAGAGAGAGCAGAGACAGTCTGAGAGGGAGCAGAGACAGTCTGAGAGGGAGCAGAGACAGTCTGAGAGGGAGCAGAGACAGTCTGAGAGGGAGCAGTGTGAGACAGTCTGAGAGGGAGCAGAGACAGTCCGAGAGGGAGCAGAGACAGTCTGAGAGGGAGCAGTGTGAGACAGTCTGAGAGGGAGCAGTGTGAGACAGTCTGAGAGGGAGCAGTGTGAGACAGTCTGAGAGGGAGCAGAGACAGTCTGAGAGGGAGCAGAGACAGACTGAGAGGGAGCAGTGTGAGACAGTCTGAGAGGGAGCAGTGTGAGACAGTCTGAGAGGGCGCAGTGTGGGACAGTCTGAGAGGGAGCAGTGTGAGACAGTGTGAGAGGGAGCAGTGTGAGACAGTCTGAGAGGGAGCAGAGACAGTCTGAGAGGGAGCAGTGTGAGACAGTCTGAGAGGGAGCAGTGTGAGACAGTCTGAGAGGGAGCAGTGTGAGACAGTCTGAGAGGGAGCAGCGTGAGACAGTCTGAGAGGGAGCAGAGACAGTCTGAGAGGGAGCAGTGTGAGACAGTCTGAGAGGGAGCAGAGACAGTCTGAGAGGGAGCAGTGTGAGACAGTCTGAGAGGGAGCAGAGACAGTCTGAGAGGGAGCTGTGTGAGACAGTCTGAGAGGGAGCAGTGTGAGGCAGTCTGAGAGGGAGTAATGTGAGACAGTCTGACAGGGAGCAGAGACAGTCTGAGAGGGAGCAGAGACAGTCTGAGGGGAAACAGTGTGAGACAGTCTGAGAGGGAGCAGAGACAGTCTGAGAGGGAGCAGAGAAAGTCGGAGAGGGAGCAGAGACAGTCGGAGAGGGAGCAGAGACAGTCGGAGAGGGAGCAGTGTGTGACAGTCTGAGAGGGACCAGTGTGTGACAGTCTGAGAGGGAGCACTGTGAGACAGTCTGAGAGGGAGCAGTGTGAGACAGTCTGAGAGGGAGCAGAGACAGTCGGAGAGGGAGCAGAGACAGTCTGAGAGGGAGCAGCGTGAGACAGTCTGAGAGGGAGCAGTGTGAGACAGTCTGAGAGGGAGCAGTGTGAGACAGTCTGAGAGGGAGCAGAGACAGTCTGAGAGGGAGCAGTGTGTGACAGTCTGAGAGGGACCAGTGTGTGACAGTCTGAGAGGGAGCACTGTGAGACAGTCTGAGAGGGAGCAGTGTGAGACAGTCTGAGAGGGAGCAGTGTGAGACAGTCTGAGAGGGAGCAGTGTGAGACAGTCTGAGAGGGAGCAGTGTGAGACAGTCTGAGAGGGAGCAGTGTGAGACAGTCTGAGAGGGAGCAGTGTGAGACAGTCTGAGAGGGAGCAGTGTGACACAGTCTGAGAGGGAGCAGTGTGACACAGTCTGAGAGGGAGCAGTGTGGGACAGTCTGAGAGGGAGCAGTGTGAGGCAGTCTGAGAGGGAGCAGAGACAGTCTGAGAGGGAGCAGTGTGAGACAGTCTGAGAGGGAGCAGTGTGACACAGTCTGAGAGGGAGCAGTGTGACACAGTCTGAGAGGGAGCAGTGTGACACAGTCTGAGAGGGAGCAGAGACAGTCGGAGAGGGAGTCTGAGAGGGAGCAGTTTGACACAGTCTGAGAGGGAGCAGAGACAGTCTGAGAGGAAGCAGAGACAGACTGAGAGGGAGCAGTGTGAGACAGTCTGAGAGGGAGCAGAGACTGTGTCAAACTGCTTGGTGCTCCAGTTTCCTCCCACAGCCTAAAGATATGCTGGTTAAGTGGATTGGCCATATTAAATTGTCCTTTAGTGTCCAGGGACATGCAGGTTAGGTGGATTGGCCATGATCAATGCGTGGGGTTACAGGGATAGGACGGGGGAGTGGGCCGAGTTGGAGTGATCTTTCAGAGGGTTGGTGCAGACTCGATGGGCCGCATGGCCTCCTTCTGCACTGTTGGCATTCTAAGGATGGCAGGTTTTAGTTACAAGGTGAGTTTGTAAAGGTTGGGATTGTTCTCCGAGGAGCAAAGGGGACTGAAGGGAGATTTTAGAGAGGTCTACATGATTATGACAGGAGACAAGGTAAAAATGTTCCTATTAGGTGATAGCATGAGGGTGAGAGGGCAAAGATATAGGGTGCGATTCTCCGAGCCCCGCGCCGGGCGGAGAATCGCCGCAACCACGCCATGACACCCCGAAGCCGGCGCACGATTCTCTGAGGTGCGGATGTAATCGGCGCCATTTGCGCCGGCGCGTTTAACACGGCGCCGGCCGTGGGCCGCTGGAATCGGCGGGGCCACCGATTCTCCGGCCCGAATGGGCTGAGTGGCCGCGTGCAAAAAGCAGAGTCCCGCCGGCGCTGTTCACACCTGGTCGCTGCCGGCGGGAACTCTGCGCAAACGGTCGGGGGGTGGCCTGTGGGGCGGGGAAAAGCGCTCCTTCGCTGGGAGGGGGGGGGCCTCCGATGGGGTCTGACCCGCGATCGGGGCCCATCAATCGGCCAGCCGGCCTCTCACCCCCAGGCCTACTTTGTTGCGCGGCTGGCCCCTGAACCCCCACGCCATGTTGCATAGGGGCCTGCATGCTGAAGAAGTCTCCCACGCATGCGCAGGTTGTCGCGGATCAACTGCGCATGCGCGGGTTGGCACAGCGCTCATTTGGCACCGGGAAGGGTGGCTGGAGCGGCGTGAACCGCTCCAGAGCCATGCTGGCGCCCTGTTGGGGACAGAATCGGTCGTCCCCAAGCCCGTTTCGCGCCGTTGTGAAACATGATGCCGTTCATGAAGGCGTGAACACTTAGTCTCCATTTTGGAGAATCAGCCCCATGAGATTTCAGGCAACAGATGCCCAGCCTCCCCAAACAGGTGCCGGAATGTGGCGACTAGGGTCTTTTCACAGTAACTTCATTTGAAGCCTACTTGTGACAATAAGCGATTTTAATCTCATTTCAGATGCAGCAGTAATATGAGAAAGAGCTTTGTTGTGCAGCTAGTGGTAATGACGGGAACTCGCTGCCCACTAGAGCGGTGGAAGTACAAACAGTCAATGACTCCAAAGGGAGATTGGATGAGTACTTGACGGGAATCAATTTGCAGGATTACAAGGTTAAAAGGGAGGAATAGGACTGACTGGATTGCTTCACGGAGAGCCAGCATGGACTGGCTGAGTAAGGAATGGGACGAGACAAGATGTCCATCTCCCAGGATCAGCTATGGGATTTTCTAACGGGGCAGTCAGAAGTTCCAGATTTTCCTCAGCGGTTACCTTCCCCCCCAGTCCCCACCACCAAAAGTGTCCAGGCAAACAAACCTGACGCCAGCAAAATGTCGACAGACGACTCAATAAAGTGTCACAAGTGGGACCCAGAGAGATGTTCCAGACAAAGCCTTTGGAAGCTAGAAGTCACCCACACTGATAACTGTCTTTGCTCTATCGGGCACCTGATTCAGAAATTTGTAAGTGGTGCCCAAGGTAAGACAATGCTGTAATTGGCATTCACTTAACCTATGAACCTAATCTGACCCTGCAAATTCCAGTGGTATCACGCTCTCATTTCACCAATCTGATGCTGTTTCCACTGATATCGTTACCGTGCCAGATCAGAATTGTGAGTATTCGGGAATTGTTTGCATTCTAAGTAATAGCATTTCCAGATAAGTCTGTGAAAAGCTTGCGTTATCAATCTTCCATTTGCTGAAATTATTCAATCGACTACGTTCTTTACGTCAGCCTAGGGCATCTTCTTGGAGTTTGCTCACTTCCTATCACAGTTGACAGCCTCTTTCAGTCTGCTTTCAAACTGATTTTAAACAGTTCTTCCTTTTCCCTCAGGTTTTTGCCAAGTTCAGCGTTTTAAAAATCCAAAGTGTTTGCGATATATGCTTTTGTTGTGAGTTCATGTTTCAGGAATTGTCAGCTGACCTATATTAATCACTCATGAGATAGTCAGGTCAAAAGACATAATAATGGCTCATTGAAACTGACTTACAAAATGGACAGTTTAAACAGGGATGGGTCTAAACAACTGCTGTATAAGCTGCAGTCTAAATCGGTACTTGCTTTTCGTTCTGTGACGTGATGGAGACGGCCATGTCCCCCTAATTCCCAATTTACTGACTTTAGATATCTATTTTCGAGCTGACAGAGACGTTGGTTCTAAGGAGACACCTTGCTTGTTCCGTCTCTCATCAGTTTTGCTTCTCCCGTCAAGAAGTCATCATTCGTGGCCCATCAGCTGCCTGTTAGCGTCTTTATTCTCAGTTGCAGAAAAAAAAACTAGACTGCGTGAGGTTATCAACATTTCCTTTGCATTGTTGGCAGTTTATCAATATCAGAAGCCTGGAAATTTTTCTCTTCAACACACCATTGCTTGTGGAAACGTGATGCGGAGGGAATACCTCCTGACCCAGTGCTGACCCTGTCAAGAGTTTCTGAGGCCAGTCGAACTTCAATACTCTGGGCTAGACGCTGACACCTTGACGAGATCCCTCATTGGGAGCTTGTCCATTTCGAGTTTGGGAAACAGCGTGTTGCCCCAGGAATTTAAATCTTGTACACAGAGTAGCTGTAACATTCGAAAGCGGAGTTATAAATCTTTATAGAAGGGGGCGGGGGCTTTTTAGCTCAGATTGGGCAAAAATAAGCCACCTTGAGTCACTGTGATGCTATAGAAAAAACATCCAAAGAAAATAGAAGGGGAAGGCCATTCGGCCCTTCAAGCCTGGTCTACCATTCATTGTGATCATGGCTGAACATTATGTTTAATACCATGATCCCGCTTTCTCCCCGTATCCCTTGATCCCTTTAGCCCCAAGAGCTACATCTAATTCCTTCTTGAAATTACAGTGTTTTTGTCTCAACTACTTTTGCTGGCAGTGAATTCCACAGATTCACCACTGTCTGGGTGACGACATTTCTCCTCACCTCAGTCCTAAATGTTTTACCCCTTATCCTCAAACTAGGACCCCGAGTTCTGGACTCCCCCACCAATGGGAACATTCTTTCTGAATCTACCCTGTCTAATCCTGTTAGAACTGTGAAAGTTTCTATGAGATATCCCCCCCCCCCCCACTCTTCTAAACTTCAATGAATATAATCCTAACCAATTTAGTCTCTCCTCATATGACAGTCCCGCCATCCCAGGAATCAGCCTGGTAAACCTTTGCTGCACTCCCTCCACAGCAAGAACATCCATCCTCAGATAAGGACACCAAAAGTGCACAGAACACCCCATGTGTTCTTATATAGTTCTTACATACAGTTCTTACATAGGCACCAAAATGGGTGGCTAAGCAACAGACACAACTGGTGAGGTCTTTTTTTTAAACATGCAGAGCCAGGTCCAATGACGTCATCGGGCCCAGCCAGACTGCAATCTAAACACTGCCTCGATCAGTAAGTCACTGTGAATTATGGTGACAGGCTGAAAAATCTGGACCTGCTGGAAAGATGGAGAGGTTCAACACGGCTAAATGTTTCAGTTTTCTCTCCAGAGCCAGGAGCAGCATCAGTGCTCCTCTAGGCTCCAGGGGGAACGTTTCGGCCTCCCTTATGCAAAATGCCATTCCCAGAGCCCCTCCTCCTCGCAAGGCCGTCCAGGGGGAGATCAGAATTGAGAAAGATCAGATATGCAAGGAGAGGGGCTGGGGGTTACATTCAGAGGCTGGTGATTTAGGAGATCAGAGGCTGGATGGGAGGAGGTAAAGAGCAAAATTGGCTGGAGGTGGAAAGAGGATGGGTAAGTATGTTACCTTGGGTAGGAGGGAATGAAGCCCTCCTGTTCCTCCTGGCCAATTACCCATTCTAGAAATGATGTGGAGATGCCGGCGTTGGACTGGGGTGAGCACAACACCAGGTTAACCTGTTCTTACAACACCAGGTTAAAGTCCAACAGGTTTGTTTCAAACACGAGCTTTCGGAGCACTGCTCCTTCCTCAGGTGAATGAAGAGGTATGTTCCAGAAACATATATATAGATAAAGTCAAAGATGCCAGACAATGCTTGGAATGCGAGAATTTGCGGGTAATCAAATCTTCACAGATCACAGAAGGGTGGTACATTGGCGAGACCATGCAGATGCTGCGACAACGAATGAACGGGCATCGCGCGACAATCACCAGGCAGGAATGTTTCCTTCCAGTCGGGGAACACTTCAGCAGTCAAGGGCATTCAGCCTCTGATCTCCGGCTAAGCGTTCTCCAAGGCGGACTTCAGGACACATGACAACGCAGAATTGCCGAGCAGAAACGTATAGCCAAGTTCCGCACGCGTGAGTGCGGCCTCAACCGGGATCTTGGATTCATGTCGCATTACATTCACCCCCCACCATCTGGCCTGGACTTGCAAAATCCTACCAACTGTCCTGGCTTGAGACAATTCACACCTCTTTAACCTGGGATTACCCCTATCTCTGGATCTGTGAAGATTTGATTACCCACAAATGCTCGCATTCCAAGCATTGTCTGGTATCTCTGACTTTATATATATGTTTCTGGAACATACCTCTTCATTCACCTGAGGAAGGAGCAGTGCTCCGAAAGCTAGTGTTTGAAACAAACCTATTGGACTTTAACCTGGTGTTGTAAGACTTCTTACCATTCTAGAAAGGCATTTTTTAAAAATTCATTTACGGGATGTGGCCGTCACTTGTTAGAACACCATTTATTGCCCATCCCTTGATGCCCTTCAGAAGGTGGTGGTGAGTTGCCTTCTTGAACCGTTGCATTCCTTGAAGTGTAGGTACACCCACTGTCCTGTTCGGGAGGTAGTTCCAGGATTTTGCCCCAGCGACAGTGAAGGAACGGCGATATATTTCCAAGTCAGGGTGGTGAGTGACTTGGAGGGGAACCTCCAGGTGGTGGGGTTCCCAGGTATCTGCTGCCCTTGTCCTTCTAGATGGTTGTGGTCGTGGGTTTGGAAGTTGTTGGCTAAGGAGCCTTGGTGAGTTGCTGCAGTGCATCTTGTAGATAGTACACACAGCTGCCATTGTTCGTCGATGATGGAGGGTGAATATTTATGGAAGGGGGAGAAATCAAGTGAGCTGCTTTGTCCTGGATGGTGTTGAGCTTCTTGAGTGTTGTTGGAGCTGTACTGATCCAGGCAAGTGGATAGTTTCCATTACACTCCTGACTTTTGCCTTGTAGATGGTGGACAGGTTTTGGGTGGTCAGGAGGTAAGTTACTAGTCATAGGATCCCTAGCCTTTGACCTGCTCTTGAAGCCACAGTATTAATGTGGCTAGTCCAGTTCAATTTCTGATCAATGGTTACCACTAGGATGTTGATCGTGGGGGATTCAGCGCTGTCAAGGGGCGATGGTTAGATCCTCTCTTGCAGGAGATGGTCATTGCCTGGCATTTGTGTGGCGCGAATGGAACTTGCCACTTGTCAGCCGAAGCCCTGGATATTGTCCAGGTCTTGCTGCATTTGGACATGGACTGCTTCATTATCTGAGGAGTAGCGAATGGTGCTGAACATTGTGCAGTCATCCACAAACATCCCCACTTCTGACCTTATGATGGAAGGGAGGTCATTGATGAAGGAGCTGAAGATGGTTGGGCCTAGGACACTATCCTGAGGAACTCCTGTAGTGATGTCCTGGAGCTGAGATGATTAACCTCCAACCACCACAACCATCTTCCTTTGTGCCAGGTATGACTCCAACCAGCGGAGAGTTTTCCCCCTGATTCCCATTGACTCCAGTTTAGCTAGGGCTCCTTGAAGCCATACTTGGTCAAATGCTGCCTTGATGTCCAGGGCAGTCACTCTCACCTCACCTCTGGCATTCAGCTATTTTGTCTCTGTTGAACTAAGGCTGTAATGAGGTCAGGAGCTGAGTGATCCTGGTGGAATCCAAAAGCAGCATCCATGAGTAGGTTATTGCTGAGTAAGAGCCACTTGATATGACTGCTGATAGCTCCTTCTATCGCTTTGCTGATGATTGAGAGTAGGCTTATCCCTCAGAAGTAATTGGTCAGGTTGGGATAGTTCTGTTCCACATTACCAGGTAGATGCCAGTGTTGTAGGTGTCCTGGAACAGCTTGGCTAGGGGTGCATAAAGTACTGCAGCACAAGTCTTCAGCACTATTGCCAGGATATTGTCAGGGCCCAAAACCTTTGCAGTATCCAGTGCCTTCAGCCGTTTCTTGATATCACGTGGAGTGAATCGTATTGGCTGAAGACTGATATCTGTGATGCTGGAGACTTCTGGAGGAGATGAGATGGATCATCCACTCGGCACTCCTGGCTGAAGATTGTTGCGAATGCCTCAGCCTTGTCTTTTGCACATATGTGCTGGGCTCCTCCATCATTGATGCTGGGGACATCTGTGGAGCCTCCTCCTCCAGTGAGTTGTTCAATTGTCCACCATCATTCATGGCTGGATGTGGCAGGACTACTGAGCTTAGATCTGATGCTTTCATTGTGGAATCGCTTAGTTCCGTCTATTACTTGCTCTTTGTGCTGTTTGGCGCACAAGTAGTCCTGCTGTTGCTCCTGGCAAGGTCTCCTGCACTCTTCATTGAACCAGGGTTGATCCTCTGGCTGGGTGGTAATGGTAGAGTGGGTGACATGCCGGGCCATGAGGTTGCAGATTGTGGTTGAATATAATTCTGCTGCAGCTGACGGCCCACAGCGCCTCATGGATGCCCAGTCTTGAGTTGCTAGATCTGTTCGAAGCCTATCCTATTTAGCACGGTGATAGTGCCACACAACACGATGGATGGTATCCTCAATGTGAAGACGGGGCTTTGTATCCACGAGGACTGTGCTGTGGTCACTTTTACTGATACTGTCATGGACAGATGCACCTGCAGCAGGCAGGTTGATGAGGATGAGGTCACGTATGTTTCCCTCTTATTGGCACCCTCACCACCTGCTGCAGTCCCAGTCCAGCAGCTATGTCCTTTAGGACCCAGCCAGCTTGGTCTGTGGTGGTACTACCAAGCTACTCTTGGTGATGGACATTGAAGTCTCTCACCCAGAGAAGATACTTCACCCTTGCCATCCTCCGTGCTTCCTCCAAGTGGTGTTCAACATGGAGGAGTACTGACTCATCAGCTGATGGTGGCCGGTTTGTGGTTATCAGCAGAATGTTTCCTTGGCCATGTTTAACCTGAAGTCATGAGACTTTATCGGGTCCAGAGTAAATGTTGAGGGCTGCCAGGGCAACCCCCTCCCAACTGTATACCACTGTGCCCCCGCCACCTCTGCCAGTGAGACAGGACATACCCAGGAATGGTGATAGTGGTGTCTGGGACATTGTCTGTAAGGTATAATTCTGTGAGTAAGACAATGTCATGCTGCTGATTAAGTAGTCTGTCAGACAACTCTACGAACTTTGGCACAAGCCCCCAGATGTTAGTAAGGAGAACTTTGCAGGGTCGGCAGGGCTGGGTTTGCTGTTGTCATTTCCGGTGCCTGGTTCGATGTTGGGTGGTCCGTCTGGTTTCATTCCCTTTTTGTGTTTTTGTCGGGGTTGAATACAACTGAGTGGTTTGCCGGGCCATTTCAGAGTCAACCACATTGCTGCGGGTCTGGACTCACATGTAGGCCAGACCAGGTAAGGATGGCAGATTTCCTTCCCTAAAGGACATTAGAGAACCAGATGGGTGTTCACAACAATCAACAATGGTTTCATGGTCATCATTAGAATTTTAGTTCCAGATGATTTATTCAGCTTAAATTCCATCATCTGTTGTGGTGAGATTTGAACACAGGTCCCCAGACCATTATCCTGGGTCTCTGGATTACTAGTTCAGCGACAATACCACTATGCCTCCCCACCTTTATTTGCTGGATTCCGTGCCGCCCATTAACTGCTGGGTTTTCCCGAAGTTCTAGAAACCAGGCTGGCAGTGCTATATTTAAAAACAAAGACAATTACCACACAGGAACAGGCCCTTCGGCCCTCCAAGCCTGCAGTGACCATACTGCCCGTCTGAACTAAAATCCTCTACCCTTCACGGGACCATATCCCTCTATTCATGTATTTGTCAAGGCACCCCTGAAAACTCACGATCGTATCTGCTTCCACTACCTCCCCCGGCAGCGAGTTCCAGACTCCCACCACCCTCTGTGTTAAAAACCTGCCTCGCACATCTCCTTTAAACCTTGCCCCTCGCACCTTAAACCTAAGCCATTAATAACTGATACATCCACCCTGGGAAAAAGCTTCTGACTATCCACTCTGTCCATGTCCCTCATAATCTTGTAGATCTCTATCAGGTTGCCCCTCAACCTTTGTCGCTCTAGTGAGAACAAACCAAGTTTCTCCAACCTCTCCTGATAGCTAATGCTCCTCCATACCAGGCAACATCTTTGTAAATCTTTTCTGTATCCTCTCCAAAGCCTCCACATCCTTCAAGTAGTGTGGCGACCAGAATTGAACACTATATTCCAAGTGCGGCCTAAGTAAGGTTCTATAAAGCTGCAACATGACTTGCCAATTTTTAAACTCAAGCATGCCGTATGCCTTTTTGACTACCTTCTCCACCGTCGTTGCCACTTTCAGTGACCTGTGTACCTGTACACCCAGATCCCTCTGTCTATCAATACTCTTAAGGGTTCTGCCATTTACTGTATATTCCCTACCTGTATTAGACCTTCCAAAATGCATTACCTCACTTTTGTCCGGATTAAACTCCACCCGCCATCTATCCACCCAAGTCTCCAACCGATCTATATCCAGCTGTATCCTGACAGTCCTCATCGCTATCCGCAATTCCACCAACCTTTGTGTCGTCTGCAAACTTACTAATCAAAGCAGTTACATTTTCCGCCAAATCATTTATATATATATTACAAACAGCAAATGTCCCAGCACTGATCCCTGAGGAACGCCACAAGTCACAGCCCTCCATTCAGAGATGCACCCTTCCACTGCCACCCTCTGTCTTCTATGACCAGCCAGTTCTGTATCCATCTTGCCAGCTCACCTCTGATCCTGTGTGCCTTCGCCTTCTGTACCAGTCTGCCATGAGGGACCTTGTCAAAGGCCTTACTGAAGTCCATGTAGACAACATCCACTGCCCTACCCTCATCAATTATCTTCGTCACTACCTCAAAAAACTCGACCAAGTAAGTGAGACATGACCTCCCCTTCACAAAATCATGTCGCCTCTCGCCAATGCACCCACTTATTTCCAAGTGGGTAAAAATCCTGTCACGAAGAATCCTCTCCAATAATTCCCCTACCACTGATGTAAGTAAGGCTCACCGGGCCTGTAAAATGCAATTAAAATCTGAGGCACCAATCTCATTAGAATGTTTAAATAAACAACCTCTGAATTCTATGGATGCAAGAACTGCCATGTAAAATGCAAGCCTTCTTTTACTTCTGCATTTCTGACCAGGAGCATCTTGAAAGAATGGATATTTTTTAGACAAGGTTCCTGAAAACCTTATTCTCTTGTTCTGCAGGATAAAGAATTTGGTAGGATTTGTTATGTCGGGCTGAATCATAGCAAAACATAATCCAATTAGGAGTTACTCTGATGCTTAATTTCCCTTCATGCCATTTCGTATTGGGTTTCAAGTTTCCACTTGTAAATCAGACAAAAATGATTATTCCCTTGCCTCGTAGCAGATGAAAAATAATTCTGAGCTGTACCATTTGCTAGAGGCGACACAATTTGTCTGTTTAGTACAACTCTGTGGACTTTTGTGCTGCAGATGTCCTTCTGTGTTATCTGCTGGAGATAATGTTTCCTGTGTCCTACGGAATCTTACAGATGTTTGTCCTTTCTAAGAAAGAGATTATCTCGGAACTTTTAATTTATCCAAATTTCTGTTCCTTGGCTCAAGAGACCCACCAGATGTGGTTTAAGATTCTCTTGGATGAAAGAAGCAAACCTCAGGTTTCAGCGATGCTAGTATTCTAGTATACAAACAGATATCCTTCCAAAGCTTGTCACTGTGCGCTTGTGTGGAAACTTTTGGGGAAATCCGTAGTTATCAATGATTAACATTAAATTCAGTCAGAAAAGATTTCATTTAGTTCTTTGAAATGGAGCAAATATGAACATGTACAAAGTTAAACGTGTTCATTTTCATCGAATCTACAGTGCAGAAGGAGGCCATTCGGCCCATCGAGCCTGAGCCGGCCCTTGGAAAGAGCACCCTACTTAAGCCCATGCCTCCACTCTGAACCCGTAACCCCACCTAACCTTTTTGGACACAAAGGGACAATTTAGCATGGCCAATCCACCTAACCTGCACATCTTTGGACTGGTAGGACGAAACCGGAGCACCCGGAGGAAACCCACGCAAACACGGGAGAACGTGCAGACTCCGCACAGACAGTGACCCAGGCTGGGAATCGAACCTGGAACCCTGGAGCTGTGAAGCAACAGTGTTTACCACTGTGCTACCATGCTACCCACTCGCTACCGTGCCATCCATTTGGACTCTCTTCATTTCTTCAATAAAAATAGCAATATAACATCACTGCTTTTTGTTAGTGAACCTGATAAATTAGCTTGGATAGAATCAAAGAGCAAAGTAGGCCATTCACTGTTGCCTTTGGTGGCAAATTGAACATTTTCAACTGACAATGATAGTTGCCGTGAGGCAAGGATATAAACGATTGAGATACAGATCAGGCATAAACTAATTGAATTGGTGTTGGTGGTGGGGGAGGGGGGGGGGGGGAAGGAGAAGAGAGAGAGAGAGAGAGGAGAAGAGAGAGAGAGAGAGAGGAGAAGGAGGCTGGAGAGGCTGAATGGCCTGTGCCTGCATGCATGTGCCAGCTTTTTGAGAGAATTATCCAATTAGCCCCACTCCCCTGCTCTTTCCCCACAGGCTTGCAAGTATATATCCAATTCCCTTTTGAACATTCAGCTTATATTTTAACACAAGGTTATTGGCATCACTTTACATTGAAGCAGGAAATGAGAGAGAACTTACTGATGGCCATCAAAGGCACGGTGGAAGCAGGTTTTGCAAAGTTTTTTTTAAGTAGTGTTGAGGAAAGTAACAAGGCAAAGGCACTGACGAAGATTGCATTGGCGACTGAAATCTTTACCCTGAATGACAGAGGTTAAGTGAAGAAGGGGCAGGTTGGGCACCGTAGGGGTTTGGAAACAACTTGGCAGAATCTGGGGCGTGATTCTCCAATCCCGCGGCAGAGTGTCCACACCGTCGTAAACGCCGTCACGTTTTACGATGGCGTGAACGGGTCGCTCCCACGTTTAATTCTGGCCCCTACAAGGGGCCAGCAAGGCGCTGGAGTGGTTCACGCCGCTCCAGCTGCAGATCCCGGCGCGAACTGTGTGCCGTGGGATCCTTGCATGAGCAGTTGCACCGACTCCAACGCGCGCATGCGCAGTGGCCTCCTTCAACGTGCCTGCCCCAATGCAACATGACGTAGGGCTACAGGGGCCGACACGTAAGAAAGGAGGCCCCCAGCCACAGAGGCTGGCCCGCCGATCCGTGGGTCCCGATCGGGGGCCAGGCCACATCGGAGCCCCTCCCCAGGGGTCGGACCCCCCCCCCCCACAGGCCGACACCCGGCCCTTACACGCCAAGGTTCCACCGGCCCAGAGCAGTTTAGAACGGCGGCGGTGGGTCTTGGCTCTTTTTCTACGGCCGCTCGGCCAATCCGGCCCAGAGAACCGGCGGCCCGGCCACATAGAGTGGCTCACGACCGGCGCCGTGCCAACCACCCCGGGGCCAATGGCGGCGATTCTCCGCACTGCGGAGAATTGCGTTCCAGCATCAGGGCGGCGTGGCCCGTTCGCAGGGATTCTCCGGCCCGGCGCAGGGTTGGGAGAAACCCGCCCCAGGACTCCAGTGTTTTCTGGGTTTCAGAATTAAAAACACTGGAGAAAAGTAGAGCCACTGAACAATTTGAGAACAAATTGCAGTTTTATAGCATCAAAGGTGCTTCAGAGCAGCATTATCAAACGAGGCCTGGATAGAGTGGACGTGGAGAGGATGTTTACACTTGTAGGAAAAACTAGAACCAGAGGACATCATCTCAGACTAAAGGGACGATCCTTTAAAACAGAGATGAGGAGGAATTTTTTCAGCCAGAGGCTGGTGAATCTGTGGAAACTTTGCCGCAAAAGGCTGTGGAGGCCAAATCACTGAGTGTCTTTAAGAAAGAGATAGACAGGTTCTTGATTAATAAGGGGATCAGGGGTTATGGGGAGAACGCAGGAGAATGGGGATGAGAAAATATCAGCCATGATTGAATAGCAGAGCAGACTCAATAGGCTGAGTGGCCTAATTCTTCTGCTGCGTCTGATGGTCTTATCAAACACAATTTGACACAGAGTTAAAGGTATGAAAATTGCGATATGAAATGCAGAAGAGCTATTAAAACAGGTGGTCGAAAGCTTGGTCCAAGAGGCAGGATTCATGGAGTTTTATAGGAGGAGGGTGACAGAGTGAGAGAAGCAGAGAGGTATATAGAGGGAGTTGTAGAGCTCACGGCCCAGGCAGCTGAATACACGGCCACCAATGATGGGGCGATGGAAATCAGGGATACATAAGAGGCCTGATTTGGAAGAGAGAACATATCTCAGGGGCTCTAGGGCAGCAGGAGGTTACAGAGATAGGGAGGGGTGAGAATGTTGAGGGACATGAGCAAAAAGACGAGAATTTTTAAACAGAGGCGATGTTGGACTGGGAGCCAATGTAAATCAGAAAGTACTGGGGGTGATGGGGGAAACAGGTCCTGACCTTCCCCAAAGTGCAGGAAATTTCTGTTCATCCAACAGTGGATTTTGAGCAAGAGTGTGACCAAAGATTTCAAAAATGGTGTGTTGAGGAATGGTGAGTCAACAATAGATTGTGCAATTGGTGTGCCTCTAGGCAGGTCGTTCCAGTTCAGGGACTGGTTTAGCACAGGGCTAAATAGTTGGCTTTTAAAGCAGACCAAGGCAGGCCAGCAGTGCAGGTTCAATTCCCGTACCAGCCTCCCCGAACAGGCGCCGGACTGTGGCGACTAGGGGCTTTTCACAGTAACTTCATTTGAAGCCAACTTGTGGCAATAAGCGATTTTCATTTCATTTTCATTTACAGTTACAACACTGGCATTTACCCAGAAATGTGAAAAATGCCCCAGGTGCGTCCTGTACACAATAATAGGACAAATCCACCTGGCCAGTTACCTGGAATCCAGGTCAGTCACCACCTTGACTTCGTAATATATTGCTGTTTCTTCACCGTTTGCCGGGGCAAAATCCTAGAACCCTCTCCCGAACAGCACTGTGGGTGGACCTACACCTGTCATGTGAGAGTACCTTTAAGAAATGGATGTTTAAGCAATGTACCTTAAAGAAATGAAGCAGCTCATATTACTGAAGTGATGTCAGAGGGTGGGGGGAGCTGAGATCACTTCTGCTTTTAGTTTCAGTTTGAGAGAGAGCAGCTGAAAAATGCCTGGCTGGTTTGCTGTGAGCTGTTTGAAAGGAGAAAGCCAGTTTTTGAGGAAAAGAGCTTGGGTGTGTCTGTGTTTGCAGTGAGCTGGATCTGCTGTGATCTTTGCCATGAAAGACTATCTCTGAATCATTTGGGTGATTTAAACTCATAATAGTAATGTCTTTAACCTGATGTGTTTCTGTTGTTAAAGGTGAAGTCTTTTGGAGGTTTGAAGGAACATTTTGAGGGATTATTTAGTGTTGTATTATTTTTGGGGTTATCTTTGAAGTAAGGGGCGTTAAGTGATCCAATGTTTATTTAAAAGGTTAAGTTGAATTCATGGAATAAACATTGTTTTGTGTTTAAAAACCCACGTGTCCATAATTGTAATACCACACCTGGAGAACAAGCCGTGTGCTTCAAAAGTAACAATCCATTAAAGGGAGAGGTTGTTTGAACTCCATGATACATGTTGGGGTTCTGAAAACACCGCGCCCATAACACACCACATAGACCGCAGTGGTTTATGAAGGCAGACCATCACCACCTTCTCAAGGGCAATTTCGGGTGGGCAACAAATGCTGACCTAGCCAGTGACGCTCACGTCCCATAAATGAAAAAAACATTCTGATGCATGAATCAAATAAAGTTAGCATGCAGGTACAGCAAGTAATTAGGAAGGCAAATAGAATGTTGTCCTTTATTGCAAGGGGAAGGGAATATAAAAGTAGGGAGGTTTTGCTACAGTTGCATAGGGCATTGGTGAGACCTCATCTGCAGTAGTGTGTAAATTTTGATCTCCTTATTTAAGGAAAGATATAGATGTGTTAGAAGCAATTCAAAAAAGGTTCACTTGACTCATCCTTGGGATGAAGGTGTCGTCTTATGAGGAAATGTTGAAAAGGTTAAGCCTATACATATTGGGGTTTAGAAGAATGAGAGGTTATCTTACATAGCACAGAATCCCTACAGTCCGGAAGGAGGCCATTCAGCCCATCGAGTCTACACTGACCCTCTCAAAGAGCACCCTATCTGGGTCAACTTCCCCGCTCTATCACCGTAAATCCACCTAACCCGCACATCTTTGTGCCATAAGAGGCAAGTTATCTTATCAAAACATATGAAGATTCTGAGGGGATTTGATAGGGTGGATGCTGAAAGGATATTTCCCCTTTTGAGGGAGAAGAGAACAAAGGGACATGGTTTAAAATAAGGATCTCTCAAATAAAATGGAGATGAGCAGAAACTTTTACCCTCAGAGAGTCCTTAGTCTGTGGAATTCTGTTCCCCGGAGTGCAGTGGAGGTTGGATCATTCAATATTTTTAGGTCAAGTTCGATTGATTCTTAATTAACAAGGGACCAAGGGTTTTATGGCGCAACAGGAAAGTGGAGTTGAGACCATTGTTGATCAGCTATGATCTTATCAAATAGTGGAGCAGGCTCGAGGAGCCAAATGGCCTACTCCTGCTCGTAATTCATATGTTCGTCTCAGTTGAAGTTTATATAAAGTGCAGCTCAAAAAATCTGTAGGAAAGGGCACCACGGTAGCATAGTGGTTAGCACAAATGCTTCACAGCTCCAGGGTCCCAGGTTCGAATCCCGGCTTGGGTCACTGTCTGTGCGGAGTCTGCACGTTCTCCCCGTGTCTGCGTGGGTTTCCTCCGGGTGCTCCGGTTTCCTCCCACAGTCCAAAGATGTGCAGGTTAGGTGAATTGGCCAGGCTAAATTGCCCTCAGGGTCCAAATTGCCCTTAGTGTTAGGTGGGGTTACTGGGTTATAAGGATAGGGTGGAGGTATGCGCTTGGGTAGGGTGCTCTTTCCAAGAGCCGGTGCAGACTCGATGGGCCGAATGGCCTCCTTCTGCACTGTAAATTCTATGAAATCTATGAAAGGCAATGGCTTCAGTGGTGGGGGTGTTCAGGCCCACCAGACGCAGTTGGTCTTGATGACACCCAGGAGGGTAGCATTTACGTTTAGCTCATGGTGAACCGATCATCAGGTAGAACCTGCATGTGAACGTGCAAAGCTGAGTAGAGTTCATGATAAACAGCCAAATATTAGACACAATAGCAGCTTTCAAAGAGATAAAGGGGAGAGGTCAAGTACGTAATGGAATACGCTCCACCACTGTGGATGAGTACAGCTCGCACAATACTCAAGAAACTCACCACCATCCAGGGCAAAGCAGACTGGTTGTTTGGCACCCCGTCCACCACCTTAAACATCACTCCACCCATCAATGCACAGTAACAGCTGTGTGTACCATCTACAAGATGCACTGCAGCAACTCACCAAAGCTCGTATGTCAGCAGCTTCCAAATACACAACCTCTACCACCTAGAAGGGCAAGGGTAGCAGATGCATGGGAACATCACCACTTGTGGAGGCCTGTCAAAGCTACACACTATCCTGACTCAGAACTTTATCGGCAGTTCCTTTACTGTCACTGGGTCAAAATCCTGGAACTTCCTTTCTGTGAGTGTACCTATATCACATGGGCTTCCCACCACTTTCTTGAGAGCAATTAAGGATGGACAATTAAAAATAGCCTCGCCAGTGGTGCCCACATGCCATGAAAATAATTTTTAAAAGGTGTGGCTGGATAGGGAGAGTTTGCTGGCATATACATACCCAAAGAGTTGATTATGGGCAGCAAATGAATCTCAAACAATTACTCCAACAATGGCAAGCCAGGGTGAGTGCAGGACAGGCAAGAGACCACGTGGAAGAGATAGGAGCGATATGGTGGTGCAGTGGTTAGCACTGCTGCATCACAGCACGGAGGACCTGGGTTCGATAGCGGCCCGGGGTCCCTCTCCATGTGGATTTTGCACATTCTCCCCGTGTCTGCGTGGGTCTCACCCCCACAAAACAAAGATGTGCAGGTTAGGTGGATTGGCCACGCTAAATAGCCCCTTAATTGGAAAAAAAATAATTGGGTACTCTAAATTTTTTTTAAAAAGTGGAAGAGCGTCTGGATCGGACAGAAAGAAAATTGACCTATTTGGTGTTGAAGCGATGGAAAGAGGGCGAGTGATCAACAACTCAGAAACCATAGATAAGTCAATGACAACAAGGAAGATTAACATGCTCTTGCTATGTTATAAGGTATTGTTGAATTTTTAGTCTGGTGAATTTGGTGGATTTAAAAGGATTCTGATTTCTCACGGCAGACTCACAATTGGCTGGTGACAATGTGCTCGGAAAAGTGGAGAGGAAAGGGAGTTTAGAAATAAGCTGGAAAATGTCATCAACTTTGGGCCTCACGGTAGCATGGTGGTTAGCATCAATGCTTCACAGCTCCAGGGTCCCAGGTTCGATTCCCGGCTGGGTCACTGTCTGTGTGGAGTCTGCACGTCCTCCCCGTGTGTGCGTGGGTTTCCTCCGGGTGCTCCGGTTTCCTCCCACAGTCCAAAGATGTGCGGGTTAGGTGGATTGGCCATGCTAAATTGCCCGTAGTGTAAGGTTAATGGGGGGATTGTTGGGTTACTGGTGTACGGGTTACGTGGGTTTAATTAGGGTGATCATTGCTCGGCACAACATCGAGGGCCGAAGGGCCTGTTCTGTGCTGTACTGTTCTATGTTCTATATGTTCTCAACTTGGCTTCCAATTTCAATCCAGCTCTCACCCTCAGTTGCTCCATCTCCCACTCTTCCTTCAACTTCTGTCTCTTTAGGGACAGGATGTCCATCTGTCTATGATGCTGGAAACCTGTCTATAGCTATCTACAATAAGCTTGCAGACCCCCACAACTACCTCGATTAAATTTCCTCCAACACTGCTTCCTCGTCATTCACCTCCTCCCTTCGTATTACTCTGGGCCCCACACTCCCTTTGCTGTCTCCTCCAAGTGCGGAGATCAAATGCAGAATGAGTAATCGCTTTGCTGATCATCTCCATTCAGTCTGTCATTATGATACTGACCTCTCCCTCGTTTGCCTTTTTAATTCTTTGTCCCACCTTGATCTCTCTACCCTCGGTCCCCTACGCTGTTTCAATGAAACTCAAGAGAAGCTCAAGGATTTTTCAATCAGATTCTTGGATTAAACATTGCAGATGCTGGAAAAGCAGTGCCAATTCCAGTATGATAAGCTAGATTTTCATGGGTCAGTGCAAAATGAAGTTCAGATTTCTAAAAAAAATAGACTGCGCCTCCGAATAGTTTTTTGCAACTCAAGGCCACCTCCAGACTAGGTTGCACTCAAGAAATATAAATATCTTTGTACCAGTCAAGTGACCAAAAACTTTTCAGGGGCATTACAATAATACCATGTAGCTGATAATCGGTAAAAATAAATCTGGAGAAATTTGCAAGGTAGTGTCCAACTGATAACAACCTTAAATGTTTATTTTCTACTAAAAAATAAGCACACCATTGAACTTATTTACCATGCATTAAACTCTTTTTGAAGACACTGACCTGAAATATTGTGATTTAATTTTGACGTAGCCATGTGGGAATTGTAATTTTTGTTGTGTTTTAGTTGATCGTGGGCTCACAATAGGAGGACATTCATAATAATGACAATAATCTTTATTATTGTCACAAATAGGCTTATATTAACACTGCAATGAAGTTACTGTGAAAATCCCCTAGTCGCCACACTCCGGCGCCTGTTCGGGTACATTGAGGGAGAATTCAGAATGTCTAAATTACTTAACAAGCACATCTTTCAAACTTGTGGGAGAAAACTGGAGCTCCCGAAAGAAACCCACGCAGACACGGGGAGAACGTGCAGACTCCGCACAGACAATGACCCAAGCCGGGAATCGAACCTGGGACCCTGGCGCTGTGATGGCGGTTATTATACTGACTGTGATATGTGGGCCAACAATCCGCTATAATTTTTTCATCTTGAGAACCAGATGAGCAGTCTAAGTGAGGTACAGCAATTTAATTACATTTAGTGATCATTTCCACTGGGGAATGGAATGCAGCTGAATTGTATTGTGTTGTCTGACGAAACAAATGAAAATATAGAGTGTATGGTTTATTGGCCAAGTTTAAAAACCAGAATTTTACGGCTCCTTTAGATATTATTAAAGTGATGAAATAATTTGAGATTTTGGCAGAAAAATGGCGTTCTTAATTTTTCTGTTGCACGTCAAGGCAGGCCACATTAGCTTCGGTCGCAACATTTGTCTTAGCAATTCCTTTGTGAGAAGGAAGAAAGATGTGCCTTTCTGCAGTGCCTTTCACAATCTCAGGGTGCTCCGAAGTAGATAGCCAATGAAGTACGTTTGAAGTATTGTCACTGTTGTAATGTAGGAATAGCAGCAGCGAATGTGCCCACATCAAGCACCCTCAAACAACAATGTGATAATCACCAGGTAATCTGATTGACATTGGTTGAGGCATAAGAATTGTCTTGCACAGAGAAACAGAGTTAACGTTTCTAGTCCGTACCACTCTTCTTCGGACTTGAAAAGTTAGCTGTTTCTCTCTTCACAGCTGCTGTCAGACCGGCGGAGGTTTTTCCACCATCTGCAGTAGTTTGATTATATTATTGTACTGCCCAATACAGTGGGGAGAACTCCCGTGGCTCCCTTCGAAAAGTGCTAGGCGATCCTTTACGTTTTCGAGAGAGCAGATGGGGCCTGCGTTTAATGTGTCATCTGAAAGGCAGCGCAGCACTCTGACAGTACTGCACTGGAGTGCCAGCCACGACTATGCGTTCAAGGAGTTTGAATCCACAACCCTCTAACTCAGGCATGAGTGCTATCACAAAGCCACATTTATAAAGTGCATAATGGTTTATAGTTTTTAAGCTGAAAAAAGTACTATGTTATATTCAAACGTCGCCAAATTTGCAGATCAGGTTTCCAGTGCGCAAGTCTCAACTATATGCATAGTTTAATGTCCATTAAATGCAAGGGATTGATTTATAGGGTTTAGAATGAAAATATGATGAAACATTGGATTTTATACTGCATGATCTTTGCCAAGCTGCAATTGTACCTTGACCCTTGACAGCCTGAACAATTCTTGATACATGTAGTTTACTTGGAAAAAAAAGATGGAAATAACCTACAATTAAACGTTTTACATCTGGCAAATGTCATGGGGCTAAAGCACGAGTGTTGGCTAAATTCACTAAAAACAAACAAATCGAACATCGCAAACTGCTCAGCGAAACATGCTGATTAGTTCAAATATCGTATACAATTTGTAAAAGAAAAAATTAAGAAACTCTAAACCTTCAGTAAATTTTCTATTCTTTGAAAAAAACATCTGACCATCCATGAAAAAAGTAAACCACAAATCCTCAAAAAATCTTTTCCAAGATCCTTTGCAGTACTGCTGCTCCATACTCAGTCATGATTCGCCCCAAACTAATAGTCAACATAATTCAAACGATTATGAACCAGAATCACTAATATTACTTTAACATTTATCCAAATTAGTTGTTGGGAAAACTAAGGTCATTTTAAGGAATTTATATTTGCATGGAAAATATGGTATAGTTTTAACGGGGTTTCATTTAATGTTTCTGTGAAAGAAAGTTAAACTTATGCTGGACAAAGGTGTTGGTTTTTTTGTGAGGGTTGGTTCAGTTCGAACTGTGCTAAGAGAGGGTTACGGCGTGAGGAGTAGGTAGAGGCTGGTAGAAGTAGCAGGTATAGAAACTGGGGTACTTGTAAGGTAGGAAGGCGTTTGAGTTTTAGTTTTTAGCTGTATTTGTTTGCAGTTGAAGAATAACACCAGGGAGTGATCATCTCAGAACTCTGCCAGGAGAAACTTGGTAGTTTAAGATATACTTTCTAATCTGTGTTTGTTAATCTTAAAATCTGTGTGTATTCGTTAAGCGAAAGGGTATTGCATCATCATCCACTTTTGCTGCTTAATAATTTTTTTTTCTTGAAGTTAGAACTACTTAGCAGTCCTGTAATGCTGGGCATGATTCAACTAATTGGGAACAAAGTCCTATAGCGAGCACGTTTAGCCGCATGGTTCCCGGCACTCACATTGTATCAGAGGCGTCAGTGGGCCGAACATAGCTTGGTTCTGTGCATGGGGATCTTCGTTCGCTGGAACTCCCTAGAGTAGCAAGAGGTTAGGTTGCCATTTTTATATAGTGTCCCAATCTCCTAGGCCCCCGAAGCGACCCCCGACCCACCCCACCCGAATGCACTATGGGAGTGACCCCAGCTCCCCCAACAGACACACAGAGCACCCCCAGCCCGATTGCGGGTGCGCAAAATGATGTCCATGCTAGCAACAGTGCCATCTGGCAACATTTTCAGTGCCAGGCTGGCACCCAGGTGGCACTGCCACGGTGCCAGCCTGGCAGTGCCAGGATACCCAGGTGGCACCAGCAGAACCAGGGCAATCGCCTGCCCAAAGGGCATGAAGCTGGGGGCCTCTGATCCCTTGGGAAACCCCCATAAGTGCGATTCGTCTGGTCCCCTTTTGCAGAGACCAGTACCAAATGGCGCTCGTCCGAGGCAAAAGGGATGAATCCCAAAGTCCCGGTCCCTCCGGAATCTGCACATTGGAGTGAGACTAGCTATCTCATTCTAATATGCAGATTTGCCAAAGAGTGATCCAACACACAATGGGCGGATTTACCTTGCGACGTCTCGTTGGACCTCGCGTGGCTTTGGGAGGCGGGTACCTCCCGGGAGCGGGATCTCCTGGCATTTATCGGCCATGCTGCGCCACGACGACCTGCCTTTCGGGAGCAGCGTGGTCATTGAATCTCCACCCTCTGTTCCTTCACGTTTGAAAAAATAAATAAGAGTTACAGTCATTTGAGCCAGGGTTCCATTCTGGAATAATTCCATCCAGTTACAAATCAATTGGGATTGGAAACACCATCTTAAAAATGACCAACAAGCTCTACTGCATTCTAGCCTTCTCTCTCTTCGTAACAACTCCCCATCTGCCTGCTCAGCATCTCAATGATTTTCTGATTATGGTTCTGTCAGGCATTTTGGGATGATTCCTACATTATTTAAAAAAATGTTAATTTTTAAAAAAAAAACAATACACATAATGAATATTATATCCAAGACAATTATGAAACCACTTATTTAATAGATTTAATTTGTCCAAGTGAAATAAGAATCTTGGGCTCAAAGAATTAAATTGTGAAGCTAGTTTGCATAGACAAGGGGAAGATTTCATCACAAAAAGGGCAGTAGAAACTGGAGCTCATCACCCCCAAAAACTGTGGACGATAACTCAATTGAAAACTGAGATTGATAAGGCTTTTGATAGGCATGGGTTTTCAGAATAAAGGAACCAAGGTAGCTAGCGATAGACTTATAACACAGATCATCCATGATCTAACTGAATGATAGAACAGAGCTGAGGAGCTGAATGTCCCACTCCTGTTCTTATGGTCCAAGAGCAATTCTGTGAGAAAGCAAATACCCCTACTCATCGGCACATTTATCTGTTCCTTTGGCAGCACCTTGCAGATCCTACCATCCAGAAGGACAAGTGCTAGCAGATACATGGGAACACCACCACCTGGAAAGTTTCCCTCAAAGCCATGCACCATCCAACTTGGAAATATATCGGCATTCCTTCACTGTTGCTGGATCAATATTCTGGAACTCGCTCCTTATCAGCACTGTGGGTGTACTTACACTACATGGACTGCAGGGGTTCGAGAAGGCAGCTCACCACCATCTTCTCAAGGGAAATTAGGAAGAAGCAATAAATGTTGGCTTTGCCAGTGACACACACACCATGAATGAATAAAAAAAAGCATTTGAACTGTCTGCTCCACGATGCAAACTGGAGAAGGTGAAGCGAGGTGAATGGATCAGCAATAATTCCACGCACCTGCATCTTGAATGTATTGGAACTGTCCTGTCCTCAAGTCGTCAGAGCTGTGTTCGGTCTTGGAAGCCTGATATCTGCCCATGGCAGATGATGGTTGCTGTGTGTGGTCTGATGTCTGAGACTTGGCATCTTGCCTGAGATAGCCTTGGAGAAGTTCATGTAGCAGATTCAGGCAGTTCAGATGCTCTTGGCCCCAGAATATCTAAATAGACACCATAATAAGAAGGACCAGCACTGATAAGATGCAGGAGAACAAACATATCGCAAATCCTAAGATATAATTAAACAATTTTAGAGGAACTGAGTCTAGCCACTTAGGTTCTTCATTAAGGTGCAGCTGATGATTCTGCGAGACAGGAAGCACAGCCCGATCACCATAGCACAGAAAATTTCACTGGAATTCTAGGCCACTGTCCCTAAATATGGTTGATTGCCTGGGGAAATGGAGTGAATGGCTGCGAATGGCCAGTTACACAGTTTACTGGGGATTCTGCTGGTGACCTTCCAGTGTTGCAGCACGGATTAGTAGATTCAGTGCAGAGTTTCAGGAGCAACTCTGGCTTTGGTATCCAAAACGTCACATAACACGTGGGCCGAGAAATTTTATCACATCCAATTGTGCCTGAATGGTGAGGTTTGATATTGGGCTTCAGGTCTCATTACCATCATACAGAATGCAAAGTTAGGAACATACAAAGCCTTGCCTGGGATACTTTTGAAGACAAATTATTGCAGGATACTCGGCTAACAACTGCAAATTTTAACAAATAAAAAAATACATATGGGCAATAATTTTGTAGTTAATTGCCTGCATTAGAATACCAGTTGCATAGATCCAAAGACTACACAGTCTACATAATATTATAAATTATGAGGTTCCCTAAAATACCAATACTAATAATTAGAAGTGGTAGCAGCTTCACTATGGCTTCAAAATACAACCACACTACCACTCAACCTCTGGAGCCCAAGAGAACATACTATATAAACGCTTACTTAGCATAATGTTTTGAGTAAGCTTAGGTAGCTTTTAAGATTAATTTCAACTTTAGACGTTTTTAAATTTTATCTTCTTTTAATCTTTCATGCAAGATTTTAGAATTTGCTTTCTAAAGGTTGTAAAAAGACTTCCACATCCCAAGGTCATTAATAATAAAAGACTGCCGATTGCATTCAGTGAAGTCTGTGAAACCACCCAGCATCTACAAACTTACAGCCTTCTGTGAATTAGTAAAGTACAGATGCAGAATTCCTCCTGCACTCCATAAAAGGGCTAAAAGGTGGGAAGGATTTATGTATCAGTTCAACTCAAACCAGTCACAATGATCACTTGCCAATAACAGATGTCAAGGGTCATACATAAAATAGAGTTGTGTGCCTGGTGAGCAACATTCATTCTGGAAGTGTTCCTATGGCCAACTGCTCAAGTCTCAATTCCTCTCTCAAAAATGTTACATTGCATCTCTATGGCCGCGAAAACAAAATGCTTTGTGCACACTTCTATTATTTTAAGTGCCTTACAGTATTTATGGTGTATTGGCCGTTTCATCCTATTGCCCTGCAGTTTTGTTTGTTCTGCTCTGATCTTTTTAAAAGTTTATTACTCATACAAAAAAATCAGTACTTCAAATGCAACAGTGTTGAGCTTTACCAGATAACCTGATCATGTTACAAGGGTGCTCTTTGCATGATTTAGAGGGCTGGAAATAAAAGACATTTAGGTCAAACAAGGAACAGACTCATTAAAGACAGACTCTCCCAGACACCATTGCCACCCACACAAACCTGGATCAGTCCAGCTTTCAAGTCGACCAGCGTTTTTGGAACAGAGTGACGTGGGTCAGGGTCGCCGCTGTGCCTGCACCACTTGGCTTCCAGTTGCAGGGTGCAGCAGAATGGGCCAATTAGCGCTCTGGCTCTGTCTCGGAGGCAGGTCTTTACAAGCAGATCCTTCAGTTGGAGTGCAAATGTGGCACCTAAGATCATTCCTAAACAGAGGAAGAAAAGGACGGCAGATTTATTCTCCCTTGGACAACTGCACAATAAATTAAATAGTGCAAGGCTAAAAGAAACATTTATCTTTGCCTTCTTTCTTTCTACAGTTCTTATGAATCAGTTCTCTGATCTTTACATCTGTACGTAATTAATGCAGGATGCCAGCTCCTAAGCAACATTGTGGAATTATGAGCAAACCGTTGAAGCAACTGAACTTTCTGCAATAATTTATGGAACCCAATATATTTTGCTGACTGACTAATCTGCCTTGTAAAGGAAATATAACATGTTCTCTTGTGCTCGATTGAATATTCTGCATACTTGAATGTTTCCAAAACTGTGTTTTAATTCAGGTTCAAGAAGAAATAATTTAATGGTTTCCTCAAACATTGCTCGAAGGCAGAAGCATGAAACATGTCTTTTAAATTGCACACTTACAGATGTTGACTGCAGAAGGCAATTGAACTCCGGGGTGCTATTGAAGGCTGTCCCTTCTCCTCTAATGTTGGAACATGCGAATACTTAATATGCAATTTAAAAGGAGTTATATTCAGTCCAAACTAAACAATGGAACCAAGTTGTTCCATGCTGACATATATTCTGTGGTTCTAACTGTCCCCAACCACACTTTCTGTGGGTTGTGAAAACAAATAATAATGTCCATTGTCGCACCACTTGTAACTTCAAACTGTAGGCTGCACAGCAAAACACTGTTCAAACAAAAAGATTTGCATTTGTGTAGCGCCTTTCATGGCCTCAGGCTGTTTCCAAAGAATTTTACAACCCACGTTGTAGTGAGTGTTATAGCCATGAGGTCTTTTGCATCCATCCAAGAGGGCTGACGAAGCCTTCGTTTAAGATCTCACCCAAAAGGCGGGGCCCTCCCCAAAATGTGCAGCACTCCCTCGGGACTGCACCGAGAGCCTCGCCTTTTGTTTGCTCACGGGTCCCGCAATGGGACTTGAAATGCACAACTTATTGATTCGTCGTCAACACTGAGCCTCAGCTGATTCTGTTCAGGTCTGCGTGCAGCTTTGCGGAATCCATGGTCAACACCATATAACCGGCAGTAAATGTACACAGTGATCTTAAGCAGATGAGATTCTTGTGCATGTCACTTACAACCTTTCCTGTTAACATCATATATATTGACTGCTGGAAACCCATGATGTGCCTTCACATCAAACACAGAGAAGCAGGCACATTTATTATTTTAATCCATCACAGTACTTATTTTCACTTTATTGGGGTACTGTGGTGTTCTTTTACACATCATTTCTGTAGGATTTAATTAAATTTTATGGCTTCAGCCAAGAATCCTGGATGTTTTGTGTCTAACTAGGTTCAAGTAAAGTTCAGGTCAGAGATGAATCAGAAGAAAACACATAGATGGTTATCAATTTCTATGATCTCATCTTGCTAAATCACCGAGCAGGCAGGTAAGCAGCTCGGTATTCTGCAGAGGAACTAATTGCCTCAACAAACCAATGTTGAAAACTACAAATTTGAAAAATGTTGCGATTTCCTTAAAACGTAAATGATTAAAGAATAAAACGGGCTGACCACAGGAATGGTGTCTGATCTTGTTTCAACTTCTACGAATCTTCGTGAAATATTTCAATAAGTGTTTTTTTTAAGAACAATCTATATGACACCAGGCTTCATGCTCAGTTCACTCGGTACTTTTATTTGAATTCTAATTGACTGATCATTGTCAGCACTTCACGACAGAACATTTCTGGAGGCTTTAGGATGTTGCGAGTTCGCAATTTATTGCAGGATTCTAGCCCAGCTTTAGGTGGCGATTTGTATGGCGAACATTCCGACATCTGGACGTTCCTTCTATATTTTACTTCCAGCAGATTGCAAAATACACCTCAGCATAAGGCTAAGGCAGACAGGAATTAAGATCCTGCTGGGGCTTTTGTTTTTAAACCATCGCGAGATTCAGTAAACTTAGCTTTCTGTCAGCTAAATCCCCCCCTTACTTGTTCGTTTCAGCAAGCAGGGGATATGTTGTAATGACATTCAAAATCCCAGCTGTTATTTAGCCAATATGGTCGTAACCTCTTATTGAGTGCTGGGAAGAGAAAGGGTTTAATCTACTTGTGACAACATGTCAAAAGTGACAAAATCAAGGCACCTACACCCAATATTCTAGCAACAGTGCCAGGGGAAATGTTAACGGTGATTTGTATTCATCTCTACAAACCACACTTAGCTTCAATCCCCCATGGTCTCTTTAATGTTTAATTTGTCCTCTGGCTTACACTGACAAAATAATTTATTTCCTGTGGTATAAGCAGCGGTAAATATTTGAGCTGCTTTCCAGGGGTAGAGGATTATTTAATTCCATGTAAAATAGCTTCTGGCTGGGGTAGATTATTCAGTACAGGGGCATATTAACACCAAACAATGGAGACCATTAACATTGGTATTGTATGATCACTTTGGTAACACGAGGGATTTTCTTTTGCGTTGTCGTAATTCACCAATGGATATTTCACACAGAGGCAAGACTAAAAAAGGTTTCATGAAGCAATAAAGTCTTACTCCTATTCATCATTTTGTCTGTGAGCTACTTTAGAAAGTAACCTGAGCCACAGTTAAAAGGACCAAAATAGCTCCCCGGTAGCCGGATGCATAATTACAATGCCTAGTTTAGTTCTGTGCTGGAGAGATGGGTTGATTCCAAAATGGATGATTGGACTGCATAGAATTAGTTGACCTCAGTGAAAAGGGACAAAGTCCTGGGGCAAGGTAAGAGAAATGTCAATATGGCCCCTGCTCTCAATTACTTACCAGTAACCTGTGCTGAAAGTGCGCGTGTCAGGTAAGGAAATGTGATGCACCCAGCCCTGAATAGCCTGCCTGTCAGAAATGACAGCCCTTTGACTCAACATTTATTACAAGAATATTTTCTGTGATATTTTCTGGAATGCACAGCCTGAAGCGGTGGGGGAAGCAGATACAATAGTCACTTTGAAATGATAATTTGGTGAACACTTGAAGGAGGGAAAGTTGCTGGTCTATGGTGAAAGGGCAGAGGAGTTAAACTATTTGGATAGCTCTTTCAAAGAGACAGCAGAGATCAATTAAATAAGTTGTTTAATGTGAGAACAATCTCAATTAGGTGGAGTGGAGTAGGGTGGTGGTGGACTGGAATAGGTGATGCCTCTGTTGAAGGAACAATTGAAGATCCCTCAGACCTTCCTGGTGGGGGATGAAGGTGTAGAGGGATTGGGCATCCATGGGATTTGAAATGGATTATTAGTTCAGTAGCCATAACTATGACACTGTCATTCCGTGTGGCAGCACGGTAGCATTGTGGAAAGCACAATCGCTTCACAGCTCCAGGGTCACAGGTTCGATTCCGGCTTGGGTCGCTGTCTGTGTGGAGTCTGCACATCCTCCCCGTGTCTGCGTGGGTTTCCTCCGGGTGCTCCGGTTTCCTCCCACAGTCCAAAGATGTGCAGGTTAGGTGGATTGGCCATGATAAATTGCCCTCAGTGTCCAAAATTGCCCTTAGTGTTGGGTGGGGTACTGGGTTATGGGGATAGGGTGGAGGTGTTGACCTTGGGTAGGATGCTCTTTCCAAGAGCCGGTGCAGACTCGATGGGCTGAATGGCCTCCTTCAGCACTGTAAATTCTATGTAAAAAAATACCCAATCTCAGCCCCACTTCCTGCGATTCTCGCCCTAAACCTTGCTGTTTCTCCACGTCCTTTAAGATTCTCCTTAAGACTAATCTGTTTGACTAGCCTTTTGACCAAGTACCAAAAGCAATGGGCTAAACGGTTTCTTCCCACATTGAATGATTCTGGTAATTTGTGTTAAATTTGTGATCTTCAGCCTCTATTTTAGCTATTTTACAGTAGTTATGAAAGCACAGATTCAGTGGTAGTTCAGTAAAGAGCTGAAGAACCATTGGCACCACAAAGTCTACCCGAGCAACATTTAGGAGCTTCATGACATAATCTTTATTATTGTCACAAGTCGGCTTACATTAGCAATGAAGTTACTGTGAAAAGCCCCTCGTCACTACATTCTGGCGCCTGTTCGGGTACACTGAGGGAGAATTCAGCATGCCCAATTCACTGAACCTGCACGTCTTTCGGTACTTGTGCTACAGTGCTGCCCAGCAGACTAAGGAGAAAATTGATCAACAATATACCAAAACAAGTTGACTGTTTTTGTCAGACGATGAACCCTAAACTAAATGAAAGCGGTTCCTTTCCAGAGAAAAAGTGAAACTATAGTCAACTACATTTCAATAACTCAAACTGTAAATTATTTGCTTCGCAAAACGCTGCAACCTGCCGGAAATTGTTCCTCATTTAGCCTTAAAGCATAGAGTGGGTTATATTCCAAGTAAGGTTTAAGGTTGATGCACCTCCCTTTTATTTGTTCCTCCAATAATTTATAGTTGAAGCCCAGCTTTGAGGAAATCTTAGTTAAATAGTTGGGTTGTTTTATGAATATAATTGATTAGAAGCTTTCCAGACTCTTTGAAGTTCTGAAGGGTACAATGAAGGAAAGAATGAAAAATGTGCATTTATATCGCACCTTTAACATCGTAAAATGCTTTGCAACCGACTAAGTACTTTGAATACATTACATCATGCGCTATAATTATTATCAAAATATAATCTTGAATGGATTGTAATCTCAGACATTTGACCATAACAGTGAAATTTAATGAGAGGGAATTTGAACATTTTTGTCTACAGTATACATTACATAGATTTGTTTTGTTATCAATTGACTTTTAAAAACATCTACCACATCTTGAAATATTAGAGTGTGCAGTGATAATGATAATCTTTAGTAGCATCACAAGTAGGCTTACATTAACACTGCAAGGAATTTACTGGGAAAGTCCCCCAGTCGCCACACCCCGGCGCCTGTTCGGGTACACGGAGGGAGAATTCAGAATGTCCAATTCACCCAACATACACATCTTTCGGGACTTGTGGAAGGAAGCTGGAGCACCCGGAGGAAACCCACGCAGACACAAGGAGAATGTGTAGACTCCGCACTGACAGTGACCCAAGCCGGGAATCGAACCCGGGTCCCTGGCGCTGTGATGCAACAGTGCTAACCACTGTGTTACCGTGCCGCCCATACCGTAAGCTGGTCACAAAAAAAACAAAGTGCATTTATATAGAGCTCGTTGGGTAGAAAATCACAGAGGTCTTAGCAGAAGTTAGAAAGGCAGACCAAGCCATGGAAGGAGATATTAAGAGGGATAAAGAAATGGCAATATGTAAATCCTCTCACACCCTCAGGGTGTTTCAAATTGCTTTACAGCAAATGAAGTACTTCTGACGTCTAGTCAGAAAGCGTGACAACCAATTTGCTGGACAGCCAATAATACAGAAAGCGTGACAGCCAATTTGCACAGAGAAAGGTTTCACAAACAGCAATGGAATAAATGACCAGACTATCTTGTTTTAGATGTTGGCTCAGGGTTAAATGTATTTAAGTAATTTGCTTCAGGAATCAGCAGTCACTAAGAAGTTACACATAATACCTGTGATGTATCAGTTAGAATGATGAGCCTGACGAACATCAGTCATGAGGACAATTTGTTACAAATATGTCGACACAGTGTACCCGAACAGTGTGGCGACGAGGGGATTTTCACAGTAACCTCATTACAGTGATAATGTAAGCCTACTTGTGACCCTAATAAAGATTATTATTAGCTAGGACATTGGAAGACAATGAGTCACAGCTGAGACTTTATCAAAAAGCTATTAAAACAGATGGGCCTGAGTTTTACCTTCAGGGTTTGCCCGAAGTTGGCGTGACTGGAAGCGGATGTATAAACCCGCCCTTGGCCAAGATTGTGCTGTTCACACGATATTACCCTGGCTGGTCAATTAAGGCCCGTCCAGCATGGAACGCAACTACCAATAAGCTTTCCAATGTGCAAGATGGGAAAGCGTCAGATCCCATAGGGACCATCTGCAACCATTAAAATAGGACTCAGTGTTTCTTGTATATATTAATGATTTGGAATTAAATAAGGGAGGCATGAATAGGAAATTTGCAGTGACACAAAAATTGATTGTGTAGTTTATAGCGAAGAGGATAGCTGTTGTCCCCAGAATGATATTAATGGTTTGCTTGAATGGGCGGGAAAATGACAAATTTAATTCAGTCCAGTGAGGGTAGTGCATTTGTGGAGGACAAACAAAGCAAACAAATACTCAATAAATGGAAGGGTATTGTGAGGGGTTGAGAAAGTGAGAGACCTTGGAGTGTATGTCCACAGATCCCTGAAGGTGGCAGGACAGGTGGATGCGGTGGGAAAGAAAGCTTATGGAATGCTTTCCTTTATTGAGCGAGGTATTGGATACAACAGCAGGGATGTAATGATGGAACTCTACTGGTTGGGCCACAGCTGGGATTTTGTGTACATAATTGCTCTGGAGAGAGTGCAGAGGATAGTTACAAGAATGTTGTCAGGGCTTGAAAATTGCAGGGATGAGGAGAGATTGAGGAGGCTGAGGGTGACTTAATTGAGGTCTACAAAACTATGAGCGGCCTAGATAGGGTAGATTGGAAAGACCCGTTTCCTCTGGTTAAGCAGTCAATTACCAGAAGGCATAGATTCAAGGTGATTGGTGGAAGGGTTAGAGGTGGCGTGAGGAAAGATCTCTTCACCAGGCGATGGTGGACATCGGAAATTCACTGTTCAAATTGGTGGTTGAGGCTGAAATGCTCAACTAATTTAAAATATAATTGGATCTGCATCAAATGTGCTGTAACCTCCGAGACTACAGGCCAGGTGTTGGAAAGTGGGATTCAAATGAGTGGCGAGTTTCTTTTCTCGTTTTTGGCCGACGCAGAAACAATGAGCTGCACAACCTCTTTCTGTGATGTAATTGTTCTATGGCTCTAAGCCCACTGCTACCTCGACTACACTTCCTCGCATCCTGCTTTTATTAGGGACTCCATTCCATTCTCCCAGTTTCCCCATCTCCATAGCATCTGTTCTGATGATACTAGCTCCCACACCAGCACTTGGATATGTGTCCTTTTATCCTCAACTGAGGATTCTCAAACATCATAGTTGACAAGGCTCTCAAAATGCGTCCGACCTATTTCTCGCCCCTTCCCTTCTCTCCCGGAACCATGGCAGGTTTCCCCTTGCTCTCACCAGCCTCCTTGTTCAACGGATCATCCTTCGCCATTTCCATTACCTCCAGCATGACACCATCCTCAAACACATCCTCTTCTCTCTTCTCTTTCAGCATCCCAAAAGGACCATTCCCTCCATGTCATTCTGGGCTGCTCCTCCATCGCCCCCAACACCAGGTCGCCTTCCCATGGCACTTTCCCATGCAACTGCAGGCGATGCAACACCTGCCCTTTTACTTCCATTTCTGAGTTTCTAACAGCCTTCAGCAAAGTCTTTGACAAGGTCCCACATGGGAGATTGATCGAGAAGGTTGAAGCTCATGGAATTCAAGGAAATCTGTCAAGATAGATCCAAAACTGGCTTAGTAATAAGACACAAAGGGAGGTAGAAGGTTGTTCGAGTACATGGAGGCTGGTATCCAGCAGCGTACCACAGGGTCCCGTATTGTTTGTTGTATATATGTATAGATTATTTTGACGAGAACATAGGGGGAAATAAGTGGGCGGGATTCTGTGATCCTGAGGCTAAGTGTTGACGCCGTCAGAAGCGCGTGCACAGTGACACCAGCCGTAACACGTGCATGCGTAGTGAATATAGAACATACAGTGCAGAAGGAGGCCATTCGGCCCATCGAGTCTGCACCGACCCACTCAAGCCCTCACTTCCACCCTTTCCCCGAAACCCAATAACCCCTCCTAACCAAGCAATTTAGCATGGCCAATCCACCTAACCTGCACGTCTTTGGACTGTGGGAGGAAATCGGAGCACCCGGAGGAAACCCACGCACACACGGGGGAAACGTGCAGACTCCGCACAGACAGTGACCCAGTGGGGAATCGAACCTGGGACCTTGGTGCTGTGAAGCCACAGTGCTAGCCACTTGTGCTACCGTACTGCTCGTTGGCTCCCTTCTCCGCCCTGGGCCCGACTCAACATGTGCAGGGCCACAGGTGCCGGTACGGAAGAAAGGATGCCCCCAGCCAGAGAGGCCAGCCCGCCGATTGGTGGGCCCCGTTCGCAAGTCAGGCCACATCGGACCCCCCCCCCCCCCCCCCCCCCCCAAAACAGGCCACCCCCGGACCCTTCCACGCCGAGGTCCCGCCGGCTGAGAACAGGTGTGAATGGCGACTGCGGGACTCGAGTTTTTTATGACGGCCACACGGCCCATCCCAGGCCGAGAATTGGCGGCACCGCGCCAACCACCTATCTACACAATTCCACAGTATGCTGCTCTTTATTCATGAGGGTGGGTCAGGAGACCTCTATGACAATAGTTTTCACTGGTAGGATTATCAACAGCACAGTGGTTGTACCTACACCTCAGGAACTGCAGCGGTTCAAGAAGGCAGTTACCACCACCTTCTGAAGGGCAACTAGGGATGGGCAATAAATGCTGGCCTAGCCAGCGATGCCCACATCCCGTAAGTGAATTTTAAAAATCAAGGTACACTTCTAGAAACTCTCTCCGATGGTGTAGTTCTCCAGAGTTCCTTAGCAAATAACCAACCAATAATTCGCTGGTTCCCTGTTTGGAGAACAAAAACAACACTTTAGCACCTCAGAGCTATTCACACAGCTTTTAGATATTTTTTGACTAGCTCGTACAATGCTTGAGTCTCCTTTATCACAAACAGTAAAACTGACGACTGCCTGAGAGAGATTTGCTTCTTCTCCAGACGAGAAATTAGTATTTTCCTCTTTCTGTCTCTGTCTGTTTTCCCTTTGTGATGGCATCTGTGTCTTCACCCTCCATCTTCCTGTTTGTAGCTCTACTTTGTGTCTGCAGCTCTCCCATCTGGCCAGCCACATGCCTTCTGGTCTTAACTTCCTTCTTGTCGGTATTGACTCCAGGTTGCATGGACCAGTATATCTTATTATCCAAGAACATTATGTTCCCTTCACAATAGATAGAAACTTTTGAAAGTTTTTTCAAATACTCTTTAAAAACAATTACAGATTCCACAGATTATTTAAGGAAATTATGAATTTTCCTGACTATATTGCTTCCGGGTGAAATGTCAACGCACCTCCCTCTCGCATCCACCTCAGAATGATAACAATGCCCACTGCATTTGATGTTACAGAGTTTATATTGCATGCAGTCTACGGCCTTGAGAATGAAAAATGAGCTACTGCTGGCTGCAGTTTTATTCTGCACAGTTTTCTGCTTCCTGATGCACTGTTGCAGGGGAATATCTTATCAACAAACAACATTTTAACAGAAGATACATGATGGATCCTGCTGAACCTCTGGTGGCATTTGGAATCTGCTTCACCAAACCCCACATTTGCACAGTACGATTATGCTTCAATTTCTAAGCTAATAACAAAGACACCAGAGAGATAGCACCAGATTCTGTAAGTTATTGGTCTGAATAATGCGAGTGAATTCAGCTTGAAAATACAAGACGCATCTAAAATATATGAGCATGCATTTGTTCTTTTAATATAAAGTTTCACAACATGGGTTTGGTTAGAAGCGAGAACTTACTCTTCATTTGGATGTAACCAGCTGACTTGAGCAACTCAAGAGATCAGCAATGGCAGCAAACGACTCATCTGCACAGCAAAACTCACTTTGTTCTTTTTTAATATGCTTTCCAAAAGTCACCCGTATTTAAATTTCAAAAACTTTATACACATGGAACGGCATATACAGTACTAATATTCAACAGTGTTGTTGAATAACAATGGCCAACAGGTCATCTCTTTGCCGAATGCAACTTTAATCCAATTGATTAGACTGTGATTAAACTTTAAAACAAGGTGACCTCTTGGCTTGCTCTAAAAGATCAGAATATATGTGTACTATATACATGAGTGTGCACACACTACGTCTGTATGTACACTTTATAAATATGTTTGAATTGAGGCAAATTTACGATCAAAAAAGGAGAAGTATACATATTATTTAGATCCACAAGAACTGAACTACGCTCAACTGTACTTGAACAATTTGCCAATCGAGATGAGATCTGATCGCTCCTCCCTCTCCAATTAGATTGATTAGAACAGATAAGTGCTTGATGGCTGCCGCAGACACGCTGGGTTTTCTGTGCTGCAAGACTCTATAGACATTGTGTTCTAAAGCCTAATATTAAAAAAAAACCTTTGGCGAGGAGATGGCCACTTAACAAGAGGCCCAGGAACAAATTGTTTTTAAGTTTCTAGCCCTTTCCCCACATGATCACAGGAGAAATGGTATTTCAATTAACAGCGGTACATCTGAACAGAATTATTTTTTAGCCGTTATTCATGAACTCGTAACAATAAATCAGCACGGTGTAACCTGGAAAAACAAGTTTTGTTACTCACCTGTGGGTTTGGGTCCAGCCTTTATATCAAGGCTGCCTTTGAGGCTCGAAAGGCAGGTGAGAATGGCAGGCCTGTCAGGATGAGGTACAGTCTCCATTACAACAACAATCTGAGCTGTGAGGATGGAAAACCTTTGAAAGAAGGATACCGTTTTCCAAATGCTTCCTTGACCCGCTGCCCCGTCTGTAAACAATCCAGCTTCATTCCTCATACCACATGCTGATGTAAACATCTCCTCCTTACTGTAAACTGTTTCGGGGGAGACTGCAGCTTTGGAGGTGATCTCAGAACCATATCTGGGCAGGATTCTCTTTAAAAAATTTGTTGCTTGATCCAGTTTGACAAGGCTTAAGTTGACTTTCCAGGGACGGGATAATTCCAAATGAACTTCAGCTGTTTTTTTAACAAAAAAAAGAACAGAATGTTTAAAAAAAAAATCCATCCACATTGAAGAAAATACCAGTCACAGACTGTGACATACATGTCAAATCAAAGAGGTTGGTCTCGTTACTTTGCTGAACATGTCATACACAGAACCCGGGTATATCTAAAAAATACAATTGCATTGGGCAGTTTTTCGAGGAAGTGGGGGTGAAGAAACTAAACAAAACCCATCTGTATGGGAAAATTAATCAGTTTTCAGAGGCCTGTTTATATGATTTTGTTTTTGGTTACTGGCGAAAATTACAGTAACACACACAACCATCCTAAATTATGGTTTTAATAGTTGGAAATTCCCATCAACTTAAATATAGTTTGTTACCCAGGTCTGAAGGAATCAATACTTCGAACAACACAATTGTACCAGAACATCCTCAAACACAAGTCTTTGTTTAAATCTCTGTTAAACTCAACGTAGCCAGCAGCCATCGGATCGTCAAGAGGAGTGAGAACCTTCATATTCCTCAAAAGCAAGCTGCTCTATTTACCTTCTTTGAAGTAAAACATTGAACCAAAATTTACCCAAGAGCACATCTTGTACGTATTAGTCAATTTGTCAAATCCACAGGCTCCTTACCAACACTGAGAGAAATACAAATCAACTAATTTTTAAACAATACATTATATGCCACATAATAAATATCGAGTTACGATGATATGGCGTGGCACGTTAAGTAATGGACAATTGGGGTTACAAGAGGTGTGCACAGTCCTAGGGTGGTGCTGGGCCTACTTATGCCACAAGTTAAACTAGGAATCCCATGCGTGTCTGCAGTGCGTCCTTCGAACATATGTTACTCTGTGGCAGGCTGGCTCTGCTTTAACTTTGCATTTGTCTTTTATTAAAACGAAAAAATGGTCACTGCTGTTGTAAGGGAGTAACTAACAGACTACTGGACTGAGTTCTGTTAACGACTAAAAGACCACGTTAAAATTAAATATCACAATGGACTCAATATGGCGCTAAAATGTAATTTAAAAAAATTTGCCACAACCCTCTATTATTTATTTATTTTTTAAAAATAGGGTAATGCCAACAACAGATATGTGTCATTAAGAAGTAATGCATTGAAAGGTCAGCAAAGATTTAGAAAAATCAGGTTCCTTGAAATAAATCCCGTCATGCAGCTTCATTTCTAAACTAACAGCTTGTTTTTATTGAGAGAAATGTTGCTGTTACGTGTCATAAAAGACTATTTTTAGGCACATTTTTAGGCAAAAGTGTAACTGCACCTATGAATTATAGTGAAACACGAGTTCAGACTTGGGAGCAGAGGTTTTGCTTTTGCAATGATAGAAAGAAAAAGCGCCTTTCACATCTTCGGAACCTCCTAACTTGCTGGACAGTCAACTAATTATTTATGATGTATAATCACCGCTGTAATGTAGGGACTTACAGCAGCCAGGTCACAGCAAGATTCCACTTGCAGCAGCCAGCTAAAAGGCCAGAAAGGCCTGTCGTCACGAATCACTCCTGCTTTTCAAACACAGAAATCAGCCGTGATGATCACGTTGGGCGTGCTGAGGTTGGTATAGCCCCTAGGTAGTGAGGGACGTGGCCAGGCAGTGCCCTGGCACTGCCCCCTGGTGTGCTGGGTCGGTGGTGAGGAAGAGATACCCCTGATGCCTGTGAGTTGGGGGGGGCGCGTGCTGCAATGTTTGCATTGTTATGTGGGTGGGGGGGGGGGGGGGTGCCCAGATGTTGCCATTAAGGTGGGGGGGGGGGGCGGGGATGCTCATGTTGGCACTGTGGTGGGGGTGCCCCGATGTTGGCTCTGTGGTGGGGGGCAGGTGCCCCGATGTTGGCACTGCGGTGGGTCATGGGGTGTGCCCCAATGATAGCACAGTGGTGGGGATGTGTCCCGATGTTGATGTTGTGGTAGGCCAGGGAGTTGCCCGAATGTTGGCATTGTGGTGGGGGGAGGGGGAGAGGTGCCCAATGTTGCTGTTGTGGTGAGGGTGGGGTGGAGGTTGCCCCAATGGTGCTGTGTGGTATGTCAGAGGTGGGTGTGCCCCAATGTTGGCATTGTGGTGCGTGGGGGGTGGGGTGCCATTGTAGTGGGCGGGTGTCCCAATGCTGGATGTGAAGTCCACCCTGAATAAAGGCACAAACGGGCAGGATATTGTCAGGACCCTGCCTCAATGTCAAATGTTTTGGGATTTAACTCTGCACCCACCAAAACCTGCCTTGACTTGGCTGGCAAATTGCTTCCCAAAATTACTGTTACAGGCCAAGAAACAGCTTAATATTTCCTTATACGGTTTGGTTTTACATTTTGTTTGTGAACTCCTGAAAAGCACCTTGGGATGCTTTAACTATACTAACCGCGCCAGATAAATGCAAGCTGCTGATGATGTCATCTCAAATATATTTTTCTTTGAAGGATTTATCTTGTACTCTTGAGCAGTAACACTGATGCTGGCACTGAATTACTCTTCAACCACTGTCTCTGGAAGCCAAGAAATCCATTGATAAAAATTATTATTTAGAAGTGATCTCGTTAATTAAACGAAAAGCCTTACAGCTCCTTGACAGACTCCATTTTTCCGCAGATCGAGTCTCTTTAAATCAGAGGCGATTATTTCAAACAGCGGCACTAGGGTTAGAAGCGTTGGAAAACCGGTATCAACTGGGCAAATTCCTGAACTTATCTGGTGTCATATCTGTGACACACATCTGATCTAAACGACCTGCTACGGTGCTGTGTGCATCCGATCTAACAATCCTTCACGATGTTGTTTTTTTTGTTGTTGTAGTGAGCCCAGGTTGCCCTGCATCAAATTATGGAGGGCTAGCAGGCCGGTATGAGGCCTGGATTAGTTCACCTATTCATAGGGGATTTGCCTCAGTTGGGATTGGATTTATTGCAGTTTCACACATGGAATGAAGCTCGTGTCAGCTGAGGCCAGCGACACTTCATATGATTCAAATTAACCTGTTACAGGCACTCTGCTAGGCCGACCACTGTGCAAAAAAATGATGACATTCAAAAAAAAAAATAATCCCCCCCACCAAAAAAACCGCCTTGATAGAAACCAGTAACGTCAGGTCATAATGGTTCCAATTTGTTCCAACTAATCTATCACCTGTCGGAATTATTGCTCTAGTGGGTTTCTGGTCACATTATTACGCAGGTTTTCGGGAAACCACTGACCTTGTTAATGGATGGAATTATATCCTTTGCTAAATTCAGGAATCTCCTGAAGAAACACTTATTTCGTATCCTGAACCAGTGTGGGGCAGGAGGAAGGGGGCCAATCAATCACACGCAAGTTTATACGGCAGAAGGGGGAAACAGGCAGCAGAACTGTTATTTGAATTATGTTATGTGTAACAGTTTGGATGTAGCAAATAATTTCTTTTTGCTAGAATGGTAATACAATGCCACTATATATTTTTTTTTAAAGTGTACAGGATGCCAACATCATTTTTATTGCTATTTTCTGAAGGCCCATATAAAGCTATGTCTCTCCAGCTGGTAATAAACCTAAAGTAAACCATGGAGGACCTTAAACTGCAAGCATTTGAAGCCCGGCCAAATGATGGACGGGCAGACATGACCAATTTATAACCTTCACAGATATGCCAACAATTGGCCTTTCTCTTAAGAGAATGCACCGTTACATTCTTATCATCGAGGTCTGGGTGCTGCTAGCACCATTTCCTGCAGGAACTGTAACGTGTACTCACTAACGGCAGTATCCTGTTACTACAATCTGGAAAAAATATACGCTTACTGCTTTTGCCAAATGTATGGAAACATTGCCCCTTCATGTGGTATCGAGAGCATTACCATATCCTGCCATTACCCATTCATTAGTGGTTTCAATGTCTAGCTACTTACTATCATTGAACTCAGCTTCTTATAATTCAAAATGACTGCTAGGCTTCCTGTGTGCTTGAATTATGAGATTAGGTTTCTGCTAACTTGCATCTGTTTATCTCCTTCTCCTGCCAATTGACAAATTGTTTACAACATATAGTTTACTTGAGTAAATTTTAAATCTTCGCTCAATCCTTTGAGGATTAGTGTTCCAACTTGCACATAAAAGCCAGCACAAGAGGATGGATGCAGTTTCACCCGAGAACTATTTCAGTTGTGCTCTCTTTATGGCCCACAAGTACAAGATTTTGGGGGAAAAAAATTGAAAGCTGCACTATTGGGAACGTATTACAGTGGACAACAGCTCCCGGACTTTGCTGCTGTAATCGGCTTCACATTTATATTCTTCCCAGTGATTTTGAGCATGCCAGCAGCCTGTCTAAAAGCATGTGCAGATCTTGTCCTTTTACCTGGCCCATTGAGGAAGTCTTTGATTTGCAAAGAGATGAGCGGAGGGGGGATGCCGACTTTGAGATCAGCGTCCCCCGCAACAGTCTGCAACCAAAACACGCTGTAGTCTAGAGCCTCTGGAAGGGTCTTCCCAGTATCTACAAAAACAAAATAAAAGCACATATTAATCACTCTTTGTTTGAAAGACAGAATTGAGAGCAACCAACGTTGCAGAAATTAAGCGCCAAATTTGACAAAGCTGTTTCAAACCCCACCAGGAATAAGGTTTAGCCCAGAGAAATTAAATTTTCTTGTAAAAAGCTACTCTGCTGGGGGTTTGTGAATGCTCATGTCAAAATGTACAACCGCAAACCTGTTTGGGTTATACAGAGATGTAACTAATTCATTCTGGAGCAGCTCGATTTTCCCCTCGCCAGGTATTTTGTGTATTTTCGAATAAATGGAACTCTCTAATTTAGTCCAATGTACTTCATGGCTCACAAAGCAAGAACAGGCAAAACAATACCAGAGCATTCCAGAAAACAGCAACAATATGCTGGCATCTACTGCCATCCTGAACATTATATGGGTCTGTGAAAGACCCTTCAATGCTGAACTCAGACTAACGGCAAAGTGCTTAAATGGCAAAGTACTTGCCCCATTACCAAAGGAATTAACACATGTAGCAACATTTACATATGTCTGCAGCTATTTGAACAATTTCTCAATTATTGAGAAAGTCATTTTAAATCTTTATATGACCTTCCTAATTATATGTGCACGCTGGCACAGTGGTTAGCACTGCTGCCTCACAGCGTCAGGGACCAGTCTTGCACTGGCTGTGGAGTTTGCATTTTCTCCCCGTGTTTGGGTGGGTTTCCTCTGGGTGCTCCGGTTTCCTCCCACAGTCCAAAGTTGCGCAGGTTAAGTGGAATGGCCATGATAAAATTGCCCCTTAGTGTGCAGGTAAGGTGGGGTTGCCGAGATAGGGCAGGGGAATGGGCCTGAGTGGTGTGCTCTTTCGGAGGGTCGTGCAGACTCGATGGGCCGAATGACCTCTTTCTGCACTGAAGGAAAAGGACCAGCAAACTATCATTGACCATCCAGCTCACTATAGGGAAGAAAACCTGCTGTCATTACCTGGTCTGATCTACATGTGACTCCAGACCCACAGTAATGTGGGTTGACTCTGAACTGCCTTGTGAAGTGGCCGAACAAACCATTGAGGGCAGTTGGAGATGGGCAACAAGATCCTGGCTCTGCCAGCGATGCCCACATCCCATAAACAAAAAAAATCTCTCGGATAAATAAGCCGACACACACCTAAACTGCACATTCCTATACCTGCAGCTAAATTATGGACATTCACCTTCCATCAATTTATAATCTTTCATCCATAACAAAATAATGGGTGAAATCCATTACCAGAATTTGGAAAAATGTTAGGCTTAGACTGAAAATCGGCATCCAACACTCCAGTTACACAGGCCAGTTTTCTTGTCAAATATTGAGCCGAGAGAAGAATTTGAGTGAGCATGGTTTACACCATCACTCTGGCTGGGTGGGGGTCTCATAGCGCCAGCAAGCAGCTCCACAGAGATCAGGGTGCCATCTTTAAAGGGCACCCTGATCAACATTGCAGCCTAACGCCCCTCCCCAGACCCCACCACGGAGCTTTCGGGAGCTGCTCCCTCCCTCCCCCAACATTCAACGGCAGCACTCTATTCCCCCCACCAACTCTGCGGAAGTATAGCCGGCACTTCCACCCCCCAATGGGGCTCCCACTAGAGCCCGCCCCGGATACAGGTTGGCACTACCTGGCTGGCACTGTGTTAAACTGGCAGTGCAAACCTGACAGTGCCAAACTGTGCTGGGGAAAGTGCCAGGGCACTGCCTGGGCATGTAATCCCCTCTACACCCCCCCCCCCCCCCCCCCAAACTCCCACCCCCCCGGATGGATTTTCCTCGACTGCTTTTCATCTGGCCAAACCATTTTACAATTATGTGGGGGAGCTGTGAATGTTTAGTGAGGGGAAATCACATGACAGGGGCTCGTTAATAATACCTGAATTAATTTAAATATATTAAAACAAAATACACGCTCTTTGTAGGCGTGAACCTCGTGACATCACTGGCGAAGGGCAGAAAAATCTGGAAACGCCATCTCTCCAGCAAGAATCCGTTTCCTGAATCTCTCGGTGTTTGCAACCCGCGTTACTCATCCCACTGATGGAGTGTGTGGATTCTCCGCCCTCGTAATCTATTCCCATTTTCCGTCATTTCCTTTCTAAGGTTTCCTGATTGCTAAGATTTGTTTTGTTACTGATAAAATATTTGCCATGTTAAAATTTAACAGTATAAATCTTGGGCAGGATTCTCCAATAATGGGGCGATGTCCCCACACTGGCGTGAAAACCGGAGTCAATGACTCCGGCGTCTACGGCCCCCGAAAGTGAGGAATTCTCACCTTTCTAGGGGGCTAGGTTGCCGCCAGAGTATTCCCCGCAGCTCCAGCTGGCGCGGATCGACCGCGCGGGTTCGTGCATGCGCGGACAGGCTGGCGTATTTCCGCACATGCGCGGGGGTTCCCTTCTCCGCGCCCGACCCCGGGCAATATAGCGGAGCCCTATAGGGGCCCAGCACGGAGTAAAGTAGGCTCCCACGGAACCAGCCCGCCCGCCGATCAGTAGGCCATGATCGCAGGCCAGGCCACCGTGGGTGCTTCCCCCAGGGTCGGATCCCCCCCGCCCCCTCAGGGACGGCCCCCGCACCCTCATCTTGCATGAGCCGCCGTGTGGGAGGTGAGTAATCCACGTCGGCGGGACTCGGCCAAATCGGCGGCCACTCGGCCCATCGGGGCCTGGAGAATCGCCGGGGGGGCCACTGTCAATCCCGGCCCACATATCCATTGTGTACAAACACTTATATTTCATTCAAAGCAAGCTTCTGTCCCACCATATGCATCAGAGTTATTAAGGATTGATTTCCAATCAACAATTTTGCCAAAAAGATGCTCTTTATTCAGGCAAACTTTCACCAAAGGAAAAATGTCAACAGGAAATTGGGGAAACAAGCGAGGTAGACAGCCGGGACTTTCAAAAGAGCGCGAGAGGGAGAGCCAGCCGGGACTTTCAAACGAGCGCGAGAGGGAGAGCCAGCCGGGACTTTCAAAAGAGCGCGAGAGGTGAGCCAGCGGGGACTTTAAAAAGGGCGCGAGAGGTGAGTCAGCCGGGACTTTCAAAAGAGCGCGAGAGGTGAGCCAGCCGGGACTTTAAAAAGGGCGCGAGAGGGAAAGCCAGCCGGGACTTTCAAACGAGCGCAAGAGGGAGAGCCAGCCGGTACCGATCCTATTTTTCTTTCAATATAAGGCGGGAACCGGAAGTACGACCCGCGGACTTCTGGGAAGGTTTTTTTTTTCCCCCTAGCCAATAAATTCTGGTGGAGAGGAAACCCGAGACACAACACGTATAGTGTCGCCCACCTGCCCTCCTCCTCTAACCTAATAATAAGACCCATTGGTGTGAGCAGGTAAGTGCTATATTATATTATTATTTTTTATTTATTTTATATTTGTTAACCTGAACTTGGTTGGAACTTAGAGGGATGGCAGGGAAGGCAGTGCAATGTTCCTCCTGCAGGATGTTTGAGGTGAGGGATGCCGTTAGTGTCCCTGCTGATTTTACCTGCAGGAAGTGCAGCCATCTCCAGCTCCTCCAAGACCGAGTTAGGGAACTGGAGTTGGAGTTGGATGAACTTCGGATCATTCGGGAGGCAGAGGGGGTCATAGATAGGAGCTTCAGGGAAGTAGTTACACCAAAGACTGGAGATAGATGGGTAACTGTAAGAGGGACTGGGAAGAAGCAGTCAGTGCAGGGACCCCCTGCGATCGTTCCCCTGAGTAACAAGTATACCGTTTGGATACTTGTGGGGGGGACGACTTACCAGGGGTAAGCCATGGGGTACGGGCCTCTGGCACGGAGTCTGTCCCTGTTGCTCAGAAGGGAAGGGGGGAGAGGAGCAGAGCATTAGTAATTGGGGACTCAATAGTCAGGGGCACAGATAGGAGATTTTGTGGGAGCGAGAGAGACTCACGTTTGGTATGTTGCCTCCCAGGTGCAAGGGTACGTGATGTCTCGGATCGTGTTTTCCGGGTCCTTAAAGGGAGGGGGAGCAGCCCCAAGTCGTAGTCCACATTGGCACTAACGACATAGGTAGGAAAGGGGACAGGGATGTCAGGCAGGGCTTTAGGGAGCTAGGATGGAAGCTCAGAGCGAGAACAAACAGAGTTGTTATCTCTGGGTTGTTGCCCGTGCCACGTGGTAGTGAGACGAGGAATAGGGAGAGAGAGCAATTAAACACGTGGCTACAGGGATGGTGCAGGCGGGAGGGATTCAGATTTCTGGATAACTAGGGCTCTTTCTGGGGAAGGTGGGACCTCTATAGACAGGATGGTCTACATCTGAACCTGAGGGGCATCAATATCCTGGGGGGGAGATTTGTTAGTGCTCTTTGGGGGGGTTTAAACTAATTCAGCAGGGGCATGGGAACCTGGATTGTAGTTTTGGGGTACGGGAGATTGAGAGTATAGAGGTCAGGAGCACAGATTTGACTTTGCAGGAGGGTGCCAGTGTTCAGGTAGGTGGTTTGAAGTGTGTCTACTTCAATGCCAGGAGTATACGAAATAAGGTAGGGGAACTGGCAGCATGGGTTGGTACCTGGGACTTCGATGTTGTGGCCATTTCAGAGACATGGATAGAGCAGGGACAGGAATGGTTGTTGCAGGTTCCGGGGTTTAGGTGTTTTAGTAAGCTCAGAGAAGGGGGCAAAAGAGGGGGAGGTGTGGCGCTGCTAGTCAAGGACAGTATTACGGTGGCGGAAAGGATACTAGATGGGGACTCTTCTTCCGAGGTAGTATGGGCTGAGGTTAGAAACAGGAAAGGAGAGGTCACCCTGTTGGGAGTTTTCTATAGGCCACCTAATAGTTCTAGGGATGTAGAGGAAAGGATGGCGAAGATGATTCTGGAAAAGAGCGAAAGTAACAGGGTAGTTGTTATGGGAGACTTTAACTTTCCAAATATTGACTGGAAAAGATATAGTTCGAGTACATTAGATGGGTCGTTCTTTGTACAATGTGTGCAGGAGGGTTTCCTGACACAATATGTTGACAGGCCAACAAGAGGCGAGGCCACATTGGATTTGGTTTTGGGTAATGAACCAGGCCAGGTGTTAGATCTGGAGGTAGGTGAGCACTTTGGAGACAGTGACCACAATTCGGTGACTTTTACGTTAGTGATGGAAAGGGATAAGTATACCCCGCAGGGCAAGAGTTATAGCTGGGGGAAGGGCAATTATGATGCCATTAGACATGACTTAGGATGTGTAGGTTGGAGAAGTAGGCTGCAAGGGTTGGGCACACTGGATATGTGGAGCTTGTTCAAGGAACAGCTATTGCATGTTCTTGATAAGTACGTACCAGTCAGGCAGGGAGGAAGGGGTCGAGCGAGGGAACCGTGGTTTACCAAAGAAGTGGAATCTCTTGTTAAGAGGAAGAAGGAGGCCTATGTGAAGATGAGGCGTGAAGTTTCAGTTGGGGCGCTTGATAGTTACAAGGAAGCGAGGAAGGATCTAAAGAGAGAGCTAAGACGAGCAAGGAGGAGACATGAGAAGTCTTTGGCAGGGAGGATCAAGGAAAACCCAAATGTCAGGAATAAAAGAATGACTAGGGTAAGAGTAGGCCAGTCAAGGACAGTGGTGGGAAGTTGTGTGTGGAGGCTGAGGAGATAAGCGAGATACTAAATGAATACTTTTTGTCAGTATTCACTCAGGAAAAATATAATGTTGTGGAGGAGAATGCTGAGACCCAGGCTATTAGAATAGATGGCATTGAGGTGCGTAGGGAAGAAGTGTTGGCAATTCTGGACAAGGTGAAAATAGATAAGTCCCCGGGGCCTGATGGGATTTATCCTAGGATTCTCTGGGAAGCCAGGGAAGAGATTGCTGAGCCTTTGGCTTTGATTTTTATGTCATCATTGGCTACAGGAATAGTGCCAGAGGACTGGAGGATAGCAAATGTGGTCCCTTTGTTCAAGAAGGGGAGTAGAGATAACCCCGGTAACGATAGGCCGGTGAGCCTCACGTCTTGGGTAAAGTCTTGGAGAGGATTATAAGAGATACGATTTATAATCATCTAGATAGGAATAATATGATTAGGGATAGTCAGCATGGTTTTGTGAAGGGTAGGTCATGCCTCACAAACCTTATCGAGTTCTTTGAGAAGGTGACTGAACAGGTAGACGAGGGTAGAGCAGTTGATGTGGTGTATATTGATTTCAGTAAAGCGTTTGATAAGGTTCCCCACGGTCGGCTATTGCAGAAAATACGGAGGCTGGGGATTGAGTGTGATTTAGAGATGTGGATCAGTAATTGGCTAGTTGAAAGAAGACAGAGGGTGGTGGTTGATGGGAAATGTTCAGAATGGAGTTCAGTTACGAGTGGCGTACCACAAGGATCTGTTCTGGGGCCATTGCTGTTTGTCATTTTTATAAATGACCTAGAGGAGGGCGCAGAAGGTTGGGTGAGTAAATTTGCAGACGACACTAAAGTCGGTGGAGTTGTAGACAGTGCGGAAGGATGTTGCAGGTTACAGAGGGACATAGATAAACTGCAGAGCTGGGCTGAGAGGTGGCAAATGGAGTTTAATGTGGAGAAGTGTGAGGTGATTCACTTTGGAAAGAATAACAGGAATGCGGAATATTTGGCTAATGGTAAAATTCTTGGTAGTATGGATGAGCAGAGGGATCTCGGTGTCCATGTACATAGATCCCTGAAAGTTGCCACCCAGGTTGATAGGGTTGTGAAGAAGGCCTATGGTGTGTTGTCCTTTATTGGTAGAGGGATTGAGTTCCGGAGCCATGAGGTCATGTTGCAGCTGTACAAAACTCTGGTACGGCCGCATTTGGAGTATTGTGTACAGTTCTGGTCGCCTCATTATAGGAAGGACGTGGAAGCTTTGGAACGGGTGCAGAGGAGATTTACCAGGATGTTGCCTGGTATGGAGGGAAAATCTTATGAGGAAAGGCTGATGGACTTGAGGTTGTTTTCGTTAGAGAGAAGAAGGTTAAGAGGTGACTTAATAGAGGCATACAAAATGATCAGAGGGTTAGATAGGGTGGACAGTGAGAGCCTTCTCCCGCGGATGGAGGTGGCTAGCACGAGGGGACATAGCCTTAAATTGAGGGGTAATAGATATAGGACAGACGTCAGAGGTAGGTTTTTTACGCAAAGAGTGGTGAGGCCGTGGAATGCCCTACCTGCAACAGTAGTGAACTCGCCAACATTGAGGGCATTTAAAAGTTTATTGGATAAGCATATGGATGATAATGGCATAGTGTAGGTTAGATGGCCTTTAGTTTTTGACTTCCCATGTCGGTGCAACATCGTGGGCCGAAGGGCCTGTACTGCGCTATATCGTTCTATGTTCTACTTGGACAGCTGGCATAGTGGCGTCCTTCTGCACTATAAATTCTGTACAGCAGTGGTTATCAAATTTCCTTGTGGGTTATGTTCAATAAGTGTTGGCAAATTCTGGCAGACTTCCACATAACTTACCATTGACCAAATGCTATTTGGGACACAGAAACAATTTAGAAATGTTTGGACTGCCTGGCTCTGTCTAACCCTTGCGCTCCTGCAAAGAGATTTTTATTGCATGTAATAATACTACTCTTTATTAGTGTTACAAGTAGGCTTACATTAACACTGAAATGAAGGTACTGTGAAATTGACTCTAAGATCATAAGACGTCGCCATTCAATCATGGCTGATATTTTTCTCATCCCCATTCTATTGCCTTCTCCCCAAAACCGCTGATCCCCTTATTAATCAAGAACCTGTCTATCTCTTTCTTAAAGACACTCAGTGATTTGGCCTCCACAGCCTTCTGCGGCAAAGAGTTCCACAGATTCACCACCCTCTGGCTGAAGAAAATCCTCCTCATCTCAGTTTTAAAGGATCGTCCCTTTAGTCTGAGTTTGTGTCCTCTGGTTCTAGTTTTTCCTACGAGTGGAAACATCCTCTCCACGTCCACTCTATCCAGGCCTCGCAGTATCCTGTAAGTTTCAATAAGATCCCCCCTCATCCTTATAAACTCCAAAGAGTGCAGACCCAGAGGTCTCAACCGTTCCTTATACGACAAGTTTTTCATTCCCGGGATCATTCTTGTGAACCTCCTCTGGACACTTTCCAAGACCAGCACATCCTTCCTTAGATACCGGGCCCAAAACTGCTCGCAATACTCCAAATGGGGTCTGACCAGAGCCTTATACAGCCTCAGAGGGACATCCCTGGTCTTGTATTCTCGCCCTCTCTGCATGAATGTTAACATTGCATTTGCCTTCCTAACTGCTGACTGAGCCTGCACGTTAACCTTAAGAGAGTCTTGAACCAGGACTCCTAAGTACCTTTGTGATTCTGCTTTCTGAAGCCTTTTCCCATTTGAAAATAGTCTATGCCTCTATTCATCCCACCAAAGTGCATAACCTCACACTTTTCCACATTGTATTTCATCTGCCACTTCTTTGCCCATTCTCTTAGCCTGTCCAAGTCCTTCAGTAGCCCCCAGCTTCCTCAACACTACCTGTCTGCATACCTTTGTATCATCTGCAAACTTAACAATTCTCACCAACTTTGACAGATGCACCATAGAACACATTCTTTCTGGTTGTATCACAGCTTGGTATGGATCCTGCTCTGCCCAAGACCGCAGGAAACTACAAAATATAGTCAATGTAGCCCAATCCATCATGCAAACCAGCCTCCCATCCATTGACTCTGTCTACAATTCCCGCTGTCTCGGGAAGGCAGCCAGCATAATTAAGGACCCACGCAGCCAGGACATACTTTCTTCCTTCTTCCGTCAGGAAAAAGATACAAACGTTTGAGATCACGTACCAACTGACTCAAGAACAGCTTCTTCCCTGCTGCCATCAGACTTTTGAATGGACCTACCTCGTATTAAGTTGATCTGTCCTCTACACCCTAGCTATGACTGGAACATTATATTCTGCAGTCTCTCCTTCCTTCCTTATGTACGGTATGCATTGTTTGTACAGCATGCAAGAAACAATACTTTTCACTGTATACTAATAAATGTGACAATAATAAATCAAATCAAATCAAAACAGTGTGCTCTGTTCCTTCTTCCAGATAGTTAATGTATATTGTGAAAAATTATGATCCCAACACTGACCCCTGAGGCATACCACTAGTCACCAGCTGCCATCCTGAAAAAGACTCCTCTAATCTCACTCTGCCTTCTGCCAGTCAGCCAATCCTCTATCCATGCCAGGATCATACCCTTAACACCATGGGCTCTTAACTTATTTAACAGTCTCCTATGCAACACCTTGTCAAAGGCCTTCTGGAAATCTAAACAGATCATGTCCACTGGTTCTCCTTCGTCTAACTTCCTTGTTACTTCCTCAAAGAAATCTAACAGAGTCAGACATGGCCTCCCTTTGACAAAGCCGTCCTATTTGTCTTATTTTGTCCTATTTTGTCCTATTTTGTCATGCACTTCCAAGTACTCCGCAATCTTATCTTTAATAATGGACTCTAACATCTTACCAATGACCGAAGTCAGGCTAACCACCCTATAATTTCCCATCTTCTGCCTCCCTCCCTTCTTAACCAGGGGTGTTACATTAGCCACTTTCCAGTCCTCTAGGACCCTTCCTCCTCCAATGATTCCTGAAAGATCACCACCAATGCCTCCACAATCTCCTCAGCTATCTCCTTCAGAACCTTGGATGTAGCCCATCTAGTCTAGGTTATTTATCAACCTATTCAGATCTTTCAGTTTCCCCATAACCTCCTTAGATATGGCCACTGCAGTCATCTCTGTCCCTGATTCTCTTAGAGTTCTGCTTTCCCACTCGTGTCTTCCACCGTGAAGACTGATGCAAATTAACTATTCAGTTCCTCTGCCACTTCTTTGTTTCCTATTACTAATTCTCTAGCCACGTTTTCCAGTGGTCCAATGTCTATTTTTGCCTCTCGATTACCATTTATATACTGAAAAAAACTCTTCCTTTCTTCTTTTATATTACTAGCTAACCTTCATCTTCTCCCCGTTTATTGCTTTTTCGGTTGTCCTCTACTCGCTTTAAAGGCTTCACAATGTTCTGGCTTTCCACTAATCCTCGCCACTTTGTATGCTTTTTCTTTTGCTTTTATGCTGTCCTTGACGTCCCTCATTAGCCATGGATGTCTCATCCTCTTAGCATGTTTCCTTCTCCTTGGGATGGAATTCTGCTTTGCTTCCCGAATAACCCCTGAAAACTCCTCCCATTGGGGTTCCACTGTCTTCCCTGCTAGGCTCCCCTTCCAATCAACTCTGGCCAGCTCCTCCCTCATGTCTTTATAGTTATCTTTCTTTAATTGGAATAACGTTACCTCTGATTCCAGCTTCTCCCTCTCAAACTGCACTCAAACACCCTCTCAAACTATCATGTTGTGTTACTGCTCCATAAGGGTTCCTTCACCTTAAGTTCTCTAATAAAGTATGCCATATCACCAAATCCAGAATTGCCTGTTCCCTAGTGGGATCTGTCCAAAAAAACATATTTTAGACATTCCACAAATGCCTCTTCTTGTGATCCACTACCAACCTGGTTTCCCCAGTCCACCTGCATATTGACGTCCCCCATGATTATTGTGATATTGCCTTTTTTACATGCCTTTTCTATATCCTGATTTATTTTCTTCCCCTGACTGCTGCTAGGGGGCCTGTACATAACTCCCATTGAGGTCTTTTTACCTTTGAGACTCCTCAACTCTACCCACATATTCTATGTCTTCTGATCCTATATCGCTTCTTGCTATCGATTTAATTTCATTCCTTACTAACAATGCAACCCCGCCCCCTTTGCTCATCTGCCTGTCCTTTCGATAGGACATATATCCTTGGATATTTAGATCCCAGCCCTGATCCCCTTGCAGCCACAACTGTGATGCCCACAACATCGTACCGACCAATTTCAAAATGCGCAACAAGCTCATTTACCTTGCTCCATATACTGCGCGCATTTAGGTACAACACCCTCAATCCTGCATTGACCACCTCCCTTCTCATAGTTGCCTATTCCAGTCATTTTTTCTTTAATGGAGTCTGGGGGTCACATGTAGGAAAGACCGGGTAAGGATAGAAGGTTTCCTCCCCTAAAGGGCATTACATAGAAAACATAGAAAAGCAGAAAATAGGAGCAGGAGGAGGCCATTCGGTCCTTCGAGCCTGCTCCGCCATTCATTATGATCATGGCTTATCATAAAATTTCAATACCCTGATCCCGCCTGTCCCCCATATCGTTGATCCCTTTAGTCCCAAGAGCTATATCTAATTCCTTCTTGAAATTACACAATGTTTTGGCCTCAATTAATTTCTGTAATAGCAACTTCCACAGATTCCCCACTCTCTGGGTGAAGAAATTTCTCCTCACCTCAGTCCTAAAAGGTTTACCCCTTCTCCTCAAACTATGACCCCCAATTCTGGACTCCCCCACCATCGGGAACATTCTTTCTGAATCTACCCTGTCTAATCTTGTTGGAATTTTGAAAGTTTCTATGAGACCACCTCTCACTTTTCTAAACTCTAATAAATGTAATCTTAACCAACTTAGGCTCTCCTCATATGACAATCCTACCGTCAGCCTGCTAAACCTTTACTGCACTCCCTCCATAGCAAGAATATCCTTCCTCAGAGGACATCAAAACTGCACACAATACTCCAGGTGTGACCTCACCAATGCCCTATATAATTTCAGTAAAACATCTCTATTCCTGTACTCAAATCCTCTCGCTATGAAGGCCAACATACCATTTGCCTTCTTTATTGCCTGCTGTACCTGCGCGCCTACTTTCAGCAACTGATGCATGAGGTATACCAAGGTCTCGCTGAGTATCCATCTCTCTCAATTTACACCCATTCAAATAATAATCTGCCTTCCTATTTTTGCTACCGAAGCGAATAACCTCACATTTATCCACATTGTACTGCATCTGCCATGCATGTGCCCACTCACTCAGCCTGTCCAAATCCCACTGAAGCATCTCTGCATCCTCCTCACAGCTCACCCTCCCGCCCAACTTTGTATGATTTGCAAATTTGGAGATAATATATTTAGTTCCCTCGTCCAAATCATTAATATATAATGTGAACAGTTGGGGTCCTAGCACAGATCCCTGCGGTACCCCAGTAGTCACTGCCTGCTAATCAGAAAAGGACCCATTTATTCCAACTTTTTTGTTTCCTGTCTGCTAACCAGCTTTCTATCCATCTCAAGACACTACCGTAATCTCTTGCGCTTTAAGTTTCCATATTAATCTGCTATGTGAGACTTTGTTGAAAGCCTTCTTAAAGTCTAAATAAACCACATCCACCGGTTCTCCCTGGTCAACTCTACTGGTTACATCTTCAAAGAATTCTAGAAGATTTGGCAAGCATGATTTTCCTTTTGTAAATCCATGCTGATTTTGTCTGATCACACCACTGCTTTCCAAATGCTGTGCTATGAAATCCTGGATAATGGCCTCCAGCAACTTATGCTCGCTGGTCTATAGTTCCGTGCTTTCTCTCTACCTCCCTTTTTGAATAGCAGGGTTACATTCACTCCTCTCCAATTTGTTGAAATCATTCCAGAGTCAAAGAATTCGTGAACCAGATGGATTTGTACGACAAACGATCATAGTTTCATGGCCACTGTTACTGAGACAAGCTATATATTCAGATTTACAAATTCCACTAGCTGCCGTGGTGGAATTTTAACCCATGTCCGCAGAGAATTGGTCTAGATGGCCAGTACAGTGACTTTACCACTATGCCATCATCAGCATGTAACCCAATCCAGCTATCCAGCCTAATCCCACTTTTCAGCTCTTGGAGTGTAACCCTGTAGGTTACAGCACTTCAAGAGCATATCTATGTGTTTTCTAAGTGCAACAAGGGTTTCTGCCCCCACCATCCTTTTTAGAAGTGAGTCCTGGTTGCCCACCTCCTTATGGGTGAAACAAGTTCTCAATTCCCCTAATCCGTCCGCCACTTCCATTAAATCTATGGCCCATGCTTCTACTAAGAGAAATAGGTCCTTCCTATCCACTCTAACTAGGCCCCAAACTTACACACCTCAATTAAATTCACTCTCAACCGCTTCACAAAACACCAGATGGAGAATTGCTTGGTAATTGTTCATGGTAGGAGGAGTGGAAGGTGAATGAGAGAGAAAAATCAAGATGGAACATATGCAATCAAAGAACATTATGAATTTTGAAATAAAGAAATGTTCTTACCCATACATTTGTAGTCTGGCGGGACAGCTTTCAAAATGGCATCAAAGAATGATAGATCGACCATCTGCTTCCGGTGATGACAGCTCAATAATAAAGAAGGTTGGGATATCACCAAGTACAGGAAGGGCTCTAGCTGAAGATCATTTGTTCCTCTGCGGCCTGGCTGGCGGACTATGGTGATACCAAGAGCTTGACGGGCTGATGACCTGCTTGGTGTGTGTAGGCTCTCCAGCGACAAGTGGCTGGCGACCTTCCCTGTGGACAATGGAGTATTACTGTTCAGAAGATCCTCAGCTGTCAGCACTGCAATCCCTGGCTGGGCTGGTTTGTTCTCTGGCGTGCTAGCGACTTCCATACTCTTCAGGTTTAACGTGCCCTTGCCGACTTTGTCAGTCGCTTTCTGGCGCTGGCTTTCCTGCTGGGTTTTAGATTTGGAACTAACCATCGTTGAGTAGGTCATTACTGAGATGCGGCTGGCTGTAATAAATATATCGAATGGGGTAAAATTCAAATTCTTCACGATGGAAGACTGGCGGGAAGGTCTTGCAAGGCGATGATGACTCGTTCCACTCTGTTGTTCAATCTGAACGATTCGAATTCGTGCACTGTCGCTCCCAATACCACTGTCCTGGGCGCCACTGTGCCGTGAGCAAGTGTCTATTGGAGTTCCTTCTGGAAAGGTATTCTTATTCTGTTCTTTCTGACAGGTCTGCAATGATAAAATGGGAGAATCATATTTATTAGTGGAATACTGGAGTATCTTGCATAACGACAGACATAAATGGCAGCAAGTTTACGCATAGTGTGCCTTTCAATAGCATTGACCCAGAATTTGTTGCCAAAATAACAATGAGGCTAATGCCCAGGTGGCACTGCCAGCTGGCATGGGTCCTGCCAAGGTGCCAGGTTGGCCCTACCAAGGTGCCAAGATGGCATTGTTTGCACATGCGCGATCGGGCCAGGAGTGGCCACCGTGTGTAGGGGGGAAGCGGAGGGGGGACCTCGGAGATCAGGACGCCATTTACAAATGGTGTCCCAATCACTTGCTACAGTGGGGAGGTCCGGTGAGCGGCTCTCCCTGGTGTGTAAAACGGGGTTATACGCGGCCCCGGATTCATGATATGAGGTGAATTGCTATTTGTGGCTTGAAGCTCAGACATTCCCAGGGAGCAATTTTCCGATCTTGGCCATTAACAAAGTGATGTGTAAAGGTCAGGAAAGGCTGGCTATTCATGGCCTACTCATGCACTTAATATTAATCAGTTCAAGTCAATGCAGGCAGAATACCAGACGTGTGTGTAGCAGAGGTGTATTCCAAGTGCCGATTTGGATGGGGGAAATCTTTGCAAAGGAGAAAATATATAAGTCAATGAAAATGCATAATATTGACTGCATTTTAAAATCCGAATACGTACAAAGAATACAATTTCCCTTCATATGGTACCTTTCATGACCTCAGAATATCTCAAGCCATTTGAAAGGCAAGACTAATCACCTACTTTTGAAGTGTGGTTGTCATTGCAATGTTCAGTTAATTTGTGCATGCCAAGCTCCCACAAACATCAATGTGATGATGATAATCCAATTTCATTATTGAGGCATATATATTGACCAAAACCCTGGGGAAGCTGTTTTTTTCTTTGACATAGTGACACAACATTGTTCACCCTCACCTAAGCGGGCTGTTGGGGCCTTGGCCAAATATGTATGTGAAAGACAGCATCCACGACAGCTCCACCGGTACTGCAGTGTCAGCCTGGGTTACCTATTCAAATCTGCGGACTGGAATTGAACCTGTGAGCCACTGAATCAGAAGTGAGAGTGCTGTGCACTGAGCTGTGGATGGCATATACACATGCAGTGGCACTCACTGCTGACCTCAAAGAGAGCTATCCACAAATGTTCAGTGATTGCTGTGATATGGACTTCCCCTTTCGTGCCGTCAATTTGTATTTGCTGGGAAGTCAAGGGAAAGTGGCACAGTGGTTAGCACTGCTGCCTCACAGGACCAGGGACTTGGATTCAATTCCAGTCTCGGGTGACTGTCTCTAGAGTTTGCATGCTCCCCCCGTGTCTCCGTGGGTTTCCTCCGGGTGCACCAGTTTCCTCCCTCAATCCAAAGATGTGGAGGTTAGGTGGATTGGCCATGATAAATTACCCCTCAGTCACCAGGGATGTGCAGGTTAAGTGGAATTACAGGGATAGGGCGGGGAAGTGGGCCTAGGTAGGCTGCTCTTTCAGAGGGTCAGTGCAGATTCGAAGGGGTGAATGGCCTCCTTTTGCACTGTAGGAATTCTATGGAATCTGCAGGCATCCAGCAACAGTGATATCATCAAGCAGAGTAAGCAATCACATTGAGATATTCTCACAATCAGCGAACCAAAGGTCAAATGCACGGCTATACTACAGTGTGGAAGGTAAATCCTTGTCAGTTTGGTGATTTCTAACTAATTGCAGTCTGCAAGGACTCCCAACTGTGCACCCAACAGAGGACAGAGTCACTGACAGCAACTTCTGGATTTCCACATTTAACTTTGCATGTGCAGTCCCCAGTAGTTACTGCCCATTTCAGAGGATAACAATAGCAAATGCTGACAGTTTTGCCATCACTACTACCACAAAATTCAGGTGAATTTAAAATCTTAAAATAATCTGCCCAATTAGCACTGTAATACTTCTCAGCCATCTTAAAAGAAACAAACCATTTTGTTCTGACCAACTTAAGCAAAGCCACAGGAGTTTCACTGCTATTATTGAAATTACTAACATTAATGCACACATAACACTGAAATACAACCCATCTAATTTAATTACATAATAACAGGATGAAAATTATCTTTGGCAATAGCTTGAATGGTGTGACAGCAAATTAACAGCACACTTTATATCTCGCCCAGTTCTCTTTATGTCTTAAATGAAGGCAAAGTACAAGAATAAAAACTTATGGCGGCTTTAACCTGATAAAATGACAATTCACAGGGATATTGCAAAATAAAATACAACACCGGGCCATATAAGGAGGTATTAGGTAAGAAAGACATAAGCTTAGCCAAAGGTAGGTTTTAAGGTGTATCTTAAATTAGGTAAAATTGCATAAAACCTGCTGCCTATTTGTTAGCTTCCTTTTGGTACTGTTGCTTCGTCGAATTGCATCCCAAAATGACCATTTTTTATTTTCCACAAGTTTAAGATTTACAGCACACCACCAACATTACCGTTCATATTTCAGGAATCTTAATGTTCAGAGCTTTACTCTCAGCATTTCTTCTCTCCCAACTACAATTCACCACCGTTCAGCCTCCGTCCTCACAGTGAGACTGGGCTTAATCTCAGACTAAAGGAACGATCGTTCAAAACAGAGATGAGGAGAAATCTCTTCAGCCAGAGGGTGGTGAATCTGTGGAACTATTTGCCACAGAAGGCTGTGGAGGCCAATTCACGGAGTGACTTTAAGACAGAGATAGATAGGTTCTTGATTAATAAGACAAACAGGGGTTATGGGGAGAAGTCAGGAGAATGGGGATGAGAAAATGATCAGCCATGATTGAATGGCGGAGCAGACTCGATGAGCCGAGTGGCCTATTTCTGCTCCAATGTCTTATGGTTTGCAAACCACTTGACATGGATAGGAAATTAGTCAGACTCTGAACACCAGACCCGGGGGTGGTGGGGGAGGGGTGGTATTGACTGTGCGCCCCCACAGTGGGGAGGTGTCCCGTTGTCGACTGGCAGCAGGATCTTATGATTCTGCCGCTGTCGTTGGGATTTCCCACTGAATTTACCCCCCCCCACCCTCGCTACCGGGAAACCCAGGGCAGGGGTTTGCCATCGACGGAACTCGAAGATCCCGCTGGCGAGAACGACTGAAAAATCTCTCCCCCCAACAAGTAAGGACAACTATTTCCAGAAGAGTGGTCAAATAAATGTGAGTCAGAAACTGACAAAAAAAAATTGCCACGCTTACGGTGGGCAGGTTGGACTTTTAGACTCGATCCAAAACCTTGGGTGAAAAGTCTGTCAACTAGTTTCCCTGCTATGAATGCCACTGGAATTGCTACAATCACTCTGAATAAAGGAAAATTCCTGCTGACTGTAAGTATGTTGAAGCTTTATTGTGTAAATTGAGCGAAAGCAGAACAACACATTTCCAAAACTGAATTGAAGCGACTGAGAAAATGTAATTGGCTACTGGTATGGGTGAACATGAATGCTGATTGAGTTATAAAAGACTGCTCCATATTTTATTCTTTTTAATCACTACAGATGTTTCAAATTATTGCATTTGAAAAAATATTTTCTCCTGCCCTTAAAGTATGAGGCTTCTGCTATGAACACTTCACAGAATTAAATACATATTATTGCAACATCGAAGATAAAATTTCAGACCTCCAGGCATACATTAAATGAGTTGGCAATGCATTAAAGAACATGCTTTGCTTATTAGATACTTCCTACTCTAAACAGTGTCATCAAAAACTAAAGACCGATCCATATAAAAGGCAACAGAGTGTTTCCACAAGAACCCTGTGCCAAAAACCCCGTTTCTTCCAACTAATGAGTAAAGGATGTGTCCCTTTTATATGGATGTACGGTTTTCCAAATAGTCACATTAGGAGGCACAAATATAGGTTCCACCTGGGTCATATTTCATCAGATTGTATTCGTATGATCCTTGAGATCAACAGCATGATAGCATTTAATAATGTTTCATGCAAAACAGAGTTCAAGATAAAATCCATCCACTTTTCCAACTGAGAATAAGTGACTGGAATCTACAGGTTTGGGTTCTGCAGCTGAAGAAATATAAATAAGGTAAAAAGAGAGCAAAAGTGAAATTAACTTCATGGTGTAACATTCCTCTACCAATTCTAGGCTTATTTAAAACAATAACACAAGAAATAGGAGTAGGAGCAGCTCCATGGGTCTGCTCCACCATTCAATCGGGTCATGAATGATCTTCCACCCCAACTGCACCTTTCTGCATCATCTCCATATCACCCCCAAAACCTGACGATCTCTGACTTGAATCTACTCAATGACTGAGCATATATGGCTCTCTTGGGTGAAGAATTCCAAAGGCTCATTGTGCATTGTATGTTCAGTGGATCTTACAAAGAGGTTCTGAGCCTTGCATGGTTAAACATTAAGTATTTATTGTTAAGGAATGGGTTAAGAGACATTCCAATTAAATGTCTCATTTATGTTAAGTATCCAATAATTGACACTGATATGTAAAGAAGTTTCAGGTGGCCTGATGATGTGATGATAGAGTTTTGTACGGAATTGTCTTAAAGAAAAAGAAAGGTATCTGTGAGAAGGAGCAGAACTTTTGACTCTTTATACAACTGCAGCTAAATGGCTAATGTTTATTGGCAACATAACTATGTACAGAACCAGGGCATAGTCTGAGCTGGGCACGAACTCCATGCTGGCTTCTGCACAAGTCTCTGTCCAGTCCATAACTCGCTCCAGTCTCAGATCATGGGCGCAATTCTCCCATCGGGACACTAAGTCCCGATGCCGGAGTAAAAACCGGAGTGTTTCACTCCGGCGTCGGAGGCCGCTCCCAGCCCCCTATTCTCCCGCCCCCGGCCCCGCAAGAAGATGTCGGATGGATCTTGCGGGGCGGCGGGGGAAAGGAGGTCGTCCTTCAGAGAGGCCGGCCCGCCGATCGGTGGGCACCGATCGCGGGCCGGACCCCTTTTGAGGCTCCCCTCGGTGCAAGAACCCCCCTTCCCCTCCCACAGGCCGCCCCCCCCAGCGTTCCCACGCTGTTCCCACCGGCAGCGACTAGGTGTGGACGGCGCCGGTGGGAATCTGTCGTGTTGGGCAGGCCGCTCGGCCCATTCGGGCCGGAGAATCACAGCTCGCCCGTTACAAACGGTGAGCGGCGATTCTCCCAGCGGCCAGCCGTGAATCTCGCCCCGCCGGTTTTTGTGGGGGGTGGGAGAATCAGATGCGGGTGCTGGGGCGGCGTGGCGGGACTCACTGGGTGCCCCGGCCATTCTCCCACCTAGCATGGGGGGGAGGGGAGAATTCCGCCCCATGTGTCTCTTTGCATCATGCAGTGGGTGGTAATGTTTCCCACTCCCACGTTGTTCTTGCTATGCCAGATACCCTTATATTACAGTTCACAACATTGTTGAGGTTAAAGATTTTTCTTCATCCCAATCCTGAAGGATTGATTGTAGACCGTGATCCCTAATTCTAGACTCTGCTGCCTGAGAAACAGCTGACCTGTCAAGTTCTTCAAGAATTTTATATGTTTCAAAGAGGTCACCTCTCATTTCTTCAGCTCTACAGATTATAGGTCTGGTCTACTCGATCTTTCCAGAAGACTACCCTCTCATTCCGAGAAACAATCTAGTGAACCTTCTTTTCACTCCTTCTCAGACAAGTATGTCCACACCAAAAGAGTACATAGTATTCTAGGGAGACGTTTTCAACGGGCGGGAATATAGGACGGGGCGGAGAATGGAGCGGGAATCCCAATACGGCTTTTACGCTAGTTGATTTCCCTACTCTATTGTCCCTGCCTCCCCGCTAGTGATGTAACATGCCATACAATGACAGGAACCCCACTTGAATACATTTAAATGTAATTAGCGGGCTTCCCTGCAGTAACTTCCTCCTGACATTCCTCGATGGGGTGACAACGTGGGACCCACCTCATGGATCCTTTTTTCCCCCCAGAGTGTAGAAAAGTTCAGCAGCAAAAGTTGCCAGTACAGCCAAATGACTGCATCCCGCTTTCCCCTCCTGAGTTGACACTTTGGGGAAAAAAATGAGAAAATTTCACCCTCAGTGTGGACTGACGCTAGGCCTTATATAATTGCAGTCAGATATTTTTTACTCATATCCAATCCCTTCCGTTAAATAAAATAGTTGGCTATTTGTATTGCTAGGAATAATCACTTCCATCAATTTTACTTTAAAAGGTTTCAATGAAGTTTCATTCTGAATGGCAGGTGAAAAAAAAGAATTAAAATCCAGGTTGATTCTATTGAATTCATTAATCCGCACAGCAAGCTAATTGTTTCAAACAGAATCTGTTGAAAGTCTTTTATCATTCCATTTCAATTAATATGTTTATTTGGTTGCTGTTAAATCTCAAGTTCATGTTTATTTGTGAAAAAGAACACTGATATCTTCACTTGGCAATTGCTTAATGTCATATCAGAGCAATAACTTAACTCACTAAATGTTAACACACATACAAAACAGATCTAAACTAATTTTAATGATGCAGCAAGACATTTCCACATCTCCTCATGGCTCCAAAGTCCATTTACTTTGCAGAGTTAATTGTTTTTAAAACTGGTTGCAGTGAATCTTATACCCGCACAATCTCAGCACGCACCTTAACTCCTAGGTCTCATGCTGTCAGAAACCATGGTGCATTGTGCAAAGTTATTGTGCCTCTGAACATTATCCTTGATTCAAGGAAGTAGGCAGACAAAAAGCAGGAAACTATCGTCCAGCTCCCAGTCATTGGGAAAATGCTGGAATCATTTTTAAGGAAATAGCAGAAGCATATTGAGAATACGACAATGGAATCAAGCACCACCAACGTGGTTATATGGAAGGGAAATAGTGTTTGACAAATTTATTAGAGTGCTTTGAGGATGTAACAAGCAGAGTAGGCAAAAGGGAACAAGTAGATCTGGTGTGCAGGGTATTTGGATTTCCAAAAGGCATTCGATAAGGTGACACATAAAAAAACGCTGTAAAAGATTTGATTCCATGGTGTTGAGGTAATATATTAACATGGATAAATATCTAACCAGCTAACATAGCGAGAGGATTTGGGTGTAGAAGCCAGGATGTATTGCTGCCATTTTATAGGGCCATTTTATGTGGCCGTACCTGGCATGTTGTGTGCAGTTTTGGTATCCTTTTCGGAGGAAGGATGTTCTTGCTCTCGAGGGAGTGCATCGACGTTTTACTAGACTGATTCCTGGGATGGCAGGACGGACGTATGAGGAGAGATTGAATTGGTTCAGGATTATTTTTGCTGGAGTTCAGAAGAATGAGTGATGATCTCATAGACTCATAAAATCTACAGTGCAGAAGGAGGCCACTCGACCCATCGAGTCTGCACCGGCCCTTGAAAAGAGCACTGTACCTAAGCCTACTGCTCCACCCTATCCCCGTAACCCCACCTAATCATGGAAACCTATAAAATTCTAACAGGACTATATGGGGTAGATGCAGGAAGGGTGTTCCCGATGGTGGGGGAACCCAAGATCAGGGGTCACAGTCTGAGGATACAGAATCATTGAATTTACAGTGCAGAAGGAGGCCATTCGGCCCATCGAATCTGCACCGGCTCCTGGAAAGAGCACCCTACCCAAGGTTAACATCTCCACCCTATCCCCATAACCCAGTAACCCCACCCAACACTAAGGGCAATTTTGGACACTAAGGGCAATTTATCATGGCCAATCCACCTAACCTGCACATCTTTGGACTGTGGGAGGAAACCAGAGCACCCGGAGGAAACCCACGCACACACGGGGAGGATGTGCAGACTCCGCACAGACAGTGACCCAAGCCGGAATCGAACCTGGGACCCTGGAGCTGTGAAGCGATTGTGCTATCCACAATGCTACCGTGCTGCCCCTATAAAGTACACCATTTAGGAATGAGATGAAAAAAAATCTCTTTCCCCCAGAGAGTGGCCGCTCTGTGGAATTTGCTACCACAGAAAGCAGTTGAAACCCAAACATTGTATGTTTTCAAGAAATAGCTAGACATAGCATTGGGGTGAAGGGGATCAAAGGATACGGGGGGAAGGAGGGGTCAGACTATTGAGTTAGATAATCAGCCATGATTATAATAAATGGCAGAGCTGGCTCTAAGGGCCGAATGGCCTACTCCCGGCTCTATTTTCTCCGTTTCAATGAAACAGCGCGATAAATGGATAATTTTCAGGTTGGCAACCTATCTAATGGAGTGGCACTGGGACCAATGTTGGAACCTCAACTATTTAAAATTTACATTCTTGGCTTTGATGAAGGGGCATGCTGTATTGTAGCCAGGTTTGCTGGTGATTCAAAGATATGTGGGTGAGCAAGTTGTGAGGAGGTCTCAATGGTCAGAATTTTCAGGATTTCAGGCCCCCACCATCTGATGAGTCGATGAGGAATGCAGGCCCGATGGATTTCACTCTCTAACGAGCGCTGATTGGTAGAAGGCGGATTTCTGTCCGTCACCGGGAGAAAGTCCCACCTTGGAGAGCTGCCGACCAATCAGATTGGCCGACAACTCTCCAGTCATTCCAGGAACAGTGCTGCAGTGGCGAGAATAGGTACTGCAGTTGCCTGGAAATAGGTTCTGGGAACAGGAGGTAGGGGCCAAGTTGGTGGGTAAGAAGGCCTGGAGGCTTGCATGAGGAGGACTGGGGGGCGTGGGGTGAGAAGGAGGTCATGAGGTCGCTGAAGGAACCCCCAGGCAGAAAAGGGCTTCTGATTGAGGCATTCTCCCCCCCCCCCCCCCCCCCCCACACCTTCCCACATGAGATTAAACTTTGTTCTGCCATCTGTCTGCCAGCCTAAAATTTGAGTCTTGGCAGGACAAGGTCCTTAAGTAGCCATGACGTGGCCACAAAAGGACCTTAAATGCAGCAACGGCGGTTTTCTCATCCAAGGCCCTGCCTACCCCAACGTAAAATCGGAGTCAGGTGGGATCCCAGAGGGAAACCTGGCCATAAGCTCAAAAGGTTAGCAGGCAGAGCTAGTAATTAAGACAAATGGAATGCTGGTCAACTGTACAGGACATTAGTGAGACCTCAACTAGAGTACTGCTCACAGATTTGTTCTCCTTATTTAAGGAGGGTACATTTGCTAAGGAGGTAATTCAGAGAAGATTCACTAGGCTGATTCCTCCAATGAAGTGGTGATCTTATAAAGAAAGGTTGAGTAGGTTAGGACTGTACTCGCTGGAATTCAACTAAATGGGAGGTGATATTATTGACTCATAAGATTCTGAGGGAGGATGACAAGGTAGATTCTGAGAGAATCTTCCTTCTCATGGGGGAATCTAGAACTGGGGAAAAGTTTCAGTTTAAGACGGAGATGAGGAGGAATCTCTTCTAAGAGGGTCGCGATTCTTTGGAATTCTCTACACCAGAGAGCTCTGGAGCCGGAATCATTGATTATATTCAAGATTTCTGAACCATAGGGGAGTCGAGGGTTGTGGGGAACAGGCAAGAAAGTGGAGTGATGGCCAAGATCAGATCAGGCATTAACTTATTGAATGGTGGAACAAGCTAAAGGGGCAGCAGGGCCTGCTCCTCCCCTTATTTCTTCTGTTCTCTCTCGTTTCTCCTCAGCACCTACGGGGCTGTTCCTATATTTTCTGCTCAAACTAAGACTATTGCAAAGTCTTCTACTCTAAGTCACTCCTTCCGTGGACTTGGTGGGGAGGTGGTAGCAGAGTGGTATTGTCACTGGACTAGAAATCCAGATGGTGAAATTTGAATTCAGTAAAAATCTAAAACTAAAAGTTTCATTGCCGATTGTTGTAAACACCCAGCTGGTTCACCAATGGCTTCTAGGGAAGGAAATCTGCCCTCCTTACCGAGTCTGGCCTACACGTGACTCCAGATCCACAGCAATGTGATTGATTTGTAACTGTCCCTTCAAGGACAATTAGGGATGGGCAATAAATGCTAGCACATCCTGCCCGGTGACGTCTACATCCCATCAACTCAAACAAATGCCCCATCTTTGATCTCTTTCGGGCTTTCCTTTAAAACAACTTGCATTTATATAGCACTTTTAATGCACAAGACGTTCCAAGGCACTTCTCAGGAGCTTAATCCAACAAATCTTGACACTAAGCCAAAGAAAGATATCAGGAAGCGACTAAAAGTTTGGTCAAAAGCGATAGGCTTCACAGTACATTTTAAAGGAAGTAAGAGCAGCCCAAGAGACAGAGAGGTTTAGGTCGGGAATTTCAGAGTCTGGATGAAGGCAGAGCCACCAATAATGGGAGTGGAGGAAGTGGGGAATGGACGAGAGGCCAGAGATGGAGGAGTACAGAGTTCTGGGAGGACTGGAAAGGAGAGCCAGAGGAACCCGCAGAGGCAGGAAGAGAGGCAAGGCTGCTGGAGGGGGAAGTTGGCCGGGGCCAGGGGGGAGGTCCTAGATCAGTGAGCAAGGGAAAGTTGGTGAAACAGAGCTTGGTGTGAGTTACCTATTAGTTGCAGGGCAGTGTTCTGCACTATGTGCTTTGCCCTTCACTTAGATATCTCAATTAGAATAAAAACATTGCCAGATAGTTGGAAAGTTTTCTGGGAGACGAGCCTCAAATAGTTATGGAGTAAATCATGCACTCAATCAGCAAAATACTGACTAACCAGAATAGGTTAATGCTGCACTTGCTGTTAATAATTTGAAATGATTGATCCAGGAAACATTATGTTAAGTGCCGAACCAATTTTTGAAGATGTTGTTATCTTAAAACCATGATTCTGTTGTTACCATCAGTTAGTTTATATCTCAGGCTTTGCAGTGTACAGAAAACCGGAATCTCTCGAATCGCAAATGCTTGGGGCACCCTCACTGGAGAAGTAGCTTTCTGACTGCAATATGCTTCCTTTGAAAGTAAGAAAGAGAAAACCATGGCAGATCTCAGCTCTGCTCCACAGAAGCACATCTCCTCTTGGCTGATCACAAAGAGAAATTAACAGCAGCTGTGGGCTCCCAGCCTGACCAGCGCAAGGGTATTTGCTGCCATGAGGTAACCCTTCAGGCTGGCACCCTCCCACCCCTTCACCATTCTGGGACACATTGGGGAAAGTGACATCATGGGAAGGCGGCAGCAATGCGGGAGCGGGTCCGACAGAGAAGCAATTCTGAGTAATCCGTTTCAGAATTAAAGAGCTTGGTGGGTGCTCCGGTTTCCTCCCACAGTCCAAAGATGTGCAGGCGAGATGGATTGGCCATGCTAAATTGCCCTTTGTGTCCAAAGATGTGGCAGTTAGGTTAAGGGGTTATTGGGCTAGGGCCGGGGGGGGGGGGGGGGGGGGGGGGGGGGAGAGTGGGTTTGGGTGGAGTGCTCTTGCGGACTCAATGGCCTCATTCTGCACTGTACGGATTTGATGATTCAATGGGGTGGTTGCCCATTCTGAATCACGATTAGTCACCCAGACGAGGCGACCCTTACTCTGCTGTATTGCCCTTAAAGGAAAATCACTGTATCCCTCCCCCTTAACTGCTTTATCCAATCTTCGATAACTAATTCACTCCATCCTAACTACAAACTAAATATGTACATATGTTGGACAATTATAAGGTGAGTCTTTGAGGGGCTTTCTGTTTCTAATAGATTGGTGTAATTCTGTTGTCTTTGAGATGCTTCCACAGGATGAACGTTAACAGGAACTGCAATAACGGATACCTTTTTTTGCACACCCGATTCATCACTATTTGTTCCTACAGACACGTCAGCTACGTCGATAACAAGTCGATCAGGTACTTTGGTGTTTATGGGTGTGAAAACATTTTTTGATGCCAAAACTGACTGCTGGAGCATCTCTATTCCTCAAGTGCTCCATGTGTTTGCAAATGATCTGCCCTTTCATGTCCAAGTGATATGAAAGGGGTATGGTCTTAGAGACAATAATTCCAGGGATCCGACTTGATCCACTACCGAAGTTTCTCATATCTACAGCTCCTTCTTTTGTGGTACTGGAGTACATGTGATACTTTCTTGCAAGGTGAGGTGGCTATGAGCATCCATATTCGCTATGTGTGTTCCAGGTCTGTGCTTGAAAGTAGATTCAGAGGCGGAAAGTTAATGCCCATTGTTGAAGTCTTGCCGAGTGATCGGCGGGATAGCCTTGTCCTCTTTGAAGAGACCCAAGAGCGGTTTGTGGTCAGAAACAACGGTATACTGGTGAAATTTCTCAACACCAAAGGCTATTGCTAGCCCTTTGTTCTCAATTTGTGAGTGGCCTTTTTCGACTCAGAGAGGGTACTCGACATGTAACCTATAGGCCTTTCAGAGTCGTGGCCCATCTCATGGAGCAACATCGCACCAGCACCATATGGAGATGTGTCGCAGGTCAATATCAGCTCGTTAGATGGGTCAAAGGGTACTAACAGGTTTGAGGAATGCAGCAATTGCTTTACTCTGTTGAAAGTTTCCTCCTGGGGAGCCTTCCAAGACCAGCAATGGTGTTTCTTCAGCAGAATATGTAAGAGGGCAAGTGCCATCAATATGTTTGGTAAAAAACACCCATAGTAGTTTATCATCCCCCAAAATGATTTGAGTTCAGTTGTCATTGTGGGGGGAGGCGCCTCCTTTATCGCCTTGGCCTTATCTTCAATGGGGTGCAATCCTTGTGCATCTACACAGTGCCCAGATAGGCCACCTCAGTGGCTTGAAAGGTGCAATTATCTTTCTTGAGGCGAACTCCAGCCTCCTGAAATCTCTTTAACACCTCTTCTAAGTTTGCCAGATGCTTGGTCTCTGTCGATCCAGTTAGAAGAACATCATTACGGTATACTATAACCTGCGGCAGCCTCTATAGCACACTCTCCATTGTCCTTTGGAATACTGCACAAGCTGAAGACACGCCAAAAGGCAGGTATGTGTACAGAAAAAGACCTTTGTGTACGCTTATCGTGACATACTCCCGGGAAGCATGATCTAATTTGAGTTGCAAGTACGCGTGACTCATATCCAGGTTTGTGTAAGGTTGACCTCCTGCCAGCTTTGCTTACAGGTCTTCAATCTCAGGATTTAATATTTATCCAGCTTGGTGGCCTGATTGACTGTGAGCAGTCTTGTCCGGTTTCAATACAGGACTATAGGTGCTGCCCATTCCGAGAACTGAACTGACTGGCTAATGCCTAGTTCGTCCAACCTGTTTAACTCAGTATCCACTTTCTCTCATAAGCCATATGGAATCGGTTTTGCCCTAAAGAACCGGGCAGTCGCCTATGGTTCGAATAAATCTTGGCTCGTAGCCATTTGATTTTGCCAAATTCATCACAGAAGACCCACACGTATTTTTTTTGTATCAGTTCGGGCAGTTCCCCTTCCTACACTTGAAAAATCTCAGTCCAATTCAACTTAACTTCTTTAAGCCAATCGTGGCCAAGAAGGATTGGTTCTTTGCCTGTGACTATTATCACTGGGAGCTAGGTAGACTGTAGTCCATAGCTTAAAAGGTACAGTATGGTGCCTTTTCTTTCTATTGCTCCTCCCATTTAAGTATTCAACTTGGCAGAAGTGCTCTTTGAATTCAATGGCTGGACTCCATCTCTTCGGTACTGAAACGAATGCTTGCCCATCATAGTGGCTGATGCCCCTGAATCCACTTTCATCTCAAGAGGCTTCCCATTTACCCGAGCGTTACAGTAATAGGGTCTATCTTGCCTGTTTTTAGATTAAGCAGAGAGTGAATATCCAAATTGCTGGTGCCAGGCACTTCCACATTGCAACTTGTAGTATCTTGGTTGATTGATTACTGGCCGATTGTGACTTAACGCTGCACTACTTTGTCAAATGTTCTCTTTTGTGACAATAAAAACACCCAGCCTCCTTAAACCAACATGAATGAGGAGTGTGGCTACCTCCACATTGGTAGCATTTCACTTTAAGCATTACTAACTGATTGCCTATTCTGTAGCTTTTTGTTTTCTTGGTGGCTGTATTTTTTTCCCACTTCCCAGTTGTTTTGACAGCTTTGGCACAATGTCTCGCTGCAGGTTCTTGCCCTAACTGGTGAAAGCATCATTTTGTGCGCTCTGCAACTCTTGTGCACCTTTTTCAGTGCTCTCCATGGCCAACGTTCATTTAACGTTTATGCCAACCTCTGCAAGCAATCTATGTTGAATAGCGTCATTGGAGACACCACAGACTAAACTATCCTGTAGCATTTAGTTAAGGGTGGGTCCAAAATCACAATACTCCAATAATTGCGTCAGTTTCGCAATGTTGCTTGTAATCAATTCGGCTGGGGCTCTCTTCCTCACATTAAATTTGAATCTCTGGAGTATGGCTGATGTTAAGGTTGCAAATTGAGCCTCCATAAAATCCACAAGCTCACTGAATGATTTAGAGACAGGTGCACTTGGGGCTGTAAGACTGCGAATAACGTGGGAGGTCAGAGTTCCACAAACGGAGGGGCGGCATGTGGCGCAGTGGTTAGCACTGGGACTGCAGCGCTAGGATTCAGGTTCGAATCCTGGCCCTGGGTCACCGTCCGTGTGGAGTTTGCAAATTCTTCCCGTGTCTGCATGGGTTTCACCCCCACAACCCAAAGATGTGCAGGTTGCGGGCTGGTTTAGCTCAGTAGGCAAGACAGCTGGTTTGTGATGCAGAACAAGGCCAGCAGCGCGGGTTCAATTCCCGCACCAGCTTACCCGAGCAGGTGCCAGAATTTGGCGATTTGGGGCTTTTCACAGTAACTTCATAGTTGTGACAATAAAAGGTTATTATTATTGTTAGGTGGATTGGCCATGCTTAATTGCCCCTTAATTGGAAAAAAAAATAATTGGGTACTCTAAATTTATACAAAAAAAAAAGAATTCCACAAATGCTTCAGAGAATTGCTTCGCATTTCGCCTCCTTCCTTATTTCATTTGCTTGGAAATAATACTCAAGGGGGTGCTCGACATATTGTGTCCAGATATCCCTGGAGGAGTAAAATGCGTCTGTTCGCATGAAGAGAGGCATCCTGGCGAGTACTTCTTTTTTTCAGACTTCGGTTAAAACAGGATACTCATGGGTGTCAGGCTAGAGGAAGTTTCAGGATAATTTATCCTTGTCGCCAGATGTAAAGATGCACTTTCACAGACTTCATTGGTGAACATAAAAGGTATTTATTCATAAGAATTTTACAGCAGCCACATGGCTGCAGCTAGCTCCCAAAATGCCTCTGCCTAGGAGAACTCCATCTATTGGGTTGATTCCCCACTCTGAGTCCTGTTTGGTCACCCAGGCCAGAGTCACCCTTACTCCGCTGTGTTACTCTTCGAGGGACAATCACCACAAAGCCGTACGACAGGTTCAGAACAACTAAATGTGTCCAAAGACGTGTGGGTTAGGTGAATTGACCAGGCTTACTTCTCCTCAGGATTCAGGGATGTGCAGGTTAGGTTATGGGGTTACAGGGATAGGGTGGGGTGGGAGTAGACATGGGTAGAGTGTTCTTTCGAAGGGCCGCTGCAGACTTGATGGGTCGAATGGCCTCCATCTGCACTGTCGGGCTTCTATGTTACATTCAGCAACAATATCTTATGCTTAATAATATTTTAAAACTTCTGCTGGCTTTAGTTTTCATATCCCAGGATTTTTTTATCAGATCAAAAAAAATCACTTATGAAGAACAAAAACCTCAGTTGAACGATATGTGGTTAACACACCAGAAGCTCTAGGACTAACTATTAGAACCAGTTGACAGGTTACTCACACTATTTTTCAATTTGAATTGCAGGGTCAACTCCCATATAATGGGAGGTTTATTTTGGAGATTAGTTTTTAGTCAAAAGAATCACAATCTGAATCACAAACACAGAAATTGATTGCGCCAAGTGTCTACTAGCTGGCTACTAGTGTTTAATGGTGCACAGATTGTGAAATGTTGGAAGAGAGGCATGCTCAGTAATGCTCAGTGTTCTGATCGAGACCAAACACTGTGCATTTTAAAACAGCATGAAATAAAGCATTGGCTGGCAGCGAGGGGTATACAAGGGAAATGCAACAAGAGGTTTGGCCACCATTCAGTATCCACATTGCTAGAACCTGTCTTTTTTAAAAAGAGAAACCAAAGTCATAGAAATGACATTCTGAATTAGATATATAATCAAGGAATGCAAATTTAGGCAACTTTAGACTGGAACTACTTTAACTGTTTCACCCCAGAGATACTTGCAAAGGTTCTTACAAGGTTTCCAAGCAAATGTTCATTGACATTGAAACCCCAGTTTCAGCTACTGTCTGGTACAGACTATAACTCGTTTTTTTCTTAAAGAATGCTACTGAACTAACAGAAGTAATTCAGCTCAATTTTGCCCGTGCAAATATTGTTGAGAGTTGTCTGTGTAAGTTACTTTAAAATAATGGAAATGCAATGTGAAGTAATGAACATTTCAAGATACAGGAACACACAAGAGGGGGGATGTGCAACTGGTGAGTTCACACCACCTGGAGTGTTGTGAGTAGTTCGGTCTCCTAATCTAAGAATGGATATTGCCATGGAGCGGGTGCAGCAAAGGTTAGAGTGACTCCTAGGATGGCAGAGGATTATCTTATGAGGTGAGATTGGGTTGTTTGGACCTGCATTCAATGACATGTATAAAAATGAGAGGTGATATTGTTGAAGCATATAAAATTCTGAGAGGACAGACTAGATGCAGCGATGTTGTTTCCTTTGGCTTGAGGGTCAAGAACAAGGGCCAACGTTTCAGGATTCAGGGTAGGCCATTGAGGACGGAGATGAGGAATAAGCTCTTCACTCAAAGAGTGGTGAACCGGTGGAATTCTCCACCACAAAAGTCTGTTAAATGCCAAGTCATTGAATATATCTCAGAAGGAAATAGATACATTTCTCGGCGGTGTCAAAGGGGAGAGAACAGGAATGTGGTGTTGAGATACAGGATCAGCCATGATCATATTGAATGGTGGAGAAGACTTGAATAGCTTACTCCTGCTCATAGTTTGTAGTAATAATCTTTATTGTCACAAATAGGCTTACATTTACACTGCAATGAAGTTACTGTGAAAAGCCCCTAGTCACCACATTCCGCGCCTGTTCGGGTACACAGAGGGAGAATTCAGAATATCCAATTCACCTGACAGCATGTCTTTCGGGACTTGTGGGAGGAAACCGGAGCACCCGGAGGAAACAGTTTCTATGTTTCTATAATATAAAGCAGTATAATCTTTACATTTCCAGAGGCTGCTTCTAATTTGATAATATAAAATTATCCATCAGGTGTACAAGAACTTGAACCATTCATGCTCGCTACTACAAACCAGTAATTCCTCCAGTTCAAACCTTTTGGACAATTTGCTTACCAAAGCTTCATTGGCCTTATGGAGTCCTTTTGGATCGAGGATAACTTGTCTCCAGTCCAGTTCGATGGGCCCTCGAGATGGCTGATAAGTCCACTGTGCAATCTGCAGACTGTGCCATCTGTGGGACAGGTGGTGCATGATGCATTGGATAGATGAGCTGTTTAGAGATTCCTGCACTCTCTCCAAAGCCTCAATCTAGTCGCTCCGAGTTCCTGATGAAGTATCTTGACATTTTCAGTGCCTTCCCAAATGAACCTTCTCCATTTTGGGAAGTCACAGGCCAGGGTTCCCATATGTCAGCCTGTCTGTTTGACCTCTTTCTGGGCTATTTTCAGGACATCATTCATACATTTCCACTGCCCTCCTGGGAGCCTCCTGCCACGACTGAGTTCTGATCAGCACAGTTGCTTCGGGAGTCTGGTGTCTGGCATGAGAGTGGCCAAATAGCCCAACGGAGCTAGTTTTGAATAATTAACGCCTCGATGCTGGACATGCTGCTTGGGAGAGGACGCTGTCTTTCTTGCCACTGAAATTGGAGGATGTTGCAAAGGCAATAAACTGCAGTCCAGGTGACTGTCAACTCTTTCTCGAAAGCATGTGAGAAAATACGTCTTTCACTAAACACCCTGTAAACTGAAGTGCTCTTCCAACCAATTTCCCAGCACAACACCTCCTCCCAGCAATTAAGATGAACAACAACAAGATCCTGGAAAACGTGAGCAATTACTGTGCCCCAACAACCTTTCATCCCCCCCCCCCCCTCCCCTTTAAAAAGTCGATATGAAGTCTCACTTTAGAGAGCATCTGGCCAAACAAATTGGCTGGCAGCTTTGTAGACCCAGCCGCACCATCTGGGAGCGGTAGAACACAGGTAACCCACCATGCCAAGGAGCCCAGGAGTTCTCTGTCAGGGGCATGAGGAGACTGGGGGCTGGCTTCAAGAGGTAAGGGGGAGAACAATGACCTTGGGGTTGCCTCTGGTGGGTCCAGCAAGGATGTTGCAAAGGAGGTCCTTTTCCCTTCCTCAACAGCAACCCATCCAGTTAAAGCTACCAGGCTTCCCACACCACACCAGGGGTAAAATATTGGTGGCAGCTGGATGAAGCCCTGAAGTGGGCCAAGGACAAAGGCTTCCTGATGCCCCTTCCCCCATGATATTTCAATCAGGTCAAGGCAGGCATTTAGGTGGTGTGAAGGCTATCCAGTTATGCACCCCTTGCCTTTGAGCCAGATGGCATGGAGCATAAAATCAGCCCCATAACTGGGGCCTTGACACCTCCAATGTGTCAGCCCAGCCATCGGCTGACTGTGGAAAAGAGTATTTGAGGACCAGGAACTCAAATGTGGGACTATGGCCACGGTTTACGCGGCAGCAGTGCTCCTGCACACCTCCAGGCTTTGAGACTTGGACAACGTGCAGCAGGTCCTCGAAGCACTGGGAAAGTACATAAATAAATAATCACAATAAACGACACAAAGTACATGTAAAATTTGCAAAGCTTTTAATTATTTGCTATTATTTAAAATCGCTATGTGCAAACATTACAGCAACATGAGTAGATCATGAGATCATGGCTGACCTACACTTCAATTCCACTTATTGTTGATGTTCATTGTTTACAAATATTTATCCATCCTATTTTAACTGATATTACAGGGAGCGACCTACCAGCCTCGTCGCGCCCGACTTGGTGATGCAACAAGGCCTCTCGCGACATTCGCGACATTGAAACACTTGTGAGGTGTTGTGATCTGGATCTTGCCTGCACTGGGCGTGATCTACATTAGCATATTTAAATTAGCCATTAGGCTCATTTAAGTATGTCTACGCTGGATTCACCTGGCGCCCGGGAACTAACGGCCACATCTGGGAGACCTCGCCAGGGTGCCACACAAACTTGGACCATAGAACATTACAGCGCAGTACAGGCCCTTCGGCCCTCGATGTTGCGCCGTCCTGTAAAACCCCTCTAAAGTCCCTCTACACTATTCCCTTATCGTCCATATGCCTATCCAATGACCATTTGAATGTGTTTAGTGTTGGCAAGTCCACTATTGTTGCAGGCAGGGCATTCCACGCCCTTACTACTCTCTGAGTAAAGAACCTACCTCTGACATCTGTCCTATATCTATCTCCCCTCAATTTAAAGCTATGTCCCCTCGTGCTGGACATCACCATCCGAGGAAAAAGGCTCTCAATGTCCACCCTATCTAATCCTCTGATCATCTTGTATGCCCAGGTGTAGTGGCACCTTGGAGGGTCTCCCAGGCCATTGGAGGCCCCTGGGAGGTCAGGCATCGGGCAGAGTGGCACCCTGGCACACCTGCTAGCACCCAGGCACCTTGGTACTGCCGGGCTGGCACTTTGGCACTGCCACCTGGGTGCCCTGGCAGTACTACCAGGGTGACATGCCGTTAGTGCCAAGGTGCCCGGTTGTCTATGCCAGGGGTTAGGCCAAGGGTGCCTTGCCCATAAGAGGTGGGTAAGGGGGTTTAAAGCACCCTTGAAGAGGTAAATTGGGTGCGGGGAGGGGGAGGGAGGGGTCCAGAGGCTGCAGTGGGGTCCCAAAGGGGGGGTGAAAATTGGGGCTGCCTTTTAAAATGGCGTTAGTGCGGCCTCGATGGGGCATTCCCCGCTGAGGCTAAGGAAAATGGGAAAGCGCTGCAGCGTAACAGGGTCTTTCTCGGCACCAACTCAGCTCAACGCGCCTGTAACGGGACTCTGTTTTTGTCCCATTAAATCGCGCCCATTGTCTGCCTCAAAAGTTACTCCTAATAACTTTATGGGTGAAAAGTTTATTTTATTTATTCTCTTCTTTCGATAATCCTCAATTTAATTTTTGTCATCAGATCACGTTACCAGTGCAAACTTTCTTTCAATGTTTACCACAGAGAAACCATTAGTAATTTAAAAAATAATTGATGGACTCCTCTGGACTTACTCACGGGCCAGTGAAAAAGTCCCATTCTCCTTATACAATTTCTTTCATAACCACGCCACTTAATCATGTTATTTTATTGGGTGTATCCTTTCAATTCCTCTAATATATTTCCTATAATGGGGTGACTGGAGCTGCATGAAATCAGTCTACTCCTGAGAACTCAAGTTGTTTGTAGAATGTTAAAAAAATTTAATTATCCAATAATACAAATTACGTACCAAAAATAACAAAGTGGGAATTTACTGGTCAAAACAAATTCTAATTACCAGATAATTGGGTTATCATGAATTAAGGACATTAGACGGTACTTCCAATTATGAATTAATCAATACCTTATCTAAAGTCAACATCGAAGGAGAGTATTTTACCACAAGTGGTTTGGAAAAATAGTTAGAAAAATAATTTAAATGCCAAACAGAAAGAATGGAGAGGGAGATGAAAATGATCATTGAACAGTAATAATCACAACCTCATGATCGGCTGTTGTCCTAGAAATGTTTAACAAAATTAAAAGTGAACAAATGTCTTGAAGAGTGGGATTGAGCAGCAAAGGTTTTGTGGTTGGGAATTCAGAAGTGTGGGTGCTAAATATTAATGGTGGGACTAAAGTAGAAGGTTACACAAAAGGCCATAGTTGCATGAAGAGAAAGTTTGGGAGGGGAACGTTTTAAGGCTGAAGAAGGTTCCGGAGATACAGTGAGGCAAGGCCTTGTCAGGGATCGGAGCAAAGAATGCAAATTTTAAGTTGTAGATATGAATCGACAGGGCATCAATGTAGCTCAGCAAGTATGAGGTTGATGATGTCAAGGGAGTGGAGCTGGGCTGTGGCTCTGGGTTCTACTTTCGTTTTGAGCTGGGAGCTGGCTGTGGCTCTGAGTTTTACTTCCGCTTTACACAGTTGGAAGCTGGATTCAGACAAAGATGTCTGCATGTTAAAAGGTATCCAGATCACTTGATAATTTAAAAGTGATAACCATTTTATGGAAAGAATTCAAACCTTCTGTTTTGGTAAAAAAATGTTTTTTCTGGTTTATTGGATGTTGTTATCAAATTGAAACGCCTCAAGTGACGCCTCTCGAGAGCTGGATAGGTATTGCGAGGCATATTGGCTGTCGTGAAGCCCGTCAGAGGCCTGTCTCAGCATCTACTGGCCGTGTCGCACTCCCGTTCTGGCGCAACTGGGCCAGTAGGTCGTGCCCAATGGATTTTGTCTTCCCAGTGCTAACTGAAGAACATTGCAGCTTATCCAAGGCTGACAGTTATATAAGCAATCCAAGAATACAGAAGCAGTCAAGAGATTGAAATGGGCTGGGAAATGCAGCTGTGTTTTGCAGGGATCTGATCTTAGTTTTGCAGATTATGCCAGCAAGAGGTGGTATGTATGCAAATGAGAAAAAGAGGGGGCAGAGAATAACAAAAGCTGCAAAGGTTTTAAATCTGGCACAGAGGAATAATACAGACATAACTACAGAGGATGTTCTTGTGTCTTTTGTTAAGATCATTTCACTGCTGTTTAAACCTGCCTCTTTGACATTCATTTGGTCACCTGTCCTAATGTATCTTTCTTTGGATTGTAGCAATTTTGTTTTGATTACACTCCTGTGAAGTGCCTTGAGCTATTTTATTGTGTTAACACGTAGAAGGTTGTTGGGAAAGAAAGGAAAGTACCAATTACAGTTTGCAAGGGCGGAAGATTTAAGGTGGAATTTTTGTTGGCACAGTAAGAAGTCTTATAACACCAGGTTAAAGTCCAACATGTTCGTTTCAAACACTAGCTTTCGTGAAGGATTCACCTGAGGAAGGAGCAGTACCCCAAAAGCTAGTGATTCGAAATAAACCTGTTGGACTTTAACCTGGTGTTGTAAGACTTCTTACTGTGCTCACCCTAGTCCAATGCCGGCATCTCCACATCATTTTTGTTGGCGATATGATGATGGCAATTTCAAATTAAGGAGGTACAACATCAGCTTGCACGGGAGCCAGGAAGGAAAACTGGATGGTCAACCGCTGAATGGGAATGACACCAACAGAGAAGTTTCTCACAGGCAAGATAAACACCTCAGTGGGGAGATAGGAAAGAAACTAGAGAAAGGTGTGAATTTAGTTGTCGGGCAGAGGTGGGGCTTAGAGTAAAGTTTGGGAAGGGGGAAGAATCAGAGACTTCTGAACAGATAGGCTCAAACATAGTGACAAAGTCCACAAGAAGTAAAACAGATGTGAGCCGGAGGGTTTAGGGAGATGAAAAGAGAAAATGCTGGATAAACGCAGCAGGTCTGGCCACATCTGTGGAGAGACCTGCCAGACCTGCTCAGTTTACCCAGCATTTTCTGTTTTGATTTCAGATTTCCAGCATCGTAATATTTTGCTTATATTTGAGAGTTTAAGGAGATTTAGTCATATAGAAAAGAAGCCCGGATTTACTTTTACTTTGGAAAATTATTGAAATGATGGGCGATGTTGGCAGATGTGTGTGAGGTCCGATTCTCCTTATTGTGGTCCAGCCAGATTGGACAATTGATTGATAAGGCAATTGAGCATTAGTTATGGTCCAGTCTTCCCCACTTAGACTTGAGGGAGTGAGGAAAAGGGTCACACTGTGGAGAAGAGCCACAATGTGAGAGATGGGTTAATTACTAGGGGGCATAGATTTAAAGTGCGAGGGGCAAGGTTTAGAGGAGATGTACGAGGCAAGTTTTTTTTACACAGAGAGTAGTGAGTGCCTGGAACTCGCTGCCGGAAGAGGTGGTGGAAGCAGGGAAGATAGTGGATGTTTAAGGGGCATCTTGACAAATACATGAATAGGATGGGAATAGAGGTATGCGGACTCCGGAAGTGTGGAAGATTTTAGTTCAAACGGGCAACATGGTCGGCGCAGGCTTGGAAGGCTGAAGGGCCAGTTCCTGTGCTGTACTTTTCTTTGTTCTTTATAGTGCATCACGGTAGCACAGAGTGGCACGGTAGCACAGTGGTGAACACCGTTGCTTCACAGCACCAGGGTCCCAGGTTCGATTTGCGGCTTGGGTCACTGTCTGTGGAGTCTGCAAGTTCTCCTGTGTCTGCGTGGGTTTCCTCTGGGTGCTCCGGTTTCCTCCCACAAGTCCCAAAAGACAAACTTTTTAGGTAATTTGGACATTCTCAATTCTCACTCTGTGTACCCGAACAGGTGCCGGAATGTTGTGACTCGGGACTTTTCACAGTAACTTCACTGCAGCGTTAATGTAAACCTATTTGTGACACTAATAAAGATTATTATTATGGAACTAATGCACGCTATCTCCAAATTTCATTGCCATTGAATTTGTAGAGCAGATGTATAGAAATATATTGGAAGGCCAAAAGCTTCTTGTCGATTGAGTGTCCAACAATATTATAGTCCTGCATTATTTCATTTGTACGCAATATAAAATGATCAACTGATCTGGCCGCATATAAATCTATTAAAGTTTCAGTCAAAAGGAGGTTACAGGACACTTAGAGTGTTTAAGAGCTCTATTCACACAATGTTCTTACAGTAAAGGCACAAGATTTGCAGGCCAAAAATGTTATTCTTCATTACTTTAGAGATTGATAATGTTTAACCTGCTACAATCTATACTAATTTGTATACCCTCTGCTCAGAAGAGTACATTGTATCACCAAGTAAAAGTAAAGCTGCTCTTCTATTACATAATACAGGCAAAACTACTGTGACTATAACTGTAACAAACGGTGAAAAATGCTGATCAACAGTATTTTCTTATTAATATGCAGCACTGATTGATTGATAAGACACTCAAAATATCTTTATTAGCACTATGTTATTTAAATTATATGGATTTAATTAAAAGTAATAATACCATGCACAGGACTTTCCAAAGAATATATCACTGCATTTAGATGGTCAAAATATCTATGTTAAAAGGTTTTTAAGTGCACAATAGTTATCTGAAGAGTTGAAGTCCAAACACCATCAATTTGCAATCAAGCTGGCAAACGCACGGCCTCAGACCCCCCCCCCCCCCACCTTGCCACCACCCTGCACCTCCCACCCCGTCACACCGCTGGTCAACAGCGATTAATATTGAAAACGTCCACCAGCAATTTTGTGCATCTAGAACCATTTCACCACTTCCAGTAATGTTCATATCAAATGATACCGAGAAAATGCAAAACAGATTATCAGAGAACTTCCTGCTGTCAAGATCTCCAGTCCATTTGCTCTGTCATATAAAGTTCGAGATTTGTATTATTATGACAGTACAAAGCATCAAGGGATGTTAATAATATATCCATATTTTTCTTATTCTGATTCATTAAAGCTATAAAAAGCAAATGATGTCAGGTTCTGGTCCTAAAATATCTTGCGTGGGTGACAATTTTGCCTTCACATTCCAACATCTTTAAATCACACATTTCGTTAACTCACAAGGGCCGGATATTGTAACATTATTAAAACACAGATCAGGCATGAAATAAAAGAAGGTGGTTATTCTGAAACATTAAATTTTTCTTTCAGAGAAAAATACCATTGGGAATAGAGGGCAAAATTGGTGGCAAAAATACAAGACATTTCAGCTAAGGCAAGTCAGTCCTTAATTACAATACACATGGTGCAACATGAAACAGTTATACTTGATGGAACACACTGTTGCAGAGTTCTACATTTTTCCCCCCATTAAATTGACTCAATGACTCTAAATCAATCAAAACAAGGTTCAACTGCAGTACTCATGATTTACAGAGTCTCAGAGGTGGGACATACATTTAATTGTAATGAACTTGTCAGTTACTTTACTGTGGTATGCATTAAGAAATTGATATCCGCAATACTTACAGATACCAGACTTCAAAGTTGCCTTTTAGTGATTGTTGTGGCGTAAAACGATCTACAGAAACCTGACTTACACACACAGTTAAGAGTCAACTACATCACAGTGTGAAGGATGGCAGATTTCCTTCTTGAAAGAGCATTCGCGAAACAGAAGTTTTTTGCGACAATCAATAATCGTTGTCATGGTCACCATTCGGGCTTTATATTCCAGATTTATTAATTGAGCTCAAATTCCACCATTCACCGTGGTGGGATTTTAACCAATGTCCCCCGCGTATTAATCGGGGCCCCTGGATTACTGGTTCAGTGACATTATCACTGTGGCGCCATCTCCCAAGTGTTCAAGGTAGAGTCAGTCACCAGTCCAGGAGGCTGCCATCACCACCTCCATTTGGCCTCCATCGAAATCTGGCAAAGCACATGCTTCAAAACTGCCACATTTTAATATAATGGAGCACCAATCACTTTAGTAACGTAACTTTATATATTATTTGTACACTTTTATATAATTTATAAATTGTGCGTAAAATAGATTGTATTCCAATAAGACTGAAGAAAATGATTGTCTCTCTCCCTGTTCCCACCACTGCGGGTGATTAGCACACAGTAGTTGCAAATATTCCAACCACAAAATTTGTGGCGGAAGTTGAATTTATCAAACCAAACATTAAACTCTGGCAGCCGTTCTAGAAGATAAAACCAATGACAAAATGAAACCTTTTATTAATAAACAGCAAAAAGACATTCAGAAAACACATCAGGCCAATGCCAAATTATGAACAATGTTGTGAAATCACTGACCTCAATGTTGAGTGTTTTTAAGAAAAATATTTTTCTACATCGAGTTATTCTTGATATATTATATCTCATGCATCGACTGCATTACAGACTGGTTCATTGCAGAGTCAACTCAATCCAAGACTTGAATTGGGTTTCCAAGCTGCTGAAGGATCAAATTTGATTGTATTTTGAACTCCCAAATAAGAGAACCGGCTTGTAGTATACATTATACCAGTTAGGGTGGCATGGTAGCACAGTGGTTAGCACTGTTGATTCATAGCACCAGGATATCAGGTTGGATTCCCAGCTTGGGTCACTGTCTGTAAGAAGTCTGCACGTTCTCCCCACGTATGCGTAAGTTTCCTCCGGGTGCTCCGGTTTCCTCCCGCAAGTTCCGAAAGACGTGCTGTTAGGTATTTTGGATATTCAGAATTCTCCCTCAGTGTACCCGAACAGGCACCAGAGTGTGGCGACTAGGGGATTTTCACAATAACTTCAGTGCAGTATTAATGTAAGCCTACTTGTGACAATAAAAAGATCATTATTATAGTATTCAATTTCCTTCCACAGCATTTGAGTAACTGTCTTCATTGTATCTTGGTTCACGCAGTTAGTTTTGAAATGTCTTTGGAAAGGCATAAAGAAAGATTTCCATTTACATCGTGCTCTCATGATATCCCAGATTGCTTTAATGCCAATCAAGTACTTCCATCAAATGTAGTCACTGCTGTATTGTAGGAAAGGCGGTCAGCAATTTGAGCACATGAAAGTTCTAACAAACAGCAAAGAAATGTCCTGTTTTAGATTTTGATTGAGGAATATACATAGTCCAGGATGCTGGGGAGAACTCCCTTTTTCGTCGTTGAAAAGAGCGATCGGATCTTTTACATCCACCAGAGTTGAAGGACTTGGCCAATCAGCCCCTCAAGCCTGTTCCATTGCCGTGACCGATCTGTATCTTAACTCCATCTACCTGTCCTGACTTTGTGACCCAATCCTGAATACCCATGTTGAGCAAAAATCCCGGTTTTGAAATTTCCAGATGACAAACGTTTTGGTGGTGAAAGTTCAAGATTGCTCCCACACTTTCGCGAACACGTGTTTCCTGGCATCATTCTTCAACTGCCTACCTCAGATTTTGAGGTTATGGTTCCTTGCTCTGGACTCGCCGACCACAGGAAAAATTCCTACCATAGAATTTACAGTGCAGAAGGAGGCCATTTGGCCCATCGAGTCTGCACTTGCCCTTGGAAAGAGCACCCCACTGATGCCCACACCTCCATCCTATCCCCGCAACCCGCTAACACCACCTAACCTTTTTTGGACACGAAGAGCAATTTAGCATGGCCAATGCACCTAACCTGCACATCTTTGGACTGTGGGAGGAAACCAGAGCACCCGGAGAAAATCCACGCAGACACGGGGAGAACGTGCAGACTCCGCACAGTCACCCAAGCCGGGAATCGAACCTGGGATCCTGGAGCTGTGAAGCAACAGTGTTAACGACTGTGCCACCGTGCCGCCCAACCGTCCATTGAAAATAATTATTTGAATATGGTGTTACAGCTACAACTTTTTAATATTTTCTGGTTATCAACTGATGGCAAATTTGCATTTTAAGTAACTGAATCTAATTGAAATCACTATTAATAAGACTGGTGTTGTTTTCTGGATTTACGTAAAGTTAGTTTGTGAGCCCAACTACTTCTGGAGTGCTCCAGCTGAACAAAGAGGTTGAAAAGTAACTGATGGAATTATGAGAATGCAGCAAGGTTGTATATTTTAAGGCCATGCCCTTTGAACATTACTACAGGGACCCTTAACAGCGCCTTTAGGGTAGAAAGAGAGAGGGAGAGAGGTTTCACAAAATTGTCAAGAATTGAGAAACAATGCATTGTTGCAAATGTGTACCTCAGATACGTGAAGTCAATTTGTTATTGGAAGTGCTGTCAGGTTGAAAATGAAACCATTGGGGCCCACCTTTTTATTATATACAAATGTAGTCTAAAACAGCACAGAAAATCAAAATAGAGCATTATAACAGTTCTCAAAAGAACAGTCTGTCTCATGGCTAGCTTCTGGAAAGGATGTATCTTTTTAAGAGGCCAGCATGGGCCATTGATAACAAGCCTATTTCCAGATGCATAATGGTCTGTCTGGCTAGAATTACACCAGAACACCAAAGTATTGGAACCCGCAGAGACTCGAGATCACACAAATGCAACTCATTGCAAAATACACGACTAACTTGTTACTTAAAATACGGTATATGTGTCTCCTGTTGCCTTCATAAATACAAAACAGCAGGCATATAGATATTTAGTACTATAAACGGCTAACCATACAAGGGTGATTTGAACTTCTTAAGTTTTTTTTTGTAGTAGTAATCGCATCTTATAAGTCATGGTTAAAAGAAACCGCATAAGATATTAGTAACAGTAATTGTACAGTCATTATTTGGGTCTTAAGTCACTGGCTTGCCAAACAGGCTGGAAGACAAATAATTTTGTCCACAACTTCATTTTGGTTCGAAACTATAGTTAGAAATAATTTGAAGTAAAATGAGGTCTCCTGGTATAAAACAAAAAGAAAATGTTGAAATTGAATGGTAGCTTTTGCAAATTTTGTTATGCGGTGTGCACTACCACAATACAAGTGCCAAAATGTAGTGTTGACTTGTTGGTTAGGAAATGCATCAACAAAGTGATAAAATTGCTCCAGTGCAAAGTCCAGAATGTCAGAGCATCCAAAGCATAGCTGACCTTTGGGCGGCACGGTGGCTCACAGCGCTGACGACACGGGTTCGAATCACGGCCCTGGGTCACTGTCCATGGGAGTTTGCACATTCTCCCCGTGTCTGCGTGGGTTTCACACCCACAACCCAAAGATGTGCAGGGTGGGTGGATTGACCACGCTAAATTGCCCCTTAATTGGAAAAAATAATTGGGTACTCTAAATTTATTTTAAAAAAGCATAGCTGACCTTTTGGTAAATAGAGAAATATTCTGTGTTGTGTTACCCACAAGAATATATCCTGCATAATTCCCAGATTTATAGAAAATTATGATTTAATTTAGCGTTGTAAACTAAATTGGTTAGTTTACAATGACAACGGATGCTGGTCCAGCCAGCGACGTTTACATCCCTTTTTTTACATAGAATTTACAGTGCAGAAGGAGGCCATTCAGCCCATCGAGTCTGCACCGGCTCCTGGAAAGAGCACCCTACTCAAGGTCAACAGCTCCACCCTATCCCCATAACCCAGTAACCCCACCCAACACTAAGGGCAATTTTGTACACTAAGGGCAATTTAGCATGGCCAATCCACCTAACCTGCACATCTTTGGACTGTGGGAGGAAACCAGAGCACCCGGAGGAAACCCACGCACACACGGGGAGGATGTGCAGACTCCGCACAGACAGTGACCCAAGCCGGAATCGAACCTGGGACCCTGGAGCTGTGAAGCGATTGTGTTATCCACAATGCCTTGAATGAATTTTTAAAAATCTAATAAATAAGTTAATACTTCTTCATTTCAATCTGGCTCGCTGGGCCAGGAAGAATGGGTTTGGTTCCTTTGAGGGAGATAGAAGTTTGTTAGGGACAGAAAGGGCGCAGAGATAATATTGGTTCACCTCTCTGTGACTGATTGCTCCAAAGGTCGGCAGTCCAGTGCAGCCCCTGAGCCAACACAGATTTGTAGCAATTTTTTTCTGCCGACTCTTCCATCAGCATTGACAATGGCCTAGTCCTTCCCTTGTGCCAGACACTAAGCCGGAGGTTCAGAAACCTTCTGATTTGGACATTGCAGTCCAGGAAGGATGTGAAGGCTTCATGAGGGTGCAGAAAAGATTTACAAGAGTGACTCCAGAAATAAGGAACTTCAGTTATTAGGACACATCATGGGACGGTGTTACTCTTTGTGAAGGGAAGTCAAGGAGGAAAGTTGATAGAAGTGCTCAAAGTCCCAAGGGACCTGACAGTAAATAAAAAGAAACCACTCCCAATGGCAGAGAGACCAAAGAACAGGGGTCATTGAATTGATTGGCAAAAGAACCAACAGCGAGGAAAATCTTTGGATCAATAAGTGGTTAGGGTCTGGAATGTACCAGCCCAGAGCGTGGTGGAACCAATAAATTAGGAAATTTAAAAAGGGAATTGGATATGCATTTGAGGAGAAAAGATTTTCAGGGCGACTGGTGGTGGTGCTGCTGGTGAGCTTTTTACTAAGAACCATTCTGTGGTTATTAGGAATGCGCTGATGGTTCAGACATATGAAGCAGAGGAGGCGACACGCTGAACTTATTGTTCACAACCTCAGAATTACAGAATTGCTACAGTGCATGAGGAGACCATTCGGTCCATCATGTCTGCAGTTCACTTAGTGCCATTCTCCCACCTTCTCCCCATAACCTGGCATTCTTCCTTTTTAAATAATAATAATTCCCTTTTGAATACTTCAATTGAATCAGCCTCCACCACACTCTCAGGCAGTGCATTCCAGACCTTAGCCACTTGCTGCATGAAAATGTAGGATATACCTCCACCAAATCTCCTCTCATCCTTTCTTTCTCCAAGGAAAACAGTCCTAACTTCTCCAATCTAGCTTCATAACGGAAGTTCCTCATTCTTAAAACTATTCCTGTGAATCATTTTACTTTTATAATAATAATAATAATCTTTATTTTCGCAAGTAGGCTTACATTAACAATGAAGTTACTATGAAAAGTCCCTTTTTTCTGCACCCTCTTTAATACCTGCACACCCTGAACCCACGGAAGGCGATGGGCCCGGACGGGATCCCTGGTCGTGCACTCAGAACCTGCGCGGACCAGCTGGCAGAGGTTTTCACAGACATCTTTAACCTATCCCTACTCCACTCCGAGGTCCCCACCTGCTTCAAGAAGACCACCATCATACCGGTACCAAAGAAGAACCAGGCAACGTGCCTCAATGACTACCGCCCGGTGGCCCTGACGTCAGTTGTAATGAAGTGCTTTGAGAGGCTGATCATGAAGCGCATCACCTCCATACTCCCGGAACGCCTTGACCCACTTCAATTCGCATACCGTCGCAACCGGTCCACATCAGACGCCATTTCCCTGGCCCTACACTCATCCCTAGAGCATCTCGAAAACAAGGACTCCTACATCAGACTCTTATTTATTGACTACAGCTCCGCCTTCAACACCATAATCCCAGCCAAGCTCATATCAAAGCTCCAAGACCTAGGACTTGGCTCTCCACTCTGCAACTGGATCCTTGACTTTCTGACCAACAGACCACAGTCATTAAGAATGAACACCAACACCTCCTCCACAATAGTCCTCAACACCGGTGCCCCGCAAGGCTGCGTACTTAGCCCCCTACTCTACTCCCTGTACACACACGACTGCATGGCAAAACTTGGTTCCAACTCCATCTACAAGTTTGCTGACGATACGACCATAGTGGGCCGGATCTCGAACAACGACGAGTCTGAATACAGGAGGGAGATAGAGAACTTAGTGGAGTGGTGAAACGACAACAATCTCTCCCTTAATGCCAGCAAAACTAAAGAGCTGGTCATCGACTTCAGGAAGCATAGTACTGTACACACCCCTGTCAGCATCAACGGAGCCAAGGTAGAGATGGTGAGCAGTTTCAAATTCCTAGGGGTGCACATCACCAAAAATCTATCCTGGTCCACTCATGTCGACGCTATCACCAAGAAAGCACAACAGCGCCTTTACTTCCTCAGGAAACTAAGGAAATTTGGCATGTCCACATTAACCCTTACCAACTTTTACAGATGCACTATAGAGAGCATCCTATCGGGCTGCATCACAGCCTGGTATGGCAACTGCTCGGCCCAGGACCGCAAGGAACTTCAGAGAGTCGTGAATACCGCCCAGTCCATCACACGAACCTGCCTCCCATCCATTGATTCCATCTACACCTCCCGCTGCCGGGGGAAAGCAGGCAGCATAATCAAGGATCCCTCCCACCCGGCTTACTCACTCTTCCAACTTCTTCCATCGGGCAGGAGATTCAGAAGTCTGAGAACACGGACGAACAGACTCAAAAACAGCTTCTTCCCCACTGTCACCAGACTCCTAAATGACCCTTTTATCGACTGTCCTCATTAACACTACACCCTGTCTGCTTCATCCGATGCCAATGCTTATGTAGTTACATTGTATATCTTGTGTTGCCCTATTATGTATTCTCATGTATTTTCTTGAATTCTGTTCAATTCCCTTTTCTTCCCATGTACTGAATGATCTGTTGAGCTGCTTGCAGAAAAATACTTTTCACTGTACCTCGGTACACGTGACAATAAACAAATCCAATCCAATCCAATAAGGTGCAGCGTCCAGAACAGACACAATGTGCCAGCTGAGGCCAAACTTGTGTCCTATACAAGCTCAACATAGCCTCCTGGCTCTTCACTCTAAGCCCCAACTAATAAAGCTGAGGATACTGTGTGCATTATTAACCACGCTCTCAATCTATCCTGTCACATTCACTTCTGCACATACACACCCACATCCCTCTGCTCCTTCACCCCTTTCAGAATTGTGCCCTATATTGTCTATTGTCTTTCCACGATCTTTCTATCAAAATGAATCATTTCACACTTCTCTGCACTAAACGTCACCTGCCTGGGTGTCCAGGTGACCAGCAGCTGGACCTCACTTCAGAAACTAAGTTACTCCAGTTTTGTTAGTGGCATTAAGGCAGACTTGCAGAGGGCGAATAACCCCCCCCCCCCCCCCACCCCCACCGCTCCATCCTTGGCGAGTTGGGTTCAGACAATTAAAATGAACGTGCTCCCGAGATTTTTATTTCTCTTTCAGTGTCTCCCCATTTTTCTCCCCAAATTTTAATAAAAGTCAACAAATTGATATCTTCTTTTATTTGGGTGGATAAGACACCTAGAATCCAGGTCTCCTACTCCGCCCAGTGCCTCGGTTCGGCTGGGTGACCTCTTGTCATTTCTGCATCTGGAGAAGGTTAAGTTCACCATCAAGGGGTCAGTGGAGAGTTTCTACTGAAGATGGCAACCATTTATTTCCTTTTTTAAGGAGTTAGTCATTGTCAACTCTTACGGGGATTCGCTTCGTTTTTGTATTTAAGTTAATCAGCTCCTGTGTGTGTTTTTGCCTTTTTTTATTTTCTCTTCTATTTCTGTTTGCCTGTTTTGGGTGGTTCTGATTATTATGAAAAATGTCTTAACAATTTATTTTTTAAAAAGAACTTCATCCGCCATCTACTCGCCCATTCCACCAACTTCTCTGCGTCCTTCCGAAGTTCTGCACTTTCTTTCTCACAGTTCAAAATGTTTCCAAGTTTTCTATCATCCGGATACATTGAAATTGTGCCCTGTACACCACATATAACAGGAAAAGCAAGGGTACCAACAGCGGCCCCTGGGGATCTGCATGACAAGCCTTTCTCCAGCCCGAAAAATAACCATTAACCACTATTCTCTATTTCCTGTCACTCAGACAATTCTAATCCACGTTATCCTCTTTTAATCTGTGGCGCTCTCACTGTACATGCATATTTTGGCACTTTAGGCATATGAACAATCTTTAGATAAATCTGAAGACATGTGACAGACCGACGCTGCTGGTGATGCAGCCATAGTGCACTCCACTGGTTAGTTACGCTCACAGGTTCCTGCTCTTGATTTTGATAGTTAAGTTCTCATAGCATGTTTCTTGTGCTCACTTTTTCAAAATAGTACACATTGTGACTTCGCTTTGTGCATCAGCAGAATTGCTTGCTGGTAAAGTTGTTCCTCCACAATGTCCAGGCACCTCTGGAGGTTTTCTGATGCGATTTGAGCTCAGGGAATCTATCAGAATGGCCAAGTTGCCAGCTAAGTGTAAGAAAGTATTAACCTTTCATTCAGAAGTAGAGATGTCAATTTAGAAAACTTGAAGGTACAGTGAAACGAGCACTGGACAATGTCTCACACAGTCCGAAACCTGGTTGAAATTGTTGAACGCACACTGACAAGAAAATGCATGGTCCATCAAATCAACTCATCTGAGATATCAAGTTGGCAGGTCGTAAATTGTCACCCAATGTTCCAAATATGCTCATTAGCCATTTTCCACCTGCAGGAACAGCATTCATGTACACATTTCCTTGTTGAAGCTTGAGATAATGTGCTCTGATAGCCACAATTAAGTTGTCACATCTCCTTCTTTCCTAAAACACAGCATCTGAGGAATAATTCAGCAGTATCAGAGAGGACTTGGCTCTCCTGACCATCATTAGATGCCTTTGGTGATGCCATTCTCCAGCTGTTCGCTGGTGGCAAGATTCTCTGGTCCCACCAGCAGCACACCCCAGCCAATGGGTTTCCGGCGGCATGGGTGGCTTTAATGGAAATTCCCACTGAAAGCAGCGGAAGCAGAAAATTCCACCAACAGGGAACTGCATGCTGACTCCCGCTGCTGAGAAACACTTGGTTACAAGGCTGGAAAATTCAGGTTTTCAAGAAGGGGTTAGATATAGATCTTGGGGCTAAAGTGATCAAAAGACATAGGGGGAAAGCAGGAACAGGTTACTGAGTTGGATGATCACCCATGATCATGGTGAATGGCGGAGCAGGCTCGAAGGGCAGAATGGCCTCCTCTTGCTCCTATTTTCTATACTTCTATGAATGGAACCAGATAATAGAATCCCGCCCAGTCAGATAGAGGACGGGACTTGGGCGGATGCCTTGGAGAGAGTCAACTCTTCCTCCTCATGTGCGAGGCTTAGTCTCATCCAATTTAAGGTACTGCACCGGGCCCACATGTCCGGGACTAGGATGAGTAGGTTCTTTGGGGGTGAGGACAGGTGCACCAGATGTTCGGGGAGTCCAGCGAACCACGCCCATATGTTCTGGGCATGCCCAGCACTGGAAGAATTCTGGAAGGGGGTGGCTGGGACGGTGTCGAGGGTGGTTGGATCCCGGGTCAAACCAGGGTGGGGACTCGCGATTTTTGGAGTTGCGGTAGAGCCGGGAGTGCAGGAGGCGAAAGAGGCCGGTGTCCTGGCCTTTGCGTCCCTAGTAGCCCGACGAAGGATTCTGCTACAGTGGAAGGATGCAAGGCCCCCAAGTGTGGAGACCTGGATCAGTGACATGGCGGGATTTATAAAATTGGAAAGGGTCAAATTTGCCCTGAGGGGATCAATACAAGGGCTCTATAAACGATGGCAGCCTTTTCTGGACTTCCTGGCTCAAAGATAGGTAACTTGGTCAATAGCAGCAGCAACCCGGGGGGGGGGGGGGGGGGGGGGGGGGGGGGGTGTTCCTTATTGTAGTGTCTATTCTGAAACTTTATATTGTGTTAATTTGTGTTGTTGTTAAAATGCTGTGTTGTTCATGGAGGTGGGGCGAATGTTTATGATTGTTAATATTATTGTTATTTTTGATATTTTACTATGGTGTGTTATTGTTGTATAAATTCAAAATTTTTCAATAAAAATTATTTAAAAAAAAAAGAATCCCGCCCAGCTGGAAAATACCAGAGACGCAATAGAGGAGGATGGCGTGGTTAACTGTGTCAATGGCCGCAGATAGGTCAATGCTATGGAGGGAAAGTTTGCCTTCATCACAGTTACATAGAATGTCAATTCTGACTTTGATAAGAGCTGTTTCAGTGCTGTGCACTTGATTGTAGAGACTTAAACATGTCGTTCTTGGAAAAATGAGAAACAATTCGGGAAGCAACAACGCGTTCATAGAGAAGAAAGGGAGGTTGGACATGGGGTGGTAGTTAGCAAAGACAGTGAGGTCAAGGAGAGGCTTTTTGAGGAGGGGGCGATGAATGCAGATTTAATGTGTTCACAATATCAGCTAGCTTGGAAACCAGAAAGGGAAGTTAAGTGAACAGCAGTTTAATGGGAATAAGATTGAGGGAGAAGAATGTGTGAGCCATGGACAAGATGGGCTGAGAGAGGGCACGAGGGGAGATGGAAACATTAGTGAAAGATGCAGAGTACAGGGCTGGAGAGGGAGACATTTAGAGGATGGGCGAGGGAAAGGAAGGGAAGTGGCAGAGGCAGCTGATTAGATGGTCTGAATCTTAATGGCAAAGATGTCCATGAACTCCTTGCACCTATTTATTCTTAGAGTTGAAGGATATATCCAGAATTACTTTCATGGTTAAGGTTTTGAGTCCGTTTAACTTACAAATAGCTTGCAGGCTTCTGATGCTATAAATAATAACATGGTTAAGCTGTTCATTCCTAGAATTTTGTAGGGAACAGATGACATTTATCAACAAGAAGTTTGTCAACATACGAGTGGGTTTTTTTTGTTAGCAAGGAATGCTTTAGAAGGGGTGAGTGATCTCCCAAATAAGATGGTCGACTATATCACAAACAGCAGACAATAATCAACAGCTCAGTTTGGGAAAACAACTGAGAAACGTTTCCTTTCAAGGGTTGGGTGCATGTAACGAAAGCCGTTCAAAGATTTTACGCATTCCTTCATAGAGAAACACAAGAGGGCACATTTGCAAATTTTTTTTTTCATTTCACCCCGCATTAGCAAGAACGGCGACACAGGCGGAAAATCCCATGGGATTCGGAAAATGCAATTCCCGCCAGCAGATTCATGCTTTCCGTTTCCACACTGGTGATGGAATGCGGTTAGTGCCCAGAAAGGGTGGGAACCAATTTACACGCTGCAAGCTCCCACTGCTATGATCTCGGTGAGGGAATTGTAAACCTAAATAACTAAATTTACTGATTTATCTCCAAATGGAGAAATTACCAACAAGATTCCACCTTTTGTCGCTTTTACTTTAACACGAATCAGAATTAATGCAAATTAAACATGAATTAATAGGCAAAATATACTTCAAATAAAAATGTTAATTTCACTTTAAATAGTTGGGACAACAAAGCTTTGTCTTACACAAAAATAGGCATTCCCCTTCAGCATGTGTGGCAGCTACGCACTTCCAGAATATTCTGTTCTTTTTTTCACACAGAGTAGGTCAGGAGTCCTACCCAACAGCAGCTTTCGCCTCCAGGTTTCACAGCTATGACTGTCATCAGCAAGGCACATTTCTACAAGCCCTTCTCTCTCGACAATGATGGTCCTGAGAGTGGAGCTTTCCAGAGTATCCTTCAATTGACCAAACAATAACATCTTGGTTCATAGTTTGGTCACTTATGGGAAAAGACTCAGCTTTTTAGCGTCTCTGAGCTATTCATGCAGCTTGCCAGGTTTTAGACTTTTTTGTCCCAAAACATAATTTTATACTTAAAATGTTAACTCTTTGTCTTTTGCTCCCTGATGCTGCCAGACCTGCTGAGGTTCTCCAGCATTTTCTGCTTTTATTTTAGACCTTTTTAGCCAGCTCGTAGGGTTCACAAGAGCTCCTATCTCTTTTCTGCCAAACAGGGAAAAACTGACCTCTTCTTGAGATGGATTTTCCCCTTCTCTTCACAAGAGTCTGTATTTCTCTGTCTGCTTTCTCTTTCTGCCTGTATGCCTGCGCTGATTGCCTTCCCCACTGCTTGTAGCTCTCCTTTGTGCCTACCAGCAAACGGGGTTCTTTCTTAACTTCCTTCCTGATGGTCCCGTTTCCAGATCAAGGGTTGCCAGGTGACACAGACCAGAATTTTTTATTATCCAAGAAAATGACAATTTATACTTTATAATTGATGTAAACTCATTGATTCAAACATTCTTAGAACAATTACAGATTCCTTAGACCTTGTAAACACATTTTTCTTATCACCACCTCCGGATTAGCACACCAGAAATAACAATTTGCTGATGACCAGATAATCTCTGATGACTTTATTACTCTTCAATACTGGGCTCTCTGCTGCAATATCAGCATTGTTCTCTAGCATCGATCAGTCAGACTGAACAGGGCAAACTCACTGCCTCCAGTGATCGAAAAGCATGCCTTCGTTAACTGTTTTCTTATATAATCCCATCATCTCATATCACCAACAGATACTGCTTGTGATAAAGTTAACAGAAACTGCTTCATGACAACTGCTCGAAGGACAATTACATCGTAAGTTCACAAAAATATAACTTCCCCAAGTACATAGTTGCTTTTGAGTGAACCTGCTCTACAACGTCAGGACATTACAAAAGGGATTTGGAGCACAATCACTGTTGTAATGCAAGAAATGCAACAGCCAATTTATGGACAGCAGGCTCCCACAGACGGCAGTGTGATAACCAGCAGATAATCGGTTTTCAGATGTGAGTTTGAGGATAACCCTTGGCCAGGACAGCAGGGAGAACAACCTTGTTTTTCAAAATAAAGCAATGGGATTTTTCACGTCACATCTCCTCCAAAAGAATGCTACCCCTATGTGCTTCTTCAGCACTGCAGCAGAATGACAGCTCGGATCACCTGCTCAAGTCTTTGCATGTTCAGATCTCACTCCAATCTTCTGACACCGAGGCAAACTGGACTGCAAACTAAGCCACGTGCGATATCCATTCTTCATTGATGAGTCCAGACCAGACATTTATACACATGGACCTTTCTTTCAGCAATCGCTGGACAAATCATTGGCAGTAGAGAACACGAGTATTGCTGAAAAGCAGTCATGTTTCGTCGAAGCTTCGCACCTTGCAGTCAGTACATTTGTCACTCTCGCGAATTGTCCTGATGAGTGCAGGATGAAAAACTTCGACAGAAACATGCATTTTGTTTTCAGCAATAAACACTGGACTGCAATGAGTTTCTTGCTTCTCTCTACACCAGGGCAGCTAGGTCACTCACTGAGTGTCAGCAATAATTAAACTCTGGACTGTCCTCTGCCTTTCACAGAACCATCAACAGACACTTGAGCCACTTGTACATTTAACTCTCACTTTTGAGTCCCGTTCAATCTTTGCCTCTCAGCCACTAACAAAAACGGACGGCAAATGACACACAGCTGCTTGCAGTGTTCTGAAGAACTGCCACGTTTCTCACTGCAATTTGAAGTAATCCACCGTAGCTAAGGTTCTGATAGCATCAATTAAATTCTGGCTTTACTCCAGCTGATTAAAATTAAAGCTCTAACTCATGCCTGAGCCGGAGGTTCCACTCCAGAGAACTTGAGCAACAAATCTAGACTGGCACCTCCTAGTGCAGTACTGAGGGACTGCTGCACTCTCTCTGATGTTATCTTTTGGATGAGATGTTGAACGAGGCCTTAACAAGGCCCTAGGGTGAACACGAAAGATTCTATGGCACTATTCCGAAGAGGAGTAGGGAGGTTCTCCCTGCTGCCTTCAGCAAATATCTACCCCTTAATATCACATCAATGACTCTACCTCAAAAAGCACTTTAATGGCTGATAAGTGCTTTGTGACATCCTGAAGTTGTGAAAGGTGCTATATAAATGTCTTTCTTTCTCTCTATTCCCTCACATCTAGTCTGAGGCGTTATTATGCCCAAGGAAGAATGAAACTATGGCAGGCATGAAGTGCGCAAAAAATTTTTTTTGCCAAAGAATCAAACTGACATACAACAAAATAAACTTACAGTCATAGAATCCCGACATGCAGAAGGAAGCCATTCAGCCCATCGCGTCTGCACCGACCCTCTGAAAGAGCACTCCACCGAGGCCCACCTACCCTGCGCACCTTTGGATACTAAAGGGCAATTTTAGCACGGCCAATCCACTTCACCTGCACATCTTTGGACTGTAGGAGGAAACCCACGCAGACGGGGAGAAAGTGCAAACTCCACACAGATAGTCACCCGAGGCCGGGCTTGAACCAGGGTCCCTGGCGCTGCGAGGCAGCAGTGCTAACCACTGTTTCACCGTGACAATGTGAGAAGTATTTCTCACTGCCATTACTCTATCTTTCATTCAGATGAATATGCTGCTCATGACTGATAAGCCTGCTTGCTGTCATCTCTGGTTAGCTGCTCACTACTTGCATTTGTTTTACTTTTTGAGTAAAGAAAATAGAGAGGTGAGAGCCAAATAAATGTTTAATTTGTGCATCCAGTGACAGCGGCAGCAGCAACCAACGCTGGATCTCACACGGGGCCCAAATGCACAAGCAAAGATTGCTTTGTCCTGCGGGGCACATATTCGAACTCCACCCTCACAGGGGAAAAAAAACACAATTCTCTCCTGCAATGCAATATACTTTCCATACCAGCAATTCTTGTGGTTTCTGAGTGGGAATGCCAATTTGGTGCCAAATTATGAACAATTCCGTACTCTCGACCTGCACCCGCAGAATCTGACTTTGGAGCTGCAACTGGGCTCCTTAAGGCAGGCGGGAGGAGAAGCTTTTCTCCCCGTCAGCCTGACCATATTTTAAAAACTCAGGCCGCATTGTGAAAGAGCAAAGAAAATCCACCATGGTGCTTTTGAAAATTAACAGCAAGCAGTCTTCATCTGTTTTAATGAATTCAATTAACATAACAATGCTTTGGATAGCTTTCATAATATTACAGAGGGCCAGAAGGAATTGGCGAAAGTGGAAAAAAAAACAAGGAACATTTTGGTGGGTCACTTACTCACCTCTTAGTCACAAATAATTCAGCCTTTGCATAAAGAAACGAACAAACTAAATTGCACTCAAAGAGGGACAATAGGGAAAGAGTTAAATAGAAATCAGTGTGATACACAAACGTTATTATATTACTCATAAAATATTGTGATTGCTTAGGGTAAAGTAGCTGAATATTTCTTTCGGTAAAGTAGTTTGGTCCTGCTACTTTTTTGCCATGACAAAATGCAGAAAAGGGAAATGCATGTGAAAAAGATTCTTATTCCCACTACTGTAGAGGTTGGAGACAAACGCTATAGATCGAGCAAGTGGCTGTATGGTCCCTCTAGGGTGCGCCAGTACACTGGGAATTACAGGGTTAGGAGTCTGCAGGCAAGGGAATTTTATGGCCACAGTCTTTAAAAGCAGCAATGTCAAATTTAATGTATTTCAAGATAACTGTTACCTCGCAAAAACTGTACAGATTAATGAAGACCAGCAGCTATCACAAGCACCCTAAACTATAAAAAAGACGCCTCCAGATACACCGTTCACACTGTTTCAGGAATTATAATGCAAAGATAAGTCTCTTGCCTTGATAAGAACATCACTTGACTCAGACGAAAAAATGCTCTTAACAAAAGCCTGCTTTTAAACAAATGAATGGTAAAAAAAAGGCCATTACCAGAAGAGCAACATACTTTACCATCTTTCACACTGTTGAACATGAACTTTGAACGATAAACAGCGGCTCAAGGGAGACGCAGAATATTCCTTTTTGAATAATGTGAACAGCACGTAACTTGAAAGTCTGAAGATCTTGGAGGGGGTGTGTGGAAAGGGAGCTACAGTAACAGCAACTTATTTACGTATGTGCTTTGGCTGTAAGCAGACAAATGTATCCATCAAGACCCAGTTAACATTAAAAATAAAGCTCAGTTATGTTGAAGTACACATCATGTTTGGGTTGCATAACCCCAATTGATTCTGGGTTTAAAGTTTAAGTATCTCCCTTCCAGTGCTAATTAACATGGCTGAACTGCAACTGCAGCACACTCGATCAGTTGAGTGGGAGTTTAAATAGGACCTAAGCTGTAGTGCATTCTGATGTCACAGGTGGCTTATCCTGCAGTAAGGCCATGACTCGAATCCACAGAGACTCTCAGCAGTGCCTCTTCAGAGAACTAAGTTGCTTCTCATGTGTGCACTTGGGAAGCAATATTTCCAGTGCCTGATTTCTGAACCATTCCAAACTCAGTGAAACAGAAGATTTAGCTTCAGCATGTACAACTGAAGATATGCTATTCATAACATTCATTGAACTGAAACAATACTAAATTCTGCAATTAATCAGTCAGAATTATATACATCCATTCCCATGTATCTCAAATGTCTGTTTTGCAACGAGAAACAATCAATCTTTCAGCATTTAATTGCTGTGCTTTTCCCCTCCAGTAGCTCCAAGGTTTGATATACTTGATTTGGAACCTGATGCCAACCAGATACCCTGCTGGTGCTTCATAACACAGTGAACGAGGTGGTTGTCAGGAATCCTGCTCTGAAGTGCAAAACTAAGTGAAAAACCAAGGTCTCATTTGATTGTGTCAAAAACCGTCATGAGGTGCCTCACAGGAATGTTAGAATGGGACAAAAAAAGAACACAGACCAAAGGAGAAGATCGGCATCCAACATCCTGAGGGGTTACCATTGATCAGAAACTGAACTGGACCAGGCGCATAAATACTATAGCTACAAAAGCAGGTCAAAGGCTGGGAATTCTATAGCAAGTAAATCATATCCTAATTCCCCAAAGCCTGTCCACCATCTACAAGGTAGGAGTGTGATGGAATAGTCACCACTTGCCTGGATGAGTGCAGCTCCAACAACATTCAAGAAGCTCAAACCCATCCAAGACAAAGCAGCCGGCTTGATTGGCACTTCGTCCACCATTTTAACATCCCACTCCCTCCACCACTGACACAGTGGCAGTAGTGTGTACAATCTACAAGGTGCACTGTAGCAGCACACCAAGGCTCTCTCGATCGAAACTTCAAAACCTACGACCTAGAAGGTCAAGGACAGTAGATGCATGGGAACATTACCAACTGCACATTCCCTTCCAATTCACACCCCATCCTGACTTGGAACTAAATCATTATTCCTTTATTGTCGCTGGGTCAAATTCCTGGAACTTTCTTCTGAACAGCACTGTGGTGTACTTACACCACATCGACTGTAGCAGTTAAGAAGGTGGCTTAATGCCTCCTTCTCAAGGGCAATTAGCGGTGGGTAATAAATGTTGGCCGAGCCAGCGACGTCCACACCCATGAGCTTTTTTTTAATTAAAAGGGATAAGGAGAAAAGAAACAATTGCAATTACACAGCGCCTCACACTCAGGATGTCCACACATGCTTTACAGCCAATTGAACTGTTGGGTAAAATTCGAACAGAGACACAGAGGTTCTTACTCTAATTTATGTTTCAGTCTCTCAATAAATATATGTTTTGAAAATCAAAGCTTGGCAGCCACAGTGCCCATCAACTTTCATCTTCCTTATTGTGCCTTGCCTTTATAATTTGCCATCTTGAACTTTTGGTATTTACTAACCATATTACGCAAAAGCTTTACCCATCCCTCCACAAACCTCTATTCGTTAACATAAAGATCTAAACAGTCACATTACATTCAGAATAAGGTACAGACAATGCAAAAATATGCTTCCAAACCCAGGTTCAAGGTGGTGGAACAAGCCCTCAATACTAAGTGTGACTTTGTTGTGAATTCTGAGGTGATTAGATGATCACTCACTCCTGGGAGTAATTCCTTGAATAAACTTAAACTTCATTTACAGCACACAATCTCAGGCAAGTCTAGGCCTGCCTTTGTGTCAAAGGTGATTGAAGAAGCACATGCAACTTACCTCGTCTACAATTCCCTTCCGGACTTAAACTTCCTGTTCAAATGTTCCTCCATTTGTAAAGCAAACCCCTTCCCAATACCAAATTACACTTCCTGAGCAACCCAAATTCAACCCAGTACCCACATGTACCTTAAACATTTGACGCTGGCCTTTACCCTCTATGAGGGTCCACATCACTTAGACTTTTTAGACAATTGGTCCTTTTTAAATGATATTCATGTGATGTAGGTGCCACTGGAAAGACCAGCATATATTGCTAATCATTTCCTTGAGAAGGTGGTGATGAGCCATCTTCTTGAGTACAATTGGGTGTCTTACCAGGCCATTTCAGAGGGCAGTTAAGAGTCACCTTGCTGTGGGTTTGGAGTCATATGTAGGCCAGGCCAGGTAAGAGCGACAGGCTTCCTTCTCTAAGGGACATTAATGAACCAGATGGGTTATGACAAGTGCGGCAGTTTTATGGTCACAATTAGGGAGACGCGATTTTCATCTCAGACTTATTTAATTCATTGAATTTAAATTCTCCAACTGGCAAGGTGAGATTTCAATAATGTGACCCCCATATAATTTGTCCAGGCTTCGGGATTACTCGCCTAGTAACATAACCAAAATCCTCCTCAGCCCTAAGGAGTTAGTAGGAGAAGCATATATTTATTTTTAAAATTATGTTGATTTGTCTGTTAATACATCAACATAATTTCACAGAAACAATACAGCTCAATGTAACTAATTTGTCAAATAGATTAAGTGCAGCTAAGTATTACATGGTATTTCCTCAAGTCACATTTCGTATAGACCTGGGAGCATTATACAAGAACCTTTTATTGTCACAAGTGTGAAGTTACTGTGAAAAGCCCTGAGTCACCACATTCCAGCGCCTGTTTGGGAAAGCTGGTACGGGAATTGAACCCGCGCTGCTGGCCTTGTTCTGCATCACAAACCAACTGTCTAGCCCACTGAGCTAAACCAGCCCTGTACTTGGCACTATCTATTCGAATAAATGGAATTTCAAATGTCATCAGCAATACCTTAGGTATTAAATCACGCGCACTTAAAAATCAATCCATTTATTACATGGATTTTTCTTTGATTAGCTGGAAGTTTGACACATGTAGAATCCCATCGCCATGTTAAAGAGTGTCCATTTTGAGCTTGTGAGAAATCTATCCCCACCTGTTTCTGTTTGACAAATGTTGAGAATACAAACCCTTCATGGAAGGACACGTAATTAAGTCCAGAGTTTGAGAAGCAGGTTGGCAAAGCCAAGGTTTACAATCCCCCCCCTAAAGAACTAAACAGTGTAGTACTGTCAGAGCTCAAACAAGTTCAAATCACTTAGCTTACCAGAGCAAATTATTAGTACACTTCCTGCTACTTGCCCAGCTAGGACCACCCCAATCATTAGCGCTTTTGCCTGCAGGCTTATTTGGAGCCAACTGAGGCGAACCTCAGCACCTGTGATAGATCTACACCTCCCGGCTCCACTATTTAGCCAAGCTGGCTGGTTGCTCATCAACAATGCCATAGACCTGCCTGGCTCCGCTATCAGACCACCCACGCCTGGCATGGATGATTCAGGGAGTTGTGAACTTCGAATCACACTATTCTTTTTGAGGGGGGAGGGGGAGAATTTTTCCTTCACCCTCACTCTTCCCCATTACTGGTATTTTATTTGAAAGCTTACTAAAACCAATAACCTACATTTTTATAGCGCCTTTCAGAACCACCAAATGTCTCAAAGTTCTTTACAGTCAATGAATTACTTGTGAAGTGAGGTCACTGTTATAATCTAGGATTACCACGATAAATCCCACCAGTAAGGCTCATAAGCACTCTCTCAAACATTGAAAATTCTCCCTTCACAATCTAAAAGGCTTGCCTGGAGTGCGATGGTAGACTCTTCACTTGCTTAGATGTGTGCACTCAAAAAGCTCATTACCATTTAGAAAAAAATACGTTTTCTTTTCCAAATTTAGAGTATCCAATTCTTTTTTTTTCCAATTAAGCAGGAATTTAGTGTGACGAATCCACCTACCCTGCACATCTTTTAGGGTTGCGTGGTTTAGACCCACACAGTCACGGGGAGAATGTGCAAACTCCACACGGACAGTGACCTGGGGCTGAGATCAAACCCGGGTCCTCAGTGCCGTGAGGTAGCAGTGTTAACCACTGTTCCACCGTGCCGCCCTAAAAGACATTTTTAAATTGTTAGGCATGGCATTGGATTAAAAAATTAGTGGTTAGCACTGTTGCTTCACAGCACCAGGGTCCCAGGTTCGATTCCTGGCTTGGCTCACCAGAGTCTGCACGTTCTTCCGATGTCTGCGTGGGTTTCCTCCGGGCGCTCCGGTTTCCTCCCACAAGTCCCGAAAGACGTGCTGTTAGGTAATTTGGACTTTCTGAATTCTCCCTCTGTGTACCCGAACAAGCGGCAAAATGTGGCGACCAGGGGCTATTCACAGTAACTTCATTGCAGTGTTAATGTAAGCCTACTTGAGACAATCATAAAGATTATCATAAAAAATGCACCCCCTCCACTATGTGGCTGCAGTAAGCCTGTGCTCCTGGGTGCATGTACGCAAACACAGCAAGGTTACTCCGATGGAATGGAATTGTCCAGGAACTCTACCACTGAGAAGGGCAAGAGCAGCAGTTATCCAAACATCATCCAAGTTCCATTCCAAGTTACATGCATGTCTAACGCGAGGGGCATTGAATTCCCTCCATCATCATCAAATCAAGATCCTGGAATCCACAAACTAGCACTGTTGTGAAAGGACCACAAGGATTACAGCAATTCAAGGGAACAACCCTTCAGCACCTTCTCCGGGCAGCAAGGGTTAGACAATAATCACCAACAAACCAAGAACAAATCTAAAAAAAATCAAATCAACATCAAGGTTATTGCAAAGGTTTCAAAAATTCTGAATAGTGATGCACTCAAACTGGAATTTGACAGTATCAATTAAATAGCACCATATTTAGAAATTTTAGTTTGTTTAAATTCAATCTAATAGGAAAACTGGGATGACTGCTGCCAGCACATTTGTTGGAGAGCTTCCATCCTCTGCATCATTTCTAAATTTGTCAGGTGGCTTTTCATTACTTTATTTATATTCTGTGACAAAATATTCTTGCTTCAATTTTCAAGACCGACAGGACGGTCAACAGCTAAGAAATCCACAAAAGCAGAAAAAAAGACTCACACTTATATTCCTGTTTCCTACAGGCTCAAGACATCCAAAACGACCTTATAGCGAATGAAATGGGGTGGTCCCCCCCCCCCCCCCTACCACCACCTGCGGCATGTTTTGTGGTGGCAGAGGTAGCACGCCACCAGCCGGTAGCAGGATCTTTCGGTCTCGCCGCTGTCACCGGCGATTACCGTTGTTCACACCCTCTGATGCGGGGGTCGCCCTGGGGGGGGGGGGGGGGGGGGGGGGGCAGCAGGAACGGCCGGAAAATCCCCCCCATGGTTTTTGAAGTGCAGAAAATGCAGCCGTAGTCAGCGAGCTCCCACAAGCAGAATATACTGACCAGGTAATGCGAGTTTGTTGATTTTGTTAGGCGGTCAATCCCAATCCCACATGCCCCGGAGACACAACACAAACGAATTAACCAAGATTTCTTATAAAAATTGGTAATAACTACAATCACAGGTTTGTAAGTTGAAACACTATTACTGTTTATTTGTGCCAAGGATAATGGTGAAATACGCAGCACATACAGTTGGTTAAATATTAATAGTCACCTGACTCCTACTTACTTTTTTTCCAATTAAGAGACAATTTAGTGTGGCCAATCCACCTACCTTGCACATCTTTCGGTTGTGGGGGTGAGACCAATGCAGGCATGGAGAAAATGTGCAAACTCCACATAGACAGTGACTCCAGGCTGGGATACCCGGGTCCTCGGTGCCGTGGGGCAACAGTGCTAACCACTGTACCACCGTGCCGCCTCTAACACCTACTTTAACTTGCCTCCCCACCCTCTACACACACACAAAACAGACAAACAGAGAGTTGGAAAAGGGGGTAAAACATTTCAGATGATGGTTTCTTGCAGGCTTTCACCACAGTAAGCTTGGAAATTACAGTCCTTGGGCTGGATTCGCCATCGGCAGGATCCTCCTCTTCGCCAGCAACGCACTCACGCCTGCGGATTTTCCAACAGCGTGGGGGTGTCCACAATGGGAAACCACATTGGTTGGCTGGCAGGACAGAGGATCTCACTGCCGGCAGGGGCACGCCGCATCAGAAAATGGATTCGGCGGGACGGAGAATCCTGCTCCTGTCCTGGAGAGACAGGGTTCCAATTTCATCAGACGTTGCTCTGTTTGTGGCCTGCCTTCAAGCCCTGCCTTTAGGAATGCAACAGCCACAGACATATTGTAGAGAGATTTAGCTGGATCTTATCTGAAGAGGTTTAGCAACAACATTCTGGAGAGGATTCGGCTGGATCTTTTACCTCCGTACTGCCAAAATCAAAAGTGAAACCAAAAAAATGGAACCTCGCCACTCTGGAAAACATTCCACTGCGATATCTAATCACCACCTGTTACCGGGCAGAGCACAGCCTTTTGAGCCAGTTCATTGGTCATCAGCCAAATCAATCAAACCGAGTCATCCCCGATGCCGGTCAGTCGGCAATCACCAGCCAAAACAGTATAGCCTATAGCCTTCTCTCTGAATTCAAGACGCAGGTCACTGCTTCCTTCTGCTTGAAATATAATGCAAGGCTGCCTTAAAGTCACATGTCCCTAAATCATCCCTGGATCAACAATGTAACGGGAAAAAGTAAAAGGAATGGGGGGAGGGCAACAAGGGAATGGACAGGAAATTGGGGCGAACTCCTGCTCTTTTTTAAGTGTATTTTTTCGAACATCTAACCTAGCATTCAACTAAGCAGGTAAATTTCCTGCGGGCAATGAGAAGTATTTTTAATTGAAAATAGCAGATTGATTATAGTAAAACATTTTTTCAAATGGCAACTAGGTCAGGGAACCAGAAAATAATGAAATATATAAAACAATATTTAAGTTCTCTGAACAAAGGATACTTAAAAATATAATTTGTTCAATGACAGAAAACTGTTCACTCTCCTATATTTCAGATGACGTTCCCCTTCCAATTAAAATTCAACGATACAATCTGTGAACTAGATTGGTGCTTTGATTCCTTAGCTGCATTCTGGCTTCCAAAACAAAACCATGCATATAGCCTGAGATAGTAATATGATATCCTGTGAGGCATAATCTGTGTTATTTTTCATTTTTTTCTAATGTCAGCTGTAGTTTAAAAGACCATTGTTTATCTCCCAACCGTATCCATCAGTCGTCCCGAATGAGATTGCATTTCCATTGCAATATTCAGCAGGGAACCTCTTTGTTGCCTGTGCTTTCCTTTGCATAGGCTTTTGAAATGCTAACAACTAGTATTCATGTGACTTCAGACCTTCAAGAAATGCACAAATGACAAACGGTTAAAGTTCCTTAATAATATTGAGGTCCGTGTGAAGCAGAAATGCCAGCACAGAGTCCTGTTGAGTGGCCTGTTTCTACGGGTGCATGCGATCCCGCTCGCTGTGGACCAGACAGAAAAATTGACGGTACCAGCAAAACATCCTTTAACTTTCACAAAATTGCACTCAACAGGACTCTGTGCTGGCATTTCTGCTTCACAAGGACCTCAATATTATTAAAGAACTTTAACCATTTGTAATTTGCGCATTTCTTGAAGGTCTGAAGTCACATGAATACTAGTTGACTTTCAGCAGGAATTTTCAGTCCCATAGCAGGCAGGCCTGGAAAATCCTACCCAACATTGCAAAATTCTATTCAACGTACGGTTGACACCTTTTTGGGTTTGCTGTTGACGGATCACAGTTAACCGGTTCTGGACACATTTTTTCATTTTATTGGTCCTTATTTACAGTTGTGCCAAGGTTTTTTTCTCGACCCTTCCTAATTATTTCACCAAGACGAAAAATTTGAAAATTTAAATTAGGTGTGAGATTACCTCTGTTGTTGGATCTCCAAGCTCCAATCCAAGAATATTGGCTTGCACCAACTCCTGTAAGAGCTGAACTTGAGCTACGCTGAGAAATAAGTCCAGATTTGTAGTAACATTGACTTCCAATGAATGGCCGCACACTACAATTTCCTGCAGAGTTAAGAACATAAATCATAAACAACTCGACTTCCAGTATAGAGCGCTAACACAAACATCTCATACAAGAACACCAAAATTAGTTTACTGCCACAAACATGTGTGTTATACATAATCAACATCTAATGCAGTGAACCCAATTCAACATCAGTCCTGTAGCTCCGAACTGATGGCAAGTTTTGTCAGACTTCAACAATAAGTTTCTATTGGAACGGAAGGAGGCTATTCAACAAATCTGTTCTGCCTTTCAATTTTGTTTTATTCGTCCATGGGATGTGGGTGACGTTGGCTGGGCCAGCATTCATTGGCCATCCCGGAGGGCATTTAAGAGTCAACCACATTGCTGTGAGTCTGGATTTGCATGTAAGCCAGACCAGGTAAGGACGGCAGATTTCCTTCCCTAAAGAACATTCGTGAACCAGGTGGGTTTTTACGACAATTGACAATGGTTTCATGGTCGCCATTAGATTTCTAATTCCAGATTTTTATTGAATTCCAATTCCACGAACTGCCCTGGTGGGATTCGAACCCAGTTCCCCAGAGCATTACCCTGGGTCTCTGGATTACTAGTCCAGTAAAAGTACCACTACACCACTGCCTCCCCATGTCATGGTTGATCTGTATCTTAGCTCGAACTGCTTGCCTTGGTTCCATACCCCTCAATATCCTTGCCTATCAATCTCAGTTTTCGATTTTTCAGTTGACGCCCACCCCCCACCCCTGCCTCAACAGCGTTTTTTGAGGAAGACAGCTCCAGATTTACACTCCCAATGTGGCAGATCTCCACCACTCCAAAAGAACAAGAGATTCACTCTAAGTTGAACTGAAAGAGCTCAGGAACTAATCTAACAGCTAAAACCGAGCATTGACAATTTTTAAAAAATCTTTCACAGGAATTATTTCGCATCGGTGGCTAGGCCAGCATTTATTGCCCATTGTAAATTGCCCTTGGGAAGGTGGTAGTGAGCGGAAACAAAATGGAAAAAGAGAGGACATTTTACACCATGTTGCAGCAATCGTCAAATCTATCAGTTCAGATGGCAAACGCACTGCTGTATCACTACAAAGATCATTCATTTATTAAAATTCTTGATTACTGACCTCAGTCTGTGCATTCTCTGGCGAGATCTGTTTTGTGAAAACGATAGCAGGAGCTGCTGTTACTCGTACACTGAAATCTGTCAAAACTGGTGTCAAAATTGCCCTTCGTTCTTGGTGACGTCTAATACTAGAAGAAAAAGACAAATAAAATTGGCACACTGTTATTCCAACCCATGTATTACAGCTATAGTCCGGATACCCAGCTGGCAAAATCTCTCAGAGCTTCAGTTCATTTCAAACACTGATATCACAGGTAAGTGACTCACCCTTCCTTACATCATGTAAGCACGTCGTAACTTGGTAATTTAGTCTTTTTATTATCAAAGCATCATGTAAACGTAATATATAAACTGGTGGTGGAGGGTGTGGAGGATATGTTTGGGTTAAGCAAAGCAGATGTCCAATTTTCATTGAATCATAGAATATAGAGTGCAGAAGGAGGCCATTGGGCCCATCGAGTCTGTACCAGCCCTTGGAAAGCGCACCCTGCTTAAGCCCACGCATCCATCCTATCCCTATAACCCAAGTAATCCCACCTAACCTTTTTTTTTGGACACTAAGGGGCAATTTATTATAGCCAATCCACTTAACCTGCACTTCTTTAGACTGGGAGGAAACCGGAGCACCCGGAGGAAACCCATGCAGACACGGGGAGGATGTGCAGACTCCACACAGACAGTGAACCAGCCGGGAATCGAACATGGGACCCTGGAGCTGTGAAGCAACTGTGCTAACTGCTGTGCTACCCTGCCGCCCATCGTGGAACAGAAGTGAAGCATAAAAAGAGCCCCACAGAATCTGGATGATAACAGCTCAAAGAAGTTGGGAATTGTACACAAGCTAAGTAATTTATCTGGTAAATCACCCCTCAAGGTGGAAACGTTTACTGTGATAACAAAAAGGAATGTTCTTTTTCCTGCAGAGAAAAAACAGAATCTTTCCTATCCACACATTACCCTTGATTTATCCGCTAGTTGTCTCTGCCGTTAATAAATGACAGTTCATTATTTCAGTTGGAGCTGTCCATTATTTTGTAAAACTTAATTTGCGTTGAGGGAGCTTGTAGCATGGAAAATGTTTTTTTAAAAATTTAAAACAGGCTCCCACATTAAATGACACCAATATGGTTCAAAACGGTCTAAAATGCAGAGTCAGCGAGGTGTTAACATTCCATTGAATGCTCACGGCTGCATTTTATTTATTCTAAGAGTTCCCTTCAATTAATAACCATCATCTTTAGCACGAGGCAGGATTTTCACAGTAACTTCATTGCAGTGTTAATGTAAGCCTACTTGTGACAGTAATGAAGCTTACAAAAACATTAGCATGTTTCGACATGCATCTCAAACAGCATTTCACAAATAGCTTCCGAAATAATAGCTATTTTAAACGGTGCCTTTTGGTAACCCTGAATTTGATGGTGCCACTAGACTCCATGCAGGCAGCCCACCAGATGGTACCAGTAAAGCAAGGACTGCACAACTTAGCTTGCTAATCCCAGTTTCATGGCAGGATTTCCAAGGATCCTTGCCCCATAAGATTTGAATTAGTTGTCTTGAATTTCATATGAATTCAGCTGCTGATGAAAAAACAGATCTTTCCTTACATCCGCAAAGTGGAATCTAAGATCTACTTCTGAAGCATGAGGGGCTTGATAAAAGAAGGGGATTGTAAGTCCTATGTAACATAAAATACTGAGACCCCCTTGGGGAGGAACTTAGAAAGCGGTCTGAGTGCAGTCCTGTCCTTATGCCAAGCCAAATAAGGTTGGTCCACATGAAGCTTACTAACTTGCCTTGCCGAAACTGGATCAACTAAAATGCCTGTTTCAAATAACAGAAAATGTAGGCCACGCATCAACAGTCCAAAAGGATGGATCTGAATCAGATACGGTTGCATTTCACGTTAGGGGGGGGGGGGGGGGAGAGAGAGAGAGAGTGAGAGAGAGAGAGAAGAGAGAAAAATAATGAAAATAATTTACATTCATACAGCATCTGTCACAATCTCGGAATGCCGCAAACCAGTTTGCAGCTAGTTTAGTCAAAGGGCGGCACGGTAGCACAGTGGCTAGCACTGTTGCTTCACAGCGCCAGGGTCCCAGGTTCGATTCCCAACTTGGGCCACTGTCTGTGCGGAGTCTGCACGTTCCCCCCGTGTCTGCGTGGGTTTCCTCCGGGTGCTCCGGTTTCCTCCCACAGGTCCCGAAAGACGCGCTGTTAGATGAATTGGACATTCTCAATACTCCCTCCATGTACTCGAACGCGTTTCACGACGGGGCGAAACGGGCGCGGGCACTACCAATTCTACCAGCACCACGCCATCCCGTGCATGCGCAGTGGCACCACGCCATCCCGTGCATGCGCAGTGGCACCACGCCATCCCGAGCATGCGCAGTGGCACCACGCCATCCCGTGCATGCGCAGTGGCACCACGCCATCCCGTGCATGCGCAGTGGCACCACGCCATCCCGAGCATGCGCAGTGGCACCACGCCATCCCGTGCATGCGCAGTGGCACCACGCCATCCCGTGCATGCGCAGTGGCACCACGCCATCCCGTGCATGCACAGTGGCACCACGCCATCCCGTGCATGCACAGTGGCACCACGCCATCCCGAGCATGCGCAGTGGCACCACGCCATCCCGTGCATGCGCAGTGGCACCACGCCATCCCGAGCATGCGCAGTGGCACCACGCCATCCCGAGCATGCGCAGTGGCACCACGCCATCCCGAGCATGCGCAGTGGCACCACGCCATCCCGTGCATGCGCAGTGGCACCACGCCATCCCGAGCATGCGCAGTGGCACCACGCCATCCCGAGCATGCGCAGTGGCACCACGCCATCCCGTGCATGCGCAGTGGCACCACGCCATCCCGTGCATGCGCAGTGGCACCACGCCATCCCGTGCATGCGCAGTGGCACCACGCCATCCCGAGCATGCGCAGTGGCACACCATCCCGTGCATGCGCAGTGGCACCACGCCATCCCGTGCATGCGCAGTGGTGCCGCGCCAACCCGTGTATGCGCGGGGGACTTCCTCAACACGCCGGCCCCGACGCAACATGTCGTGAGGATTCAGGGGCCGGCCGCGTAACAAAATAGGGCCAGGCCCGGAGAGGCCGGCCTGCCGATCGCTGGGCCCTGATCGCGGGCCAGACCCCATCGGAGGCCCCCCCCAATGAAGGAGCCCCCCTGCCCCCCTACACAGGCCACCCCCCGACACTGCATGCAGAGTTCCCGCCGGCAGCGAGCAGGTGTGGACGGCGCCGGCGGGATTCTGCCGTTTCCACACGGCCGCTCGGCCCATCAAGGCCGGAGAATCGGCGACCGGCATCGCGCCCACCGCGCTGGCGCAAATGCCGCCGATTATCCGCTCCTCGGAGAATCACGTGCCGGCGTTGGGGCGCCCACCGCGCCGGCACAAATGGCGCCGATTCTCCGCAAGGCCCGACGCTGTCCCCTCCTGAGCACGGTCGTGGTGCTCGATCCCCGATCCGCCCCCCCTCGGCCCCACACTTACCTGGTGCGCCATGTTCACGACGGCAGCAACCAGGTGTGGTTGCCGCTGTCGTGAACAGGTCGGGAACAGCAGGCCGCTTGGCCCATCCGGGTCGGAAAATCGCAGGCCGCCGTGAAAAAATTCCGTAATGGCGCCTAACTCTCATGAGCAGCCAGAAACGGGATTTGCGTCAGCCCTCACTGTCAGGTTGGCTGTACCAGGGCGGCAGTTTGCACTGCAAGGAGTGGGCCCTCTGGGATTCCACTTCTGTGTGGGAGGAGGTGGGGAGAACCCCAATACTCGGATGGTGGGTGGGTGGGGTGGGGAGAGAGCCCCAATACTTGTGAGGAGTGGGGGCGGGGTGAGTCCCGATGTTTACGTTGCGGTGGGGGGATGCGCCTATGCTGGTGTTGTGGTGAAGGGAGGGGGCTTTTCATTTAAGTTGGAGACAGCGGAGTCTTTTTCCTCGGCTTGCCAGCGTATTTAGGCCTCGCCCCTCCAGGTGACTGTCTGATTCTTGCTTCTCCTTTTAAAATGCACAGAGTGTCGTTCAATAGAGTGAGAAAAGCCAGCTGTGGAGCCTGCGACTATCACACCAGTTTTCTCTCCTGCGCCAACACTGTGTAAATTTGGGAAGATTCCACCTGATGATTCAGTACATACAGAAGAAACTCCAGCATAACTGTCCGAGCAAGTTTATTACTTTCCACCGCAGACAAGCTTCCACTTACAATTATAAATCTGGTACAAGCCTGCCATTTTTCATCGTTTAATCTTCAGGCATCCTTGTACATAATATGACTAATATCATGATAATCAAGTAGAATAGACCAGGCTGGAAGAACTGAAATCCTAACCAAACAGGCTTTGATCCAAATCTGACCTCATGTCAACTGTATTCACAGGGGATGTGTAGCTCAATATAATCATGTGAACCAGGCACCTTACTCTAACTTATCATTAGTATGTCAAAGAGGCAGGTCACAATTGCGACTTAAATCCTGGGATAGCATCTACTATATGGTCAACCACATCAAAGCCGCATAAGGTTTAATCGTTCTCTGCAGTTCTAACAAGGAGTTACAGGAGTCTCTCGAATAAGCTGCTATCAAGAACGACCATCACCATGACAACTTGTATTTATGTAGCGCCTCTAACATAATATAATGTCCCACAGTCACAAGGGCTTTATGAGGTTCTGACAACGCAGTGGAGGCATATTCAGTTGCAACTTTATCCAGTTCTCTTCTAGAGCTGGTATGGGCTGGCACGGCTGGATGGCCTCCATCTGTGTTGCAATCATTCTATGACATTAAGACACCACACAAAGAGATATTAGGGCCGATGGCCAAAAGCTTATTCAAAGAGGTAGGTTTTAGGGAGTGTCAACGGAGGAGAGAGAAGTAGAGAGTCAGAGAGGTTCAGAGTGGGAATTGCAGAGCTTAGGTCTTAGGCAGCTGAAGGCGTGGCCACAAATGGAGTAATTAGAGACATAGTAAATAGGAGTTGGACATTCGATCCATCCAGCCTGCTTCGCCATTCAGTGTGAATGTGGCTGATCCTCGATCTCAATACATACTCCAGCGCTCTCTCCAATTAAAATCAGAGGTGCTCAAGAGGCCAGGATTAGATACATGCAGATATCTCGGAAGGTGTTTGGTAGGGCAGATGCCGAGAGGAGGTTTCCCCTTGTGGGGGAATCTAGAACTAGGGGATTCTTGAACAATAGAGGAGTTGAGGGTTATGGGGAACAGGCAAGAAAGTGGGACTGAAATCAGATCAGCTCTGATTTTATTGAGTGGTTGGGCAGGGTCAAGTGGCCATACGATCTAACCCTGTTCTTATTTCCTCCATTCTTATATTGTGGGCTGGAGGAGAATCCAGAGATGGGAGAGGACTTGAAAATAAGAATGAGAATTGTGAAATCAAGGTGTTACTTGACTGGGAGCCAACTGAGGTCAGTGAGTGCAGGAGTGATGGATGAATGGAACTTTGCCACAGCCAATATGTTTAAAATGGGACAAATCAGAACTTGACATGCAAAACGTTTGTATGATTTGAGGTTTATAGATTACGTTCGCTAACTGGATTGAAAACTGGCTCAACATGTTAAAGTAGAAGATGGTGATAAATTTGAGGGACTGTATCTCGATGGCAGTGAGTAATGGAGTACTGCAGTGCTGATTTTGGCCCCACTCTGCTCACACTATTCATAAAAGGCTTGGAAAGGAATAATTCTTGTCACATTATAAAATTTGCAATGTTATGAAATTACGTAACCTAAGCGATAAAAAAAACTGTTCGCAATTAAGGAAAAAGCGGTTCAAAATTGGTGATTGTTTTCGCAGGGACTGCAAGAGAACAAAAAGTAAAAGCACTGTTGCAATAAAGATTGTACTTTTGAGGTTAAGGCATTTTTTTTAGAGAATGCAGGAGAAAAACCTTGACTTAAGTGCTGATATTGGATGTCAAAAGCACATTTCATCCGTGTGGAGTTTGCACATTCTCCCTGTGATTTGCGTGGGTTTCACCCCCACAACCCAAAGATGTGCAGGCTAGGTGGATTGGCCACGCTAAGTGGGGCAGCACGGTAGCAAAAGTGGATAGCACTGTGGCTTCACAGCTCCAGGGTCCCAGGTTCGATTCCCCGCTGGGTCACTGACTGTGCAGACTCCGCACGTTATCCCCGTGTCTGCGTGGGTTTCCTCCGGGTGCTCCGGTTTCCTCCCACAGTCCAAAGACGTGCAGGTTAGGTGGATTGGCCATGATAAATTGCCCTGAGTGACCAAAACAAAAAGATTAGGAGGGGTTATTGGGTTACGGGGATAGGGTGGAAGTGAGGGCTTAAGTAGGTCGGTGCAGACTCGATGGGCCGAATGCCTCCTTCTGCACTGTATGTTCTATGTTCTAAATTGCCCCTTAATTGGAAAAAATAAATTGGGTACTCTAAATTTTTTTTTTTAAAAAGCACATTTCATTCACAGCAGTGAAATGTCGCACTGTGATAACAGAAGACTTCTTAAAACATATGTTACAAAAACAATTCCCTGAAATGAAAAGAATTGTAAATGTAATTTGCAAAGAAGCATCTATAAATTATTACTTGACATTCTAACTGGGGAACGGAGTTATACAAAACTCCCACCAGTTAGTCACAGACTCTTACAGCACCAGAGAAGATCATAAGAAGTTGCTTTGCACACAGAGCCTTTTCAGCAAGATAGCCAACCCATACGGTGAGCAATGGATGCTGAATAATGCTCAAGACCTCATTCTGCTTCAACTCATAAGCATTTTCCTCAAAATGTTGCCACTTCTTTCTCAGCAGTTTCCAGCATGCCCTCAATGAATCCAGTGAAGACATGAAAGAAATCAAAAGAGTCAAAAGAAAATCAACAAATTGCTTTTATACAGGCTTTTATATGGGGCTGTTTAGCACAGGGCTAAATCGCTGGCTTTGCAAGCAGGCCAGCAACACGGTTCGATTCCCGTAACAGCCTTCCCGAACAGGCGCCGGAATGTGGCGACTAGGGGCTTTTCACAGTAACTTAATTGAAGCCTACTCGTGACAATAAGCGATTTTCATTTTCATTTTCAAGTCCTCAGACTTACGACACAATTGGTTCCTGAAAACCACGTTGTAGGCTGAAATGTCGTAAATTAGAACAGATTTTCCAAACTCTTATCCTGTCGAGTCACTGAGGTGACTGTTGATGTCTACACTGGCTCTTGAAAGAGCACCTTACACCCAAGGCCACACCTTCACCCTATCCCCATAACCCAGTAACCCCACCTAACCTTTGGACACTAAGGGACAATTTAGCATGGCCAATCCACCTAACCTGCACATCTTTGGATCGTGGGAGGAAAGTGGAGCACCCGAGGAAACCCACGCAGACACAAGGAGAAAGTGCAAACTCAAAACAGATAGTCAACCGAGGCCGGAATTAAACCCGGGTCCCTGGAGCTGTGAGGCAGCAGTGCTAACCTCTGTGCCATCGTGCACCTTGGTGACTCTGAAGTATGTATAATCTGTAAAAACCACAAAGCAAAACGAAACATGGGGAAAATATATAAGAAAGGGGCATATGGCATATTCCACAGCCAGAGATTCCGTGGAATATCATTTACATCTGGTGATATACTAATTTGCACAAAAAAGTTAATCCCCAGGTTAAGGAAGTAATTTATAAACTGTTGCAACCTGCATTTTTTAGATTTGCTATAATTATTTGCTCAGAGGTTGATGTAGTTAAAATGCATTAGTTTGAAATGCCTGTTTGGCTGTTACAGATGTCATTTGTTACCAATTATAACATTTTAAAGGAAACATAATGAAAATTTGATTCACATTAAATCAGGAATTATTCAAAATCATTTTATGCAAAAATGGCACAGAATTAAACACAAAGATTAACTTCCATTGGTGGGCAAAAGGGTTAAAATCAACAAACCTCAAAGGCCATTAGTATCACTTGAAGACTAATTGTTCACAGTAATATTGTAATGCTGGTCCTAACACTAGTTTCTGATATTAAAGCAAATATACTTCTAGAACGGTATACACAATTCTAAAACTGAGGAATAAGGCACTTCGACTAGTACAAGAACATTTTCCTCTCAACTTTTCAGAAATGCTGCATTAATACCACCCACCATACTTAAATCAGCGCAAGGATCTTTCCTAATGGAGCCCTGGGAAGAATTCATTTAGCAGGGAAAATGTAAACTTTCAGTCATCCTTGGTAAACTGACCCATATACAAGTCAGCCTTGTGGTTTTCTATTCTGAACGCTCCAATGAAACTCATTTGCATTTGGTTTTATCTGGTCACACATTTCCGATGCAGAAGTTACTGAACCGGCATAGGAATCCATCTTCTAATCTCTTCTAAAAGTTAAACAGTGGGTGATGAGTGGAAAGCACCTTCTAACCCCACTGTTTGATCATCTACCCTTCAGACAAGACCACCTGTGGTTTGTTTTTTCCAACTATAGGTTCTGGATTATATACAATTACAGAAAGCTTACAGTTTACTCCTAAATAACATTCATGGATAAACTTCAATTTGACGGTACTTGGTAAGTGATACTTTTCAGTACTGAACTGAAAAGGGGCTTAAAAGATAAACCTTTTCCAAGTATACTCTTTTTATTTTGTTGCCCATTCGTGGACTTGTCCCAGACTAATAGAAAAGGTTGATTGCAGTAAAAATAAATATACATAATTCACCTTCCAATGTGACTTTAATGGCCACATCTGCGGCAATTTAAAACAATGAGGCTAATAGAGCTTCTAGTATTTGCAGTCTGTGTCAAGGAAACATTAAGCTCGGGTCACAGGTGGCTCTGCGTGCACAGAGCTGTCACTAATGTTGATTCCCAAACAGGGGTTACCAGCTCCCAAATCCTGTGACACAATCTTGCAAAAGATCGCCACGGAGAGTTACAAATATTTCATTTGCAATTAAACAACTTTACAAGCCCTGTATGAAATTCTACAGAAAGGAAACGTACCAGCCTTGAACTCTGATTGCAGAGGTTTGGACATGCAAATCAGATTTAACGGAGGTGCTCAAAATGATGAGGGGCTTTGATAAGACGAGATACAGGGAAAACCTTTCCACTAGCATGAGGGGAGCTATCTCGCTGAACTGGATTTAAGTTAACTGGCAAAACAGATAGGGGAAGATGAGGAGAGATTTTCTTGATGCAGCAAGTTGTTATGATCTGGAATGAGCTAAGCGTGGTGCAAGTTGATTCCCTGATAACTTTCAAAAGATAACAGGATATACACTGAAAAAAGGATTAAAATTCTATGGGCTGTGGAGAAAGCAAGGGAGTGGGCCTAAATTGCTGTCTTTCAGAGAGTTGGCACAGGAAAGATAGGTCCAGTGGCCTCCTATTCTACTGAAGTTTTAAATCAACTCAAAATTAACAGGAGGCAACAGGATTCACTTCATCTTTAAAATACCGTTAAGAGGATCGTCGGGTTAATCTTAGCTGGTGTAAACATTAAATGCAGAAATGATTCTCTTTAAATATGAAAGTAAGTGTGAATCTGATTTATATGTACATTTATCTTCCACACAGAATGCTTTTATTGCAACATACCGCAAAAGCTACTTATGGCATTTAGATTTTAGGTGCTTCAATAAACACCATCAGACTTAAAGGCATGCACAATTCAAATTTAACACACAGTGGGATAACATTGCAAAAGGAATTATTTTTCCTTCTCCACCTATTGCAAATATGATATATTCGAGAACTTAATGTCTGCATCACACTTCTTCTTCCATGCATGAATCTGAAGTGCCAAGTGTATACTTAATTGTTTGCACCGCTACTGATGGTGAAGTTAGCATCAATCAAAGCTCTTGTTCTTTAAATTTGAAACAGGTGTCTCATTATCCATTATATGGCCACCCGCTCAAGATAGCATAGTAATGTTTGAAACGGAAATAGTCCAGTAGAAAATTGGATCCAACAAATATCTGAAATGTGAACATTTATATTCACAGCACAGTGGTTGGCACTCCTGCCTCAGCACCAGGGACCCGGGTTAATTTCTGACCTTGGGTGACTGTGCAGAGTTTGAACATTCTCCTCGGGTCTGCATGGACTTCCTCCAGAGGTCTGGTTTCCTCCCTAGGTCCAAAGACGTGCCGGTTAGGTGGTTTGCACATGCTAAATTGCCCCATGGTGTCCAAAGCAGGGTCAAGAGTCCAGGTAGGTAGCTCTTTTGGAGGGTTGATACATACCCGATGGGCCGAATGGCCTCCTTCTGCACTGTAGGGATTCTATATGTTTTCAGATATAGATAAAACTATGGCCCTGGAAAGCACTGCCTGAGAATGTGGAGTAGGCATGTTTAATTAAGGCATTCAAGAAGGAACTAGATAACTTGGACGTCATGGTAGCACAGTGGTTAGCACTGTTGCTTCACAGCACTAGGGTCCCGGGTTCGATTCCCGCTTGGGTCACTGTCTGTGCGGAATCTGCACATTCTCCCCGTGTCTGCGTGGGTTTCCTTTGGGTGCTCCAGTTTCCTCCCACAAACGCCTAAATACGTGCTGTTAGGTAATTTGGACATTCTGAATTCTCCCTCCGTGTACCTGAACAGGTGCCGGAATGTGGTGACGAGTGGAATTTCACAGTACCTTCATTGCAGTGTTAATGTAAGCCTACTTGTGACAATAATAATAAAGTCTATTATTTAAAAAGAAGCAATCTGTAGGGTTACAGGGAAAAGGAATGGCATGCGTTGAAATGCTCATACGGAGGGGAGGAAATGCTCATACAGAGAGCTGGTACAATCACGATGGACTGAATGGCCTACTTCTGCACTGTAACAATTCTGTGATTCTGTTATGTTTGCTCGACATGTCCCGGCTTTATTTTGGATTTCCTACAGCTCAGGTTTTTTTTTTAAAACCTCTGGGCAAACTAACACTTTCTTCCAGCTGCAACGCATGTTAAAATGGTGGCAAGTCACCTTGTGGCAAATAGCTCAGAGTAAAACAAGAATATTCTTGATACCAAACATCCCAACTCAATGTTACATTGAAAAATAAACTAAAATATATATTAAATTAAATAAAATATGTAAAGGAGACAAATACGTAGAGAAATGGGGTAAGAGAGTTGGGGTTGGGGGGGGGGGGGGGGGGGGGGGGAGAGAGAGAAGAGATGGGATTTCTAAAGAGCAGGCACGAACCTGATGGGCTGAGTGTATGTTGGACAAACTGAATGAAACAGTGAAGCATCCACTTTATTCCACCAATTGTGATAGCTTCCTCATTGTGAAACAAACTATACTGTCGTGTGCAGATGTACAAAGAACAAAGAGCAAAGAACAGTACAACACAGGAACAGGCCCTTCGACCCTCCAAATATGCGCCGACCATGGTACCTTCCTAAACTAAAACTGTATGCACTTACGGAGTCCGTATCCTTCCATTCCCACCATATTCATCTATTTGTCTAGATGCCCCTTAACTGCCGCTATCGTATCTGCTCCCAGCACCTCCCCAAGCCAGTGCATTCCATATATTTACCACCCTCTGTGTAAAAAAACTTGCCTCGCACATCTGTTCTAAACTTTTCCCCACGCACTTTAAACCTATGTCCCCTAGTACTTGACTCTTCTACCCGAGGAAAGAGCATCTGACTATCCACTCTGTCCATGCCACTCATCGTCTTGTAGACCGTTATCAGGTCGGAGATGTATTTTGTTATTATATGATCTAGTAAATGGAATTGGTAGGGTAAATGGCTTTGTGCATTCATTGATAGTAGTCACATTGCCTCCTGATGGCTTGAGGCAGCAGGTGTAGCCAATGCTTTTCATTGCTCATCACTCACTCACCTGCTGGCCATGTTCCATTCCAGTGCCGGATTCTGATAATTCCTTTCGCTTTCTGTGCACAGCCCTCCTTTACCAACTTCCTTCTCGGGTTTCAGCTGATCCCACAGTGCGGTTCCAATAGTTATGGACTGCAAGTCGATTTGGTATTGTCTGTCTTCAACTTCTGACCCTGGGTCTCGTAGTATTCCCAAATTCAGAGCTCTCCTGTGAGGATGCAAAGCATTTGTTCAACAGTGGTTAAAAAACGTATTCTACTAGATGCTACAATTAAAAAAATGCTAATCATATTGAATAGCTAGATTAAGTTGATGTGGTTAGTCCAGGAAGGCATTATATATCAATTCAGAAAATAGTTTAAAATGTGCACTCTATATATCTCACATTATTACCTCATGCATTTTAAACCATTAGGATTTGCTGTCTAATAGCACCAGTGCTCCCAATTCGCAACATATACAAAAAGCATCTTGTTTATAAAACAAAAATCTATAAATATTTCAAGATGTGCTCAACTTTCTGGAAACTAAGAATGTTTCACTCATTTCCTCAGGTTATCCCATTACAAGGATGATATCATTTATTTTCCAACAGGGCTATAGTATATTTCAACATTAAGACATGGTAAACAGAAGAATTAATGTATGTGTCAGCTGTACAACCCACGTTGTTTTATAAATCAAGTTAATCTTCAATAGATTAAAGAGAAATATAATTGAAAAAAGATTAGTCTAAATTAACCAAAGCTGAGTTATCAATTTTTTTTGTGATATTTTGGTTGGTGGTTTTGATGATTAATTTGCAATTACACCCAAACCCTGGGTCAATGCAGAGCAATAAAATATCTTTGGGCTTTCTCTTTGATAGCCTAAACACTGGTTGAATTTTGTGTTTTATCAAACTGAAACCCAACTTCTGTGTATTGGAATATCTCATAAGGCACATGTGGATGGATTCACTGTGCCGACTAAAATAATGGGCTAAATTCTCCGCCCCCGGATCGCAAATCACGATCAGGTGGAGAACTGGACGTTTGACTGAAATTGAGGTTTGCACCAGGTGCCGAACTGACCGGTATGTCTCTTCCCCCCCCAACTGGTGGCAGGATCGGGGTTTGCCCCAGCGGGGGATGCTAATAAGGGAGAAGGCCCTGGTGAGGCGACTGGAGAGTTGCGTGCTTGAGGTTGTCGCAGGAGACCACATTTGTCAAGGGCAGGCAGCTAACAGCGAACATTAGACGCCTGCTGAACGTTATTCTGACCCCAGCCGGGGAGAAGACACCAGAGGTGATCATCTCCCTGAACACTGAAAAGGCCTTCGACAGAGTCGAATGGAAGTACCTCATGGACATGCTGGAAGGGTTAACTTTTGTGCCAGGGTTCACCTTGTGGGTGAAACTGTTGTATAGCGCTTCATGGCAAGCCTACGGATGAACACCACCAGGAACGAGACAGGGATGCCCATTGTTCCCGCTGCTGTTCGTCCTGGCAATTGAGCCATTGGCTATCGCTCTCAGACCAGCAAAGGGGTGGAGAGGTATCCAGAAGGGAGACAGGGAGCAGAATCGCACTGGATAAAAGCAAATTACTGCGGATGCTGGAATCTGAAACGAAAGAGAAAATGCTGGAAAATCTCAGCAGGTCTGGCAGCATCTGTAGGGAGAGAAAAGAACTAATGTTTCAAGTCCGATGACTCTTTGTCAAAACTCACTCAAAGCAGAATCTTACTCTATTCGGATCACCTGCTCCACAACGTCTCAAACCACCTAGCCAGCATGGGAAAGAGCCTTCTCGGGTTACAAACCTAAACTGAACAAACGCAAAATCTTCCCGGTGAAGTGTGCGGACGTGGCTGGGAGAGTGGAGGCGGAATTGGTGCAGGTGGAGGAGACCTCCTGTATTGGAACATCCCTCCGAGCACTGGCCACCGTCCCACTCCCATTCGTCCCATCCAAATACTCGAGAAGCTCGGTGATGGTGGCCACGCTGAGGACCCGGAACCAGTTCAGACACCATTTCAAACTTGATGACATGTCTGCCTACAGCCTCCATCTGCAGAAATCAAAGATTTATCTCAATGGAATAGACACCAGCTACAAAACATCTAGAAACGATGCAGGGCTGCTGACAGTTAGGGACCTGTGCGTACACAATAGAATAGCGACCCTGGGGAACCAACAGAGAAGCTCCAGCTCCCGAAAGGGAACAAGCTCCATTACCTGCAACTGCAGGACCTCCTCCGCAAGGAAATCACAACGTTCCCCCAGTTAGCTGGATACACCCTACTGGACACACTACCAGCAGCAGATGAACTAGGGGACGGTAAATGTGCCAACATGTACGCACGAATATTAGAAGAGATAAGGGCCCCATTGGGTGATATACGAGAAAGGTGAGACGAGGAACTGGGAATGGTGATAGGGGAAGGACTCTGGATCGAAACACTACATAGGGTGAACTCCACCTACTCATGCACAGGGCTGGGCCTAACTCAGATAAAGATGGTGCATAGGGCACACCTGACCAGGTCACGCACGAGTGTTCTTCCCGGGGGTGGAAGATAGAGGTGAGCCGTGTCAGTGGGCTCCGGCCAACCACACCCACATGTTCTGGTCCTGCCCCAAACTTGTCAGGTACTGGACCACCTTTTTGCGAGAGGTTTCGAGTATAGAAGCAGGAATGTGTTGTTGCAATTATACAGGGCCTTGGTGAGGCCACACTTGGAGTATTGTGTGCAGTTTTGGTCTCCTTCTCTGTGGAAGGATGTTCTTGCTCTCGAGGGAGTGCAGCGAAGGTTTACCAGACTGATTCCAGGGATGGCGGGACTGTCATATGAGGAGAGATTGATTAGGTTGGGATTGTTCTCGCTGGAGTTCAGAAGATGTTACCAATGATGGGTGTGTCCAGAACCGGGATCACAGCCTGAGGATTCAGGGTAAATCATTTCGGACAGAGATAAGAATACATTTCTTCACACAAAGAGTGGTGAGCCTGTGGAATTCATTACCACAGGAAGTAGTTGATGCTAAAACTTTGAATATATTCAAGAGATGGCTGGATATACACTTGGGGAGAATGGGATCAAAGGCTATGGGGAGAAAGCAGGATTAGGCTATTGAGTTGGATGATCAGCCATGATCATGGTGAATGTCGGAGAAGGCTCCAAGGGCCAAAAGGCCTCCTCCTGCTCCTATCTTCTATGTATCTATGGTGAAGTCTCCCAGCATTCTTGATACCATCATTTTTTTAGATCATTTGGATGGAGGTTTTGGGGGAAATTATCCACAAGTTTACAGTTAAGATTAGGATTTGTATCGAAGTTAAGGTGCATGGTGTGGAAACAAGACCAAAATCAGATCCAGATGCAATAGGGGAAGGCAGAAGGTATTCAATAAAAATAAACCTGTTACAGGTACATGTGCAGAGCTTGCAACGAGCATGTGTTCACCATGCAGGTTCAGGAAAGCAAAGTAAAAAATTATGCTATTCTTATTTAAGGCCTTGATTAGACCAGGGTGGCATGGTAGCAGTGATTAGCACTGTTGCTTCACAGCTCCAGGGTCCCAGGTTCGATTCCGGGCTTGGGTCACTGTCTGTGCGGAGTACGCACATTCTCCCCGTGTGTGCGTGGGTTTCCTCCGGGTGCTCCGGTTTCCTCCCACAGTCCTAAAATGTGCAGGTTAGGTGGATTGGCCATGCTAAATTGTCCTTAATGTCCAAAAAGGTTAGGTGGGGTTACTGGGTTATGGGGATAGGTGAAGATGTGACTCCGCTTCCAGGATTTACCTGGCTTGCAACACTTCACGGGATTCAATGCAATCTCACGAGATGCTGTGATATGAATCCCGGCCACAATGGGTGGGGGTGGGAGGGGGTGGAATGTTTCGGGGGCCTCAGAGCTTGGGCGGCATTTAAAAATGGCAGAGCTCCCCATTGTAAAAACGGGGCTATGCGAGGCCTCGACCCCATTCAGTCCCCTTATTCAACGCGAGTCGAATTGAATAGCCATGTGTTTCTCGGCACTGCGAGTGCCGGGAAAGACGTGGTTAAACGCGCTCACTAGGGGACTTTGTTCCCTTTTCGGAGAATTACTCCCTACATATAGAATACTATATTAAGTTTTTAATCTCCCCCCTCAAATTCTGGGTGGCATCAAGGCCCTGGAAAAATATTCAAACATTGACTCTCAGTTTAAAGAGTCTTAAAAGTAGCAGGCTTAGAGTCTGAAATTCCAATGTTGTACATTTCTCTACATACTTATTAGAACATAGAACAGTACAGCACAGAACAGGCCCTTCGGCCCTCAATGTTGTGCCGAGCAATGATCACCCTACTCAAACCCACGTATCCACCCTATACCCGTAACCCAACAACCCCCCCCCTAACCTTACTTTTTAGGACACTACGGGCAATTTAGCATGGCCAATCCACCTAACCCGCACATCTTTATCCAGAAAGGAACTCTGTGCATGGTTATTTTGACACATGTGGTGCTCCAGCTCTTGCATGCTTAACTTTTAATATCTCCCTCTCCTATCTAAAAAAATTCAGGAAGAATTTAGTCTATGACAGTTAATGAACCTCATAATGAAATTGGGCCAGATTCCTCACCGCCCGCCGTGCACCCCCCCCCCCCCCCCCCCCCCCCCCCCCCCCCCTCAAAACACCAGAGATAGTGTGATCTGCGACAAAATCCCTTGCGATCCCCACCGTGCATAAATCTGCATGGCAAGGGGCAGTGAATCACTTCTGGACACCACTCCCAGTGCCAGTGCAAACTAGAAGTGATTCAGCTCCAGTGGGAGAACATGGTCTCCCGAACAGAGAACCCAGCCCATTATTAGCTCCTTTGTCAGGAGCTCGACTTACTGCCTCATTTCCAGGATGAATTCCACGATTCCAATAGGAACCAAAAACAACTAGACTAGTTTTTCCCTGGTGTGAAGAAACATTACGGGCAGCATGGTAGCACCGTTGCTTCACAGCTCCAGGGTCCCAGGTTCGATTCCCTGCTGGGTCACTGTCTGCAGAGTCTGCACATTCTCCCCATGTCTGCATGGGTTTCCTCCGGGTGCTCCGGTTTCCTCCCACAGTCCAAAGATGTGCAGGTTAAGTGGATTGGCCATGATAAATTGCCCAAAAAGGTTAGGTGGGGTTACTGGGATAGGGTGGAGGCATGGGCTTAAGTGGGGTGCTTTTTCCAAGGGCCGGTGCAGACTCGATGGGCTGAATGGCCTCCTTCTGCACTGTAAATTCTATGATTCTGAAATCATCATGCTGCCAAAGGACAAGGGTAACTATTTCTGTACGTACAAACAGTATATTTGGAAAGGGCACCGGAAATGTCTGGTAATGGCCTGCCAAAGTGGCACACTGGGCACTTCATTACATTAAAGGTGCTAAAGAAATGCACTACCTTATGAGGTTCCTCAAAAGTGTTCTGCAAGGGTAAATAAAGTGAAGGATATCTGGATAACTAATTGACGATTTGGCAGAACACAGTCAAAATATAAAGTTAGCCAAAGGCAAGTTGTTGTTGTTCTTCAGTGGGCAGTTGCCCTTCGCTGTGGAGAAATGTCCCCAACAGCAGCAAGCTCCAAAGCTTGTGCCATTCTAGCGCATGTAGTTTGTTCCAATCATTTCCACCCTCTCTTCAGAGGCACACCGCTCGATGCACTGCGGGTTTGCGCACGGGCTTACAGTTTCACACACAAGAGCTGACTTCACAGCACTGGGGGAAGCTGGTGCAGCCACGGCAACAACTTGCTGCTCTGTACTGCCTTTAACGTGGAAGGAAAAGCCTCACAAGGTGCCTCACAGACAGGCATATGGAAAGCAGACGTTGAATCGAAAGGAATGGCTTTGGAGGGGTGGCTGAAAGCTTGGTCAAGGAGCAGTATTTAACGAGACTTCTGAAGGCGAAATGAGAAATTTAAGGAGGAAATTCCAGAAATATCAGACCTCAGTGGGGGAAGATTTTGCCACCAATGGTGAGGTTGTGTTCAGGGAGAACGCACAAGCCAAAGGCAGAGGAAAATTAAATACGAATTCCCAACATTCCGCACATGCGCAGTTCCCAATGCGCGCCGCACCTGCACAGTATATTCCGAAGTCCGAAAATTTCTAAGGCCTGATACACACTCAGCCCCAAACATTTCAGAGGAGGGATTTTCAACCTGTATAAACAATTTCAAATGATAAAAACAAAAAAACAATTTACACTTTGGACGCAGAGGGAGCGCACGGCTCTCACAGTCAATGTTATGGACAACTGCACGTGCACAACGGTCAGGACAATGCCTCGTGGGTCACACTCAGAACCCAGAGGGCCGTATGTCGCCCACCACTGAGCTAGAGCTGGAGGGTGCGCGAGGTGCACTCCAGCCTGTGAACCTCAGATCCAAATGTGCAAAAACTGGGGAAATGCAAGGGTTCAAGACAGTTATAGATTTACTGCAATCAAGAACATTCTAGATACATGTGTGACCACATTTCAACAAGTCATCGGCAATGGATATCTTCAATAAGTCTCATAAGTGGAAGCCAATGATGTGGGTTCTGGAACCTAAGAGAGAGACTGTGCCCACAATATAATAACATCAAAGATTTCTGCATTAACCATGACAAAAAGTAATACATATAATTGAAACGTTCGACATTCTGACTTATAATTGGCTGAACAGTCTACCTTGTTAGCTATGTATAGTCTGAGCAAGAAATATATTTTACAGTCATAACAACTTTTAACAATGTTATATTTTAACCCTTTCCAATTCAGAATTCAATGTGATAAATGGATATACTATTAGTAGTACCTCCCAATCATTATCTTCAGATTTATCAGTTATCACAATATATTCTGACAGCACTCAGATACAGTAGAGAGAAATGCATATTACTAAAATCTTTGGCTGGTTTGGTTCAAAACAAAATGTTCAACTGTGCCTCAATTGTCTCACACTCCGAAGATTGAGGGTTCATGTCCCTCACCAAAGGTCTAAGAACAAAATCCAGTCTGACATTACCAAAAGAGGGCTTCACTGTCAGCCATCCATGAGAAGACTGCCCTCACAGGTGTCGACGGGCTGATTTCTAAAAGGAGTATGAGTATGCGCACCTTATCCTGGCCAATACTGACCCCCCAACTACCATCACCAGATCAGATCATGAGATCATTTATTTAATTATTGCGAAAAGAGGTACATGTTGTCGAAGTTTTTCATCCTTCACTCGTCAGGACAAATGTAAGAATGACAAATTTTAAACAAACAGAACAATTTACAACACAGGAGGAAAGGGGGCTGATTGATTGGCTTAACCGTTGCTATGGAGAAAACAAAGGGGAACTGAAGCCTCCCCAAGCTCCTGGGTAATTCAAAAATGGCTCAATGCTTGAACGTATTCCTTTTGTTTGCAGAGAAAGGGTCCCTGCACATGTATGTATGTCACTTCTAGCGAGCGTACATTAGGAGCGCAACTGATTATCTTAAATTATCATTTACCAACCAGCACCCTTTTGTTTTGTGTTTGTGCTGATGAGAGCTGGCTAAAAGCTTGAACAACACGTCTCTCTTTTCAAGCCCTGTACTGCTCAGCAACTATTTACTTTGCTTGTGGAATCTTGCTGTGCACAAACTGGCTTCCGCATTTTTTTACAACATTTACTAAACGTCAGAAGTACTTCATTGGCCGTAAAGTGCTGTGGTCTGTTCTGAGATAATGAAAAAGGGTGTCAAAATTATTTATTTCCCGGTACTTATCCCTTAGCAAATGTGCTGACGTTTTGGCTGCTGCTTTTATCCAAACCTTTCAGTCCAAAGCCAACATCGTCTAGGTCATTTATTAGTGAAAGCCGACGCTGTCTTTCATGGAGATCGTGACTCCGGTTACTTTAGAAGTGGGTATGAGAAAGGCAGCACGGTGGCGTAATGGGTTAGCACTGCGGCCTCACGGTGCCGAGGTCCCAAGTTCAATCCCGGCTCTGGGTCACTGTCCGTGTGGAGTTTGCACATTCTCCCCGTGTTTGCGTGGGTTTCGCCCCCACAACCCAACATTTTGCAAGCTAGGTGGATTGGCCACGCTAAATTGCCGCTTAATTGAAAGAAATGAATTGGATACTCTAAATTTATAAAAATGAAAAAAAAAGAAGTGGGTATGAAAAAGATCTGGAGGAACAGTGATATTTCAGGCTCAAATGGACAACACTGGCCTGTCTTGGCAGAGCATGTTAAGTATGATTTTTATTTTGTGAGATTGACTATGTATCTTTCCTCAGTCATTGGCCCGTCTAATGATGAAGTATTTTCAACTTTGTCCATGCGCGCACACTCATACTCAACCTGAGCTGTTCCGAAATAAATAAACATTACCAGTGTTAACAGGATCCACTTGAATTGATCTCATAGGAAATAAGAAAGCCATTAATAATGCTAAAAAAGAAATTAAAACGTTATTCTATTTCCCATTTAATATTCTGCAGGTGTATTTATATAACAGATGGATCTATTTACGGACAAGCCCACAGCTTGGGTTTCACACTCACATATGGGTTTTGCAGCTTAGACACAGCCCATAGATCAAAATCTTTGGGGAATAATTATGGTTAATTCCACCTTGTGCATATCTGAAGCCAGCTGATCATTGGGTAGTACACAGTAACTTACTAGACCAGGGGTCGTGCAATCAACCATTCACTGGAGCCTGAACAAAGGTGGCCTTATTCTAAATTGTTTAAATAATGGTTAGTTTTAAAAATCTGACCCTAAGCAACAACATTCACAAGATTTATTAGTTCTGTCTAGTACAATTATCCAGAATAAGTATTTAACAAAACAGTTATATATTTTAATTGCTCTTTAACCATACTTTGCAGGTAATGCAGAAACAGCAACATCACTTTATTGTGTATCATGCATCATTTTATTATATTCCATAATTAGTCTACAAACTTTTTTCCAATAAATGTACTGTGGATTTGAACTTTTAAGGACAGCAAACTCTGTGAAAGTTGCTCCAAACTATAACATCCTATAATGACATTATTCAGGACTGCACGTTCACCCGGGCCTCTCACCCTTGGGTGGCTTGGACATTAGGGACGAATAATAGGAAGATGAAAAATCAAAGTGATTCCCTTCCCCAGCCCATTAAGTGCATAAAGAAATAGTTGCCAAATTTATGAAAACATTCTAAAACAAATGGCAAATGAAGTTCAGCACAGATACAGTTGTCCATTTTGTTAGGGAGAATAGAGAAACAGAGGAACAAAAGCATCTGGCATTGTAACCACACTAATCACCAAACGTGGCACCACAGGTTAGCAAGGCCATAAAATAAGTGACCCAAGTATGAGGGTGTATTTCTACAGGAATAGAGACGAAAATAGGAAAGTTATGCTCAACCTGCAGTGAGCCTTGGATAGACCACACTAAAGATCCGGGTTCAATTCAGACCGATCTTGGGTGACTGTGTGGAGTTTGCACGTTCTCCCAGTGTCTGCGTGGGTTTCCTCCGCGTGCTCCGGTTTCCTCCCACTGTCCAAAGATGTGCGGGTGAGGTGGATTGGCTTGCTAAATTGCTTGCTAGCGTCAAAAAGGTTATTATGCCCGGCACTGGAGGAGTTCTGGAAGGGGGTGGCGAGGACGGTGTCGAGGGTGGTGGGATCCAGGGTCAAGCCAGGATGGGGACTCGCGATTTTTGGGGTTGGGGTGGAGCCGGGAGTGCAGGAGGCGAAAGAGGCCGGTGTGCTGGCCTTTGCGTCCCTAGTAGCCCGGCGAAGGATCTTGCTACAATGGAAGGATGCGAGGCCCCCAAGCGTGGAGACCTGGATCAATGACATGGCGGGTTTCATTAAGCTAGAGAAGGTCAAATTCGCCCTGAGAGGGTCGGTACAAGGGTTATTTAGGCGGTGGCAGCCTTTTCTCGACTTTCTGGCTCAACGATAGGGTACGGGGACAGCAGCAGCAGCAACCCGGGGAGGGAAAAGGGGAGGGAAAGGGGGGGGGGCCGACAATGACTATGTTTGTTTATTTAATTTTAATATTTTTTAAGTTCGTTTGTTGTTCATTAGGATTGGGGGGGTGGGGGGATGTGATACATGCGCCGATACGGTCTGGGGGTGTCACAGTTATTATGGGTTATTTTGTTGCATTTCATTGTTTGTCGTTATGTTTTATATTTTCTGTAAAAAATTCCAATAAAAATTATATATAAAAAAAAAAGGTTATTATGTGGGATAACTGGGTTATGGGGATAGGGTGGTGCGTGGACCTAGATAGGGTGCTCTTTCGGGAGTTCGGTGCAGACCCAATGGGCCGAATGGTCTCCTTCTGCACTACAGTGATTCTATGATTGGACACAGAGTAACGTGTCCACTTGTGAGGAAAAAAAGCAAGACTAGCGGCCGTCAAAATCAAATAGTCACTGTGAAATTCAAAAGAAACTACTTCACCCACAGTGGTGAGAAAGTGGATCTCGCTATCATGGAGAGTGGTCGAAATGAATAGTATATATGCAAATAAGGAGAGGCTGGATAAAGTATGAAGGAGAGGTAACTAGAGGGATATGCTGATAGATTCAGGTGAGAAGACAGGAAGAGACTCGAGTGGAGCATAAATGTCGACATGGACTACAGGCCAATGTAAAAATAGTTTGAACTGCAATGTGTCAGATGATTAATGTTTACCTAAAAAGCAACTCTGCTGTTTTATGACCTATGAATGCGAATGCTACAATCATTGTTTCTAAAATAATGTACATGATTATTTTAAACTAGATATACGTTATAAATAGAATTAACTATAATGAGTCCAGGAAATTCATTTAACTTTTAATATCAGGAAGCATCTTAAACTACCCTTAAACCACCCTTCGGAGCCCTGAGTTACAGTAGCCTATGCCACTCTATGAATAAATTTTCATATTCCATTGCTATTGGTAGCTATTCGATTTTGATTCCTTCTGGTTAACATTACTTCTTTAAAAAAAAAATTGGGTCAGATTTGGCTGGGGCTGGGCCTCTCTCAGTGCGCTGTTAGTTAGACATGCACACTAGGCGGCACGGTGGTACAGTGGTTAGCATTGCTGCCTACGGCGCTGAGGACCCGGGTTCGAATCCCGGCCCTGGGTCACTGTCCGGGAGGAGTTTGCACATTCTCCCCGTGTCTGCGTGGGTTTCACCCCCACAACCCAAAGATGTGCAGGATAGGTGGATTGGCTACGCTAAATTGCCCCTTAATTGGAAAAAATAATTGGGTACTCTAAATTTATTTTAAAAAAAGACATGCACACTTAGGTTTAAGAGTGCCCAATTATTGTTTTCCAATTAAGGGGCAATTTAGCGTGGCCAATCCACCTAACCTGCATTTCTTTGGGTTGTGGGGTTGAAACCCACGCAGACACGGGGAAAATATGCAAACTCCACACAGACAGTGACCCGGGGGCCGGGATCGAACCCAGGTCCGCAGCGCCATACATAGCAGTGCTAACCACGGTGCCGCCATCGTGCCATACAACGTTGCTCGATTTGTGAGCTGATCATGGCTTGGTGAGGGAAATGAGGCCTCATGGATCTTCATGACCAACAAACTAATAGCCTGTCTCCTTAATTAATGAAATTCCAGGGTTGATAAAGAAACAGAGGAAGGACTGAAAAGGAAATGAATTAGAGTCAATTAATTCTCTGTCAAATCGGATCTTGGAACAGAAATAAAGAGAGGGAAAGAATATTGAATAGAGAGAAAGAGAGAGAGAGAAAGTGGATGAGAGAGCAGAGGAGACAGAAAGGAAAAGACAGACAAAAGGAATCAAAATTTGATGTTTTTAAAATCTCCTAAAACAATTCACAACCTGAAGGAATGAGCTGCCACATTTATACTTATGCAAATAGATGGTACATTAACGTGCAATTGCAACAACTTAATATAAAGGGAAGCCACTTTCGCAAAGTTGGCAGTTAATGGGGAAGCACAGCTGCACAGTGGTTAGCACTGTTGCTCGCCACGCCAGGGTCCCAGGTTCGATTCCTGGCTTGGGTCACTGTCTGTGCGGAGTCTTCACGTTCTCCCCGTGTCTGCGTGGGCTTCCTCCGGGTGCTCCGGTTTCCTCCCACAGTCCAAAGATGTGCAGGCTAGATAGATTGGCCATGCTAAATTGCCCTTAAATGTCCAAAAAGGTTAGGTGGGGTTGCTGAGCTGCGGGAAGAGGTGGAGGCATTGGTTAAGTAGGGTGCTCTTTCCAAGGGCCGGTGCAGATTCGATTTGCTGAATGGCCTCCTCCTGCATCGTAAATTCTATGATATCTATGAACTGTGCAAATCATCCAGTAATTTGGAGCGATTCCCCATTCAGCAGGGCATCCTTTCCTTGTTACATATTGCTGGCAGATTAATTTGCAGGCGCTAATTTTTTCATCAAAGCCTGACCCCTTAAATCTGTGTAGTGTTTTTTAAAACTCTAACCTGCATTGAAAAATAAACTGTTATAAAATCACTTGGAGTTAGCAAAGAGCTTTTCTTCTCCAGAAGATAAAGTGTAACTTCAAAACAAAATACTCCAGCTTATTTGCCTCCGACCCTATCCTCACGCTGCTCTGTTTTGATGAAGCATGGTCCTGATGTGCGAAACAGCTCTGCAAAAGCGTAATAAGTTTTTTTTTGCCCCCGATAATGAAATTCCATTCTGGGGGGGAGGGGGGGCATGATGTATTTTCAGCATGTTGGCCCATTTCTCTCCTCCCAAGAAGAAATTAAATGAATAATAGCAACACAGCCCTGGTGTGGCTAGCTGGGTCAGAACAGACTGTGATTGCTTGCCTCATTACGAGATCGAGCAGCACATTTACTCACCACAACCATTGGGAATTGATGTCAATTTGATGAAAGGTCAGTTCGCACAGCAATCTGACTTAAGCTCCTGGATTTTGGTGGAAGAAACGGGGTCACCTTAGTTCACATTTATGCTGAAACCTCTAGCCCTATTAAAAACTGCTTCACGCAGAACCCCAGACTGTGCACAATTGAAAAATGCTAATCAAATCAATTAAAATTTAAGTCAATTGCACATTTATTTCCAAAATATAATTATGTCTTAGTTGCTGTTTATTTTCTTGGAATTAGTTCTATTTTTAAAAATCTTTTTATTCGCCACATTTTCATCAAACAAAGAACAAAAACAAACAAATCAACAATCCCAAAAAACAGCCCCATGAATATACAGTCTGATACATCAACTTGTACATTCCAAAAAGTAAGTTGACAACAAAACAGAAAAAAGTTAACCCCAACATCCCCACCGCAAGTGTTCATTGGCAACAGGTTCCCAAAAGTGCATAATAACAATCCCCATGAATTGCAGAACCCCTTCTTCGCCCCCCCCACACCTTAGCTCAAATTTCACCTTCTCCAGGGTCAAGAGTTCCAGTAGGTCCTCCCCCCCCCCCACACATTAAGGCACAGGGTGGAGATGCTGACCACCCCAGCAGGACCCGCCTCCGGGCAACAGCGAGGCAAAGGCCAAAACGTCTGCCCCCTCACCCACCAGCAGTCGGACCAGGTCAGCATCCTGTAAATGGCCTCGAGGGAACCTAGTTCCAAGTCCACATGTAGTACCCTTGCAATAGTGCTAAACACCTCTCTTCAGAACTTCTCCAACTTCAGGAAGGACCAAAACATATGTACATGGTTTGCAGGGCTCTCCCGCACTACTCACAGCATCCTCCACTCCCTCAAAGAGCTGGCTGATCCACCGGGCACAGATGACGGTGGCCGGATGAGCAAGTTTTTCGGGGTAGAGAACAGGTGTGCGAGGTGCGCGGGAAGCCCAGCAAATCATGTCCACATGTTTTGGGCATGCCCGAAGCTTACAGGGTTTTGGCAGGGTTTCACTAAGGCGATGTCCACGGTACTTAAAACGCGGGTGGTGCCGAGTCCGGAGGTGGCGATCTTTGGAGTGTCGGAAGAGCCGGGAGTCCAGGGGGTGAAAGAGGCTGGCATTTCGGCCTTTGCCTCTCTGTTAGCCCGGAGACAGATCTTATTAATGTGGAGGGACTCGAAGCCCCTGAGTGTCAAGACCTGGGTTAGTGACATGGCTGGGTTTCTCAGTTTCGAGAAAATAAAGTTCGCCTTAAGAGGTCAATGGTAGGGTTCACCCGGAGGTGGCAACTGATCCTCGCTTTCATGAAGTACGCCCTAAGCACAAGCTTCAATTGATCAGCCCTAACCTCGCGCATGAGCTTGATACATTCACCCGTTGCAACCCCTTCACACCTTCTTCCATTACCTTCCTAACTCTTCTTTCCACTTGGCCTTAATCTCTTCCATGCACACCCAGTCTTCCTCCAGAATCTTTGCGTAAATAGTTAACACTACTGCCTTCTCCAATCCCCCTGCCGAAAGTACCTCCTCTAACAACAAGGGTTTCGGTGCTATCAGGAAGCTCGGAAACTCTTTCCATACAAAGGCTCAGACCTGCAGGTACCTAAACCCTTCCACTTGCACGAGTCCGTACTTCTCCCCCAACTCGTCAAACCTTGCAAAACGCTCACCCAGAAACAGTTTTTTATTACCTTGATCCCCCTCCCTTCCCATCTCCGAAGCCTCCAATCCAACCTCTCCAGCTCAAACCGATGATTGCCCCCAATCAGCATCTCCCTTGACCCAGCTCAACTGCCTCCAAATCGTCAGCGTTGCCACAACCACCGGACACCCAGAGTACTTGCCCGGTGCCATCGGAAACCCATGCAGACACAGAGAGAACCTGCAGACTCCACATAGACAGTGACCCAAGCCGGGGATCAAACCTGGGACCTTGGCACTGTGAAGCCATAGTGGTAACCACTGTGCTACCATGCTGCATTTCCACCAAGATTTCCACTCTTGGCCTGTGCTAATCCCACTTGTTTCAAAGCCACCAATGCCTCGCACTGCAAGAAACCATCCTCAATCCCCTCGATTCTCCAACTACTGCGCTTTCTCGTATGTTAGAAAACTTGAAACAGGTTGTTGTCTTGCAACCATGCTCCTGACACTCACAAGCTGGCTTCTGTCCTGTCTGGGGCACTGACAGCACACTGGCCAAAGTCATGTTTAATATCTTGAGAACTGTGACAAAGGGTCATCTGATATCTTTGGTTACTCTGCTGCCAACATCTTCCAACCATTGAAGCACTGCTACATCCTGGGGTCTGTCAGTACGTTGTGGCTTAATAGCTTCTCCTCATTTGCTTGCCCCAGTTGGACCCAGGGTTCTATCCTTGTCCCCCTTTCCCTCATCACTATCACAGAATCACAGAAAAATACAGTGCAGAAAAGGCCCTTCAGCCCATCCAGTCTGCACCGCCGCACAAAAGTCACCTGATCTGCCAATCCTAATCCCATTTGCCAATATCTGGCCCATAGTCTTGTATGTTTAAACGTGCCAAGTGTTCATCCTTTTTAAAGGATGTGAGGCAACCCGCCTCTACCACCCTCCCAGGCAGTGCGTTCCAGACCGTCACCACCCGTCTGGGTGAAAAAGGTAGTGCTCAAATCTCCCCTGAACCTCCCGCCCCTCGCCTTAAACCGTGTCCCCTCGTAACCGACCCTTCAACTAAGGGGAACCACTGTTCCCTATCGATCTGCTCCCCTTTGCCAACACCAGCGGGAAGCCTTTACTTGTAAACTGACATCATGCCCCTCTATATGTTACACCGAGCTAAAGGTGAATACCAAACTTTCAGGTTTCCTGTCTGAGGTCAGCACCTGAATGCACTAAAACGTACTTCAACTGAACTTTGGCAAAACCTCACTGGTAATTTTTAACTTCTTTGAATAACAATGATCCAATGTTGCACAAAAAACATGAGTTTTTAAAATAATGTTAATAACCATTGAGCCAACTTTAAATATTGCTATTTTTGACATTTTAATATCACCCATCATTTTGAAGAGAGGGAGAGAAAGGATTATGTTTCATGCCTGGCACGGCAATAGATTACTTTAAGAAAATGTAAATGCTTGAAAATGGCAGCATTGAGAAATTTTAACGACTGGTATACATTTTGAAGACAACAGCCATTTCAGTTAAACATTTCCTGAATAATTTAACTCAAAAGTGGAGCTAAACAGGAAACTTCAATAACGTTCAAAAAATAAATTCCTTCGCCGGCATTCTAATTGTGCTCAATCGGAGGTGAAATCCAATCTGATGTATTTCACTCCCACCAAGGAGGTGTAATTCTTCATGCTGCAGGCCATTGGAAAGTAGGATTATTTTGCAGAAGCCGACTTATAACTTGTCCCTGTGCTCACTATTACTACAAGCCAAACATTTCAAAGAATCCCTTCAGTGCAAAAGGAGACCATTCAGCCCATCAAGTCTGCAGTGGCCTTCCGAATGCACAGCCTAACCATGTCCACTCCCCCCTCCCCTTATCACCGTAACCCCAAAACCTAGCCTGTACCTCCCTGGACACTAAGGGGCAATTTATCATGGCCAATCCATCTAACCTGCACATCTTTGGACTGGGGGAGGAAACCCACACAGACACAGGAAGAAAGTGCAAATTCCACACAGACAGTGACCCAAGGCCAGAATTGATCCCGGGTCCCCGGCACTGTGAGGCAGCAGTGCTAAACACTGTACCATCCTTGTGGAGAGTACAGCAAAGCCAAAGTCCAAGCCCTAAATATTGGCACCTACACACTATCCATGGAACAAAAACAAGGGGCAGCACCTCCCTGGACACTAAGGGGCAATTTATCATGGCCAATCCATGATAGCACAATGGTTAGCACAATTGCTTCACAGCTCCAGGGTCCCAGGTTCGATTCACGGCTCGGGTCACAGTATGTGCGGAGTCTGCACATTTTCTCCGTCTGTGCGTGGGTTTCCTCCGGGTACTCCGGTTTCCTCCCACAGTCCAAAGATGTGCAGGTTAGGTGCATTGGCCACGCTAAATTGAACTTAGTGACCAAAAATGTTAGGTGGGGTTATGGGGATAGGGTGGAGGTGTGGGTATAGGGTGGAAGTATGGGATTAGGTAGGGTGGTCTTTCCAAGGGCCGGTGCAGACGCGATGGGCCGAATGTCCTCTGTCTGCATTGTAAATTCTATGAGTCTATGAAAGCGAATGAAATCCCTGCAGCCACCCCCCACTGTAGTTATCAGAAATGAATGTACCGTAACACAGATCCTTTTTAAGAGTTTAAAAGAGGATTTTGTTTACTAAACCATTAGCATCAATAAATATAAGATCCTGACCTTTTTTCAAAACATTCCAAATCTGTTGAGTCTCACTCTATCGAAGCGATGCTCACAATTTTTTGTTAAAGGGAAAATTAAGCATTTGCACTGGTTCAGGCGAATCAACCCAGATTGCGTAGATATCACTGGTATCAACAAAAATAAATTCCAACCCTGCATAATCAAGAATCAGAAAGATCACAAAAAATTGGGAGAGTAAAGGACGAAAATGACAAGAAAAAGGGAAGGACCAACAAATCAAATGAACCCTGCATATCGAGGGATATGCAGCATTGGATGAAGAGAAAAAGTACCTCTTTAACCTGGGGTTACCCCTATCTCTGGATCTGTAAAGATTTAATTACCTGCAAATGCTCGCATTCTAAGCATTGTCTGGCATCTTTGAATTTGTCTATATATATGTTTCTGGAACATACCTCTTCATTCACCTGAGGAAGGAGCAGTGCTCCGAAAGCTAGTGTTTTAAACAAACCTGTTGGACTTTAACCTGGTGTTGTAAGACTTCTTACTGTGCTCACCCCAGTCCAACGCCAGCATCTCCACATTATCAAAGAGAAAAACGGCGGCTTATGGCAGCTATCGAGATCTCAAAACAGCAGAAGCCCAAGAGATGTATAGAATGTGCAGAGGGAAATTAGGAGAGCAAAAAAAGAGACATGAAAGGATACTGGCAGGTAAAACAATAGAAAATCCTAAATTGTGTTACAAGTACATTAAGGGCAAAAGGATAACTAGGGAAAGAGTAGGGCCGGTTAAGGACCACAGGGGTAATTTGTGTCTGGATGTAGGTAGGGTTCCAAATGAATACTTTATGTCGGTGTTCACTCATGAGAGGGATGGTGTGGGAATAGAAATCAGGGAAAAGGACTGTGATAAAATTAAAGAGATTAACATAGTCAGAGAGCAGGTTCTGAGTGGTCTGGCAGGCTTAAAAGTAGACAAATTTCCAGGTCCAGATGGAATGTATCCCAGTGAGGCAAGGGAGAAAATATCAGGGGTGCTGAAAATAATTTTCAATTCCTCTCTGGCCACAGGAGAGGTCCCGGAGGACTGGAGGATATCCAATTTGGTCTCATTATTCAAGGAGGAAGCGATAAGCCAGGAAATTACAGGCCAGTCAGTCTAACCTCAGTGGTGGGGAAACTATTGGAAGCAATTCTGAGAGATGGAATTAATTTGCATTTGGAGAGGCAGGGATTAATCAAGAACAGTCAGCGTGGTTTTGCTAAGGGGAGGTCTTGTCTGACCAACTTGCCTGAATTTTTCGAAGAGGTGACCAGGTGTGTAGATGAGCGCAATCCATTTTACATAGTCTACTTAGACTTCAGCAAAGCTTTTGTTAAGGTCCCACAGGGGAGACTGATAGCGAAGGTAATATCCCATGGGATCCAAGGAAATATTGAAAATTGGATCCAGAAGTTGGAGGGAGCAGAAGGTGATGGTTGAGGGGCGTTCTTCTAACTGGAACCTTGTGTCCAGTGGGGTCCTGCAGGGATCAGTGTTGTTTGTGGTTTAGATAAATGATTTATACGAGAATGTAGGAGAGTCAATCAGTAAATTTACAGTTTATATCGAAATTGGTGGGGTGGTAAACAGTGAGGATTACAGGAGGATATAGGTGGGCTGGTCAGATGGGCTGATCAAAGTCATATGTAATTCAATCCGGATAAGTGTGAGGTGATGCACTTGAGCAGGACAAACAAGGCAAGGAAATATATGATGAACTGCAGTATACTGGAACGCACCGAGGATCAGAGGGACCTTGGTGTGCATGTACAATGGTCCCTTAAGGTAGCAGGGCAGGTGGATACAGCGGGTAAGACGGCACATAGTATTCTTGCCTTTCTTAGCCGAGGTATAGAGTTTAAGAGCAGAGAAGTTATGCTGCAACTCTAAAATATTGGTTAGGCCACAGCTAGAATATTGGGCGCGTTTCTCTGCTCCCCACGTCGGGTGGGAGAATCGCGGGAGGGCCGAGAGAATCACGACACGCCGCCCTGGCACCCCCCACGATTCTCCCACACCCCCCAAAATGGCGTGTCGCGGAATTGCTGCTCGCCGTTTTTCACGGCGACCGCCGATTCTCCGGCCCAGAAGGGCCAAACGGCCTGAATTTCCCGACCTGTTCACGCCGGCGGCAACCACAACTGTTGGCTGCCGGCGTGAACATAGCGCGAAAAGTATGTTTGGGGCCTGTGGGGGGGTGGAGAGGGGATTGAGCACCACGCCCGTGCTCGGGAGGGGACTGGCTCACAATCGGTGCCCACCGATTGTCGGTCCAACGTCTCCAAGAGATGCACTCTTTCGCCTCCGCCACCCCGCAAGATCAAGCCGCCACATCTTGCGGGGCAGCGGAGGGGAAGATGGCAACCGCGCATGCGCGGGTTGGAGCCGGCCAACCTGCGCATGCGCAGCTGACGTCACTTAGACGCCGCCGTCACGTGATGCTCGGCGATCCGCTTTGACGCAGTCAAGGCCCGGCGGCCGGGTTTCTCACACCGCCACTCCTAGCCCCCTGGGGGGGGGGGGGGGGGGGGGGGGGGGGGGGATGAATAGGGTGCGAGGAGCGGCCTCCGACGCCGTCGTGAAACTCGGCTGAGTTCACAACGGCTTTCCCGATGCCACGCGGGAGCGGAGAACCGCACCCATTGTGTGCATTTCGGAAATCCACATTATACGAGGGATGTGATACCACTGTTAAGGAAAATTTGTAAAACATAGAATTGTAGTTCCCCAGTGCCACAGTACACTTGGTCACCAGCATGTTAAGTTATGTATCCATCTGGGATGGCCACGTCCCGATTACAAAATGGACACTTTGCAAAGAATGCAGGGAAAATGGACAATACTGAGAAAGCAAGCAGGTGCAAGGTTTGTCTGTTGATTGGAGCTGTAGCTCCCAGACAAGACCGATACTGCAAAGCCATTACCATACTAATGAGCCATCTCTGGGGACAAAAGCATAACATTTAAGTAAACAATACCAAGGCAGACACCCCGGCGCCAGAGGAGACTAGAACAAAGCAGGCCAATGGCCACCTAGGACACGCCCAGCAATCAGGGCACCCACCCCTTTATTGGAGGAAATCGATAGGAACGATCGAGAAACGGCCCAATTAATTGGAGCCAAGTTCAAGGCCTTCCCAAAAGTGCCGAAGCCCCTTTTGGGTATAAGAAGGATCCCCCAAGAGAGACTTGCTCTCTTGGCCTTGGCTCTCAGTGAGGAGAGACCTGCCTAGCAGCTGCACCAGAACAAGTAAATCCAAAGTCAACGCACGCTACGTGACAGACGCTCTTATCTGCTATTCTGTACCAGCTCAACCCCAGCAGCCTCAGAACCGGACAACGGCCATTGTTCCTCTGACTGAGTGGGCGCCCGAAGCTAAGTATAGGCTTTAGTAGTTGTGATAGTTTAGTTGGTAGAGTTTTGTGCATGAGTATATTTGACTGTGTGTGTAAATAAATGAGCATTGACTTCGAACTTACTAACTGGCGTATCGAGTCTTTGATCAGTATTCGGTTTTAAACCTTGTGGCGGTATCGAAAGATACCTGGTGACTCTTGAGCAAACGTAATTAGAATTAAGGAAGGCGACCATATTAACCACCATAAACAGAGCCAATTAAAGAGAGAACACAATTAGCAACAGTTAGCACATACAATTGACAGACAAAAACAGGTCTTACACCCAACTTGTCTAAGCTGGTGTTTATGCTGGACACAAGCCTCTTGCCACCTTACTTTATCCAGGGATATAGTAATGATCCTTATGATCAATTAACTTTCATCTCTGGATTTTCCTCTCATTCCTCTTGGTGTCTAGGTTAGAACTACCCAACAATGTGGAAAATTACCCAGTTATGTCTTGTCCACGAAATGCAGGTCAAATGCAATCCAGCCAATTATGGTCCCATCAGCCTACTCGCAATCATTAGCAGAGTGATGGATGGTGTCACTGACAATGCCGCCAAGTGGATCTTTACTCAACAATAGCCTGCTTGCTGAGATACAGCTTGGGATTCTATCAGGACCATTTGAATCCAGACACAGACAAAAGAGCAGAATTCCACAGATGAGGTATGAGCGACTGTCCTTCACATCAAGGTAGCATTTGGTAGCGTGTGGCATCAAGAAAGTCCTAAATCAATGGGATTCGGCTGGTTTTGCAAAGGCTAAATAGCTGGCTTTTAAAGCAGTCCAGCAGCGCGGTTCAATTCCCGTACCAGCCTCCCCAAACAGGTGCCGGAATGTGGCGACTAGGGGCTTTTCACAGTAACTTCATTTGAAGCCTACTTGTGACAATAAGCGATTTTCATTTCATTTCAGGGTGCAAACTTTCCACTGGTCGAAATCATACTGAGCACAAAGGAGGCCAGTCATCTTTGTTCCAGGTCATCGCAGCAGGAGTTCTTCAGGATAGTGTCCTGGCCTGACTATCCCCAGTTGCTTCATCAATGACTGTCCCTCCAACATGAGATCAAAAGTGGGGATCTTTGCTGATGATTTCATAAAATGTTCAATTCCAGTGGTAATTCCTCAGATAATGAAGCAATTCATGCCCACAGGCAGCAAGGCCTGGACAACTCACCAACATCTGGCCACTGTGAAATTATTTTGCTCTTTAAAAACAGTTAATTCATGATAAGCTTCGAATCAATTACATCCTTTTTCAAAACGTTGATCTCAAATAAATTATCGCCTGCCTTGTGAATATCCAGCTCAGAATTCCTATGTTTTAGAATATAACTTTTAGTTTCAGGAGGTTGAAGTGTTAAATGTAAGGTCAATGAAAAATCCTGATAGAGAAACTGGTAATAATCCTGAAGTGTGTGCAATTCAAACAATTTGGAAATTAATTATAGTTAAAAGCCACCCTATGTTTATCCCATGAGGTCAGAGGGAGAGATTTGAACACTTGAACAATGCATGATCCATTTCTGGATCTCCTGGTACTGCCAGGGTGTCAATCACTATTTCAATAAAATAAGCTGAAAGCCAGCAATTCTGAGAAAGAGTATCATTAAACTCTATTAGAGATAGAAATTATACATATGGTTTCTCCGAATCAAGGAACATTTTGGAATTATGAAGTAGTTCATCTGCATTTCTACTTGGGAATAGGCCATGTTTTTTCACATTGTCATGGAGATAGTGATTCAGGATGGGACCTTGGCTAGAAGGTTCTTTTGTTTGCTGACTGAAGCAGACAGTTCAGTTTGGGAAAAGACAGGGGCAGTTGTAGCATTGTTTTGGCGAAGACTGCATTTCACCTAATTGACAAAACCTACAGGACGTTGGGCCTATATTTCAAGCAAATAAAGTACTAACTTCTTCGTTCACCACATGAAATGCTATGTGGGGTACATGGGGCTCAATCTTAGTTTTAGATTTTGTGAGGAAAAAGCAGCTGAAAGATTGATTCCAGCTTGCAGCTGGTAGAAAAAAAATCGACAGTAGTTCTCACAGTGCTTTGTGGCAGAAAGCAGTCAGCAGAGCCAATGGAAAGCTGTGGGAAGGCAGTCGGCAACTTGAACAATAAGCTGAGGCATCAAGACAGAGGGTCGCGTAGCCCAATGTGGAAGGACCTCGACAGAATATTACCTCAGAGGAATATCTGGAACACTGAGGAGAATTAAAGTCAATTCAAGAGGGCTGTGGCATATCTTTTGGCTTGGGCCAAGGAAAACTGAATGAACTTTAAAGATGTCTTATTATAAGGGAACTCTTTGACCGAGGGTACGGGGGAGGGGGTGGGGGGGCGGGTGGTTAAAAAGTAGACCTGAGTTTATAGCATAAGTCTTTGTAAGCTAGCGGTGTTTGCTTTGTTTCATTTCTTTCTGTGCACTAAAATAGTTTTTTCTTTTAAAAAGTGAAATCTTGCGGGGTAGATCTGTAAGCTTATTCCCGCTGATTTCGTCTCTCAATGTTAATAGCCCCTAACAAGGTTGTAACTGCTTGCATTATTGTCAGATGGCCAACTACAAAGCAGCCTCCCCGAACAGGCGCCGGAATGTGGCGACTAGGGACACAGTAACTTCATTGAAGCCTACTCGTGACAATAAGCGATTTTCATTCATTTTCATTTCATTTAAAAAGCTGATTCACTTCTCTTTACAACAGTATAGTGGGTGGACAGATTTCAGCAATGCATATAGTACATAAATTGTATGATGCCTTGTACCATAACTATACTTTGATCAAATTTTCGTACTACACTTCTTTGTAGTCGCTGCACGGTTGTCAAAATCCCCCACGGTTAAAATTCCAAAAGTGAAATAGCCATGATACCTACTATATCTCCAAAAATGATTTTTCAGTTCAAAAATTGCTGAACAGAAAGGGCTTAACCCGACACTCGCAGAAACCACATCCTTCCTCAAGCAACCAGTAGCAGATAACCAGCTCAGTTTCAGTAAATTAATACAGTTCACATTACGGCTATTGTTACATCTGCAATATATTACCTACACTGCAATTATACCGCAAAGCATGTGAAACTGCAAACAGGATCAAGCAGTTCAAATAAAAATGAAAGAAATCAGAGGTGGGGAGGCACAGATGGGTTTTGCATAATGAATTTATTTTTAATTTCTTCCGTCAATAACAGTTGCAGTTGTTGAAGCCTTCGGCTTCACTTCCAATAATTTGGAAAGAAAAATCCAACAATCAGCGGTAAATCAGAAAATGATATTTTAGTTTTAAACATTGCAGTGTTCGGCACATCCCATTTTGTCCCTTGAATTTCCTTCCTTAAACATTACAGGAGGAAATGCTCAGTCTAACCTGAAAGATGTCTAGTCAATTCAAAAGGGGACTCCATTATGTCTGCTGCAAAATCCCTGCTAAGCAGGTTTCTCGGCTGTCTAGAACTTGCAAAGCATCATTAAGACAGCTGCCGTCACTTTAAAAAAAAAATTCTCCCTTGTGCAAAGCAGGTATAAATTTTTTTCATTTAAATTAAGTTGAAATTTCAGTGGCATTCTCTCTAGGATATTTTTATAATTAACTTAACACACAACAGATTTTCAGATAAGTTTTAGAATGTACAAAGGCAAAATGCGGTGATGACATCTGTCTTTTATGGTTGTATATAATTAGACAGAATTTATTTTTAGAAATAGCTTTTTAAAAAAGAGCGGAAGGATCATGAGGCAAAAAAAAAAATCAACGAGGATTACTTAATTTAAGCAGTGCAGCAGTTTGAATCACTGTAATTGCGATCAGCATCTTGGTTAAGGAGGAAAATATTCCGCCATCCATCATTCACTAAGTCGTCATTCTTAAGCAAGAAGCACTGGCTCGTGGGTCAGAAAATTATATGTTACTCGGGATGGCGCGTGCCTGATCAGGAAATGTGTAAAATTGCGCGCATTTTGGTCTCCTTATCTGAGGAAGAATGTGCTTGCTCGAAAGGGAGTGCAGCAAACGTTTAACAGACTGACTCCTGGAATGACAGGACAGATTTACGAGGAGAGATTGAATCAGTTAGCATTGTATTCGCTGGAGAATGAGGGGGGAATCTCATAGAAATCTATAAAATTCTAACAGGACTAGACAGGGTAGATGCAGGAAGGATGTTCCCAATGGTGGGGGGTGTCCAGAACCAGGGGTCACAGACTGAGGATACGGGGCGGACCATTTAGGACAGAGATTAGGAGAAATTTCTTCACCCAGAGAGCGGTCGGTCTGTGGAATTCGTTACCACAGGAAGTAGTTGAAGGCAAAACATTGGACATTTTCATGAAGCAGTTAGATATAGTACTTGGGGCAAACGGGATCAAAGGGTATAGGGGAAGTTGGGATCAGGCTGTTGAGTTGGATGATCAGCCATGATCATGAATGGCAGAGCAGGCTCGAAGGGCCAAATGGCCTCCTCCTGCTCGCATCCTCAATGTTTCTAACCGACTTAGTCTCTCCTCATACGAGAGTCCGGCCATCCCAGTAGTCAGCCTGGTAAACCTTCGCTGAAGTCCAAAGTGTGCAAGCCGACAATTATGAAGCAAATTTAAATTAATTAAATAGCAACTGACTGGGCTTGTCTGCCTTTACGGTTGGAGGGCAGGCTGATTGGCCAGGTGGCATTTATATTTTAGCTACAACCTCGATCCAGGGCAGGGTGAAAGGTGAGGGTTCAAATAAAATTAAGGAATGTGTCTGGGGACTGAAGTCTGTGTATGTTTGTGCTGCCCAGACACTCGTGGCATAGTTTATCCCCGATATTTATTTTTTAACCTGTCAGGAACTCCATCATACAGCTCCGTGGTGGCTGTCCCTGAGGAAACACATTGGAAGCCAGCTTGCATGGTCCCTTTTCTGGACGCCTGCCCGAACTGGCAGTGTTCAACCTTTCACACAGAGCGTTTCACACCGCATGGCCATTAATTGGCCAGCCAGCACAATATCGCAACAGCAATGTGATCTTGGGCAGTTGCAGGTTTTACATCCACTCCTGCCTACACAGGTTTGGGGCACACCCCAAACGTAAAAATCAGTGTGGGGCAGGGGTGGCTGTGTGTGAATATCACGTGTAAATGGCAACTCCACTCACCTGTACTGTCCTCCGCTATGAAATAGTTTGCTGACACTCATGGTTAAGACTTAAACAAGCCAGAAAAATGGGCCAGCTGTAAGTACGCATATGAGTTACTGCATTATAGAGAATAGTTTACAAGGGTGAGTGGGGGGGTAGGGGGTGGGGAAAAGAATTGGTAGAATATACTTTCTAAAATAAAATCTGCAATATTGTGTGAGTGAATCTTTTAAATTAAAAAAAGTAGTCAACCATTAGTCCATGGTGCGATTTAACGTGTTAAAAGAGTCCCGTTTTGGGTGCGATTTAACGTGTTAAAAAGAGTCCCGTTTTGAGTGTTTATAGTGGGATGTTCTTCGGCGCTGCAGACCAGCCCCTCGATCTAACGGGACTCTGCCGTTTGTGTGGCCTCGGTCGGGAATGCCCCCCCCCCCGCCCCGAGGGCAGACTTGCCAAAAATAACAAAATATTTATAGCAACACCTCAAGTGGATATGGTCAAGGTAGGTGTTGTATGGGGGTGGTGGTGCAGTTCACCCTAATTTTCTTGGATTTACTAGATTATCTACGGAGGCCAGTGAGAAACTTTCTAGAGTTTTTAATCAATAGGCCGAGGAATGTTACTTTTTTTTGCCTCTGCCAGGAAGTTATGTGACTGTGTGAAGGGTGGGTGGTTAGGATTGGTTTGATAGTGTGTGCAGGTTGCACCAACATTTAGGATAGGACAGCATGATGGACCAGGAGGCTTTTTTCTTTTCCTTTTTTCATATTTTTGTCCGACTAACATGGAAAATTATGTACACAATGGTGGACTGGCCATGCTAAATTGCCCCTTAGTGTCCAAAGATGTGCAGGTTAGGTGGATTGGCCATGATCAATGCGCAGGGACACAGGTAGGGAAGAGTGGGGCGAGGTAGAGGCCTCTTTAGGAGGGTCGGTGCAGACTCAATGGGCCGAATGTCCTCCTTCTGCACTGCTGGGAATCAATGAAATGCAATGTTGAGGGTTTTTTGTCGCAAGAGACAATGTCACCTATTTAGACATAAAAATAAAAGGAGGACTTGAATAGCCACTTCAGATAACAATTATGATAACCTGTGAGCAAGTTACATATCTTCCTTAGATCATAAATAGATTATAGAGCCCTACAGTGCAGAAGGAGGCCATTCGGCCCATCACATCTGCAAGTGACCCTCGGAAAGGGCACTCTCCCCTACCATAATTCCGTAACCCCACCAAATCTGCACAACTTTGGACACTAAGCCGCAATTTATCATGGCCAATCCATTTAACCTGCACATCTTTTGACTGTGGGAAGAAACTGGAGCATCCGGAGGAAACCCACGCAGACACGGGGAGAAAGTGCAAACTCCACACAGTCACCCAAGGCCGGAATTGAACCCGCGTCCCTGGCATAGTGAGGCAGCAATGCTGACCACTGTGCCACCCCACCTCCCCTTCCCAGTAGCAAAAATGGAAAGATCAGATAGATGTGAAGAAACATGAACTTACAGGAAAACTCCCAAAAATAAACTGCAAAAGCAGCATAGTATATATGGTCCAAGCACATTCACAACACATTTACAGTACAGCAGCTTTGCATGTTTGCTTCCAACCTTCTTCAGGCAAAGTCACACAGATTCTAGGCCAAAAACATCAGAACTGTCCTCTAGACAAATAGCCAACACCATAATAACACTTCAGTACTGCACCTTTCCATGTGAATTTCACCACATGTATGAGAAAAATAATTGACGTTAAAAATATTTGCGCGTGCGACATCCTGTAGGTTTCCGTCTCCAAACCTTTTCCATCCCCAAATTTCCAAACCATGGATCGCATTCCAGGATGGCGGAAGGTGATGGAAGACAAGGGCTTGAGGTAGTCAGGCACCTGGAAACCATCTCTTCACTGTTACCATTTCCAAGGCTAGCTGCACCAAAAACCATTACTCCGTCCTTGCATTCAAATCTCCCCCATTCCAATCGAAAATTAGAATGCTAATAAAACCCTACTAAATTTCATCCAAGTGTACCGTTTTCAGGATTTTTACAGTGAGACTAATAGCTCAAATGGCAAAGTTCTTGTCAGTCTAGGTAACTGTCTTCTGGGCTGAGGGAGAAAATTGACAGTGAAGTCCAGATTTCTCCATTTTGTGGCGAATGTGTGGATTCGAGAAGTTGCCAACAATTTCACAGAAGTTATGGGATTGAATGCTGATGATTTCACCATCATTGCCACTGCAAAATCTGGGTCAATACTTCAAATTGACACCATTCAAATAGATTAGAGAAAGCAACAACTGCAGAAGACTTTATCCCTTTCTTAACCAGAGCCTTTTTGATGTAAACACGAAAGCAGAGGTGAGAAGTATAAAAATGCATGGCACCTGAAATTTAGCTGGGGCTGGTTTAGCTCACTGGGTTAAATCGCTGGCTATTAAAGCAGACCAAGGCAGGCCAGCACGGTTCGATTCCCGTACCAGCCTCCCCGGACAGGCGCCAGAATGTGGCGACTAGGGGCTTTTCACAGTAACTTCATTGAAGCCTACTCGTGACAATAAGCGATTTTCATTTCATTTCATAAGGGTGGACTAAGAATGAGCACGTCCCAAAGAGCGGATAGAAAATCCAGAAACAATGGTGAAGAAGGAATGGGAGGTGCATCAGACCAGCTCCCAAGATCGTGCTCTAACATTCTATGACACTGTAAGTAGCATTTAATCCTACAAGGGTTTTTGGTACAAACTGGGAGTTTCGTCTGCAACAATTGGAAAATAATTAGCTGTATAAACCTGTTTACGGTCATCGCCAACAGATCCTGGAGATACATCTACCCCGAAGTGAGCATAACTTTCTGGACATATTCATGATGTTTTTACATTCACCATTTTCATGGGAAATGTTTTATCAGACTGCATATTACTCGACAGTTTTATGTACAAGTGTCAGTCTAGTGATCCAAATATTGATTCATGGCCACCATTAACTAACGCAAACCCCAGATAAAATGGATGCTATTTTCAGCAAAAGAAGATTTAAGCAGTTGTAACCCAAACAAAGATGAAACCGCCAACAAATTGGAACATCTTAAAAATAGATTTTACAATGTAACTGATGTTATTATAAACATTGTTGGTACTAATAGATCCCAAGGGTGTATGCAGTTTCTCAACAAACTGTTCACAAAACATATCATTCCGCAACCCCCCCGCTACTCCTAAACACCCGCTCACCCCCTTTTCTAATAACTGTACAGTCTCAGAGACTCTGACATGGCTAATAGTCTCTTTGGGAATACCAGCAACAGCTGGCAGACTCAAACTCACAAATGTTCTCCAGAATTCAGAAGCCAAGAACTTAAATAGTCCTCTTAATGATGAGTGATAGCGTTCCTCAGACCAATTAATTGGTTTCATTTACAGATGTGGTGCAATTTAATTGTCAACACTTATTTTGTCATTTTAATGTAATAAGCAGGAATTAAGAACCGAGAGTTTTACACATATTTACCATCAACAGAGGCTTTATAGATCATTTCAACTTATTTACATCGCCTTGTTCCATCTGAACATTAAAAAGAACTGCTGGTTGTCCAGATGAATGCCTGGCTTAATTACTATAGTTATAACTGGAGAAACACAATGAATTTACCACAAATGAATTTATTATGCTTTTGGCCCTTTAGGAAGTTTTGCTGCTCGGCGATGCTTTATGTTATGGACAGATTTATTGGGTGGAACACATAATAAATTTACACTACTAAAAATTCCTTTTCAGCATGCACAATACCTCCTCTAAACGAAAGAAATATATCCTACATACCTGTATAATAATTTTTTTAAAAGACCTCTTTCACCTATAAGGCTAATAGTGTAGTTTTAGTGGCTATAAGAAAGGAAATCCCTTCATTTCTCATACATTGTGGTGGAGGGAGGATTTTCCGACTATTCTCCCGGGAGGATCCCTGATCCCGCCAAAGTTGAACCCCTGCCGTGGGGTTCCCGGCATCAGGGAATGGATTCAATCGGAATTCCCATTGGCAGCATTGGGACCTGAAGATCCTGATGCCGGCCAATGACGAGCCGAGAAATATGTGTGTGTGTGTGTGTGTGTGTGGGTGTGTGGGGGGGGGGGGGCAGAAAATCCCCCCTCCCCCACCCCCAGCATCTCTGTGACAAAGACTGATGGGTAACTGGTCAGTGAAACATAAACATACAAAGTCAAACAGAGCTACAAACAATAAAGATAATCCAATGACCGTATTGTCATCGACACCTATTGGGGATTATTACAGTGTGGAAACACCTGGCATACTGCAGAGACTTTATGAACTAAAAAACCTAAAGCCGGTGCAGCATGCTGCTTTCCAGGACTTTACAAATAAATGGAGCATTGGTATTCTGGGAAGAACTAATCTGCTCTGGGTGAGTGAGATTGAGACATATTTGATTTCAAAACAGACCAGTTTAGCTTAATATAGTCAAAATATTTTCTTCCTCGCTCAAGCCTCTGATCCCATAAATGCCAGGATTCTGACCTGTTTATATACAAAATACAAGGAAATGAAAATAGTTTTCACACCGTACTTAGTCACCAGAATATAAATTCCAAGGCAAGTATTACACAAACTGGCTCATATGTCAATGATATGGCATGGTACCACAGTGGTTCGCACTGTTGCTTCACAGCGCCAGGGAGCCAGGTTCAATTCCCGGCTTGGGTCACTGTCTGTGCGGAGTCTGCACGTTCTCCCAGTGTCTGTGTGGATTTCCTCCGGGTTCTTCCCGCAAGTCCCAAACGACATGCTGTTAGGCAATTTAGAAATTCTCAATTCTCCCTCAGTGTACTCGAACAGGTGCTGGAATGTGGCGACTAGGGGTTTTTCACAGTAACTTCACTGCAGTGTTACTGTAAGCCTACTTGTGACACTAATAAAGATTATTATTAATTTTTAAATACAACAATAACAGAAAGAAAGACACCTGTTTGTATCGCACCTTTCACAACCACAGAATCTCCAAGAAGAAAATGCAGCAGTCAATGTGTGCCCAGCAAGCTGCCACAGCCAACAATTTATAATCACCAGGTAAACGGTTTTGTTCACTGGGTTAAACACTGGCCAGGACAATCTGGTTGACTCGGCTGTTCTTCTTTGAGTTTGTGCCGCAGGATTTTTTTACAACCACCTAAGAAAGCAGATGGGGCCATGATTTCATGTTTCATCCAAAAGAGTGCATCTCCAACCATGCAGCACTTACTCAGTATGGCACAGGCATGTCAACTCAAGAGGTTTGTGCTCGGGTCTCTGCATTGGGATGTGAGTCTACAACCTTCAAACTGAAGAGGTGAGAGTGCCAACTGAGCCACGGCCGACAAGCCGACAACAACTTACATTTATATGGTAGTGATTCACAGATACCTCATCCCATCAAAATGGATTCTTTGTCAACCAATGGACATTTTAGGAGAGGAGACCCAAAGCTTGATCAAAGCGATGGCTTTAAAGGAGGGTAGGGAGATGTCGAGTGGCTATGATTGTCATGGAGAACAAAGGAATACGTTAAGGAAAAATGTTTTCATACAAGTTACTATGAGGCGAAGACTGGAACATAATTTAAAAGGGAATTGGCTGAACACTTGAAAAGAAAAAAAAAAACTTTGGGGTTGTAATTTCTGCAATCTGATTAAACACGGCATAGTTTTGTCCAAAATAAACCCAATTTGAAACACTTGTCTCCAGTAAATATTCTCTGAAGTTGTTTCTGGCAGTGTTTATGGTTTATGATTGTCAACAATGCTGGCCAGTTGAGAGAGTCTGGTCCCAATATGAGGCAAGGTGCTCCTCACCACGGCATTCTTTGATAAATGCAACAGCTTCACAGATGATGCTAATTGAAACTTCTACCTCTTGCCAACAACATTCTAAAAGATGTACAAAGGGCTGACTGAGGTTTTAAAATAAAAATACATTTTAGCAAAAAAACCAAGTGATCATTTATTGTTCCATTGGATCAAGGACAGAAGGGAGCGGGAATCTCCGGGCGGGATTTACTGGCCCTGCTGCGCTCGAATACTGGCGCAACGCAGCCGGTAGATGCCGAGATATCCCTCTTCCGAGATCTAATCAAAGAACAAAGAACAAAGAAAATTACAGCACAGGAACAGGCCCTTCGGCACTCCCAGCCTGCGCCGATCCAGATCCTTTATCTAAACCTGTCTCCTATTTTCCAAGGTCTACTTCCCTCTGTTCTCCGCCCGTTCATATATCTGTCTAGATGCCTCTTAAATGATGCTATCGTGCCCGCCTCTACCACCTCCGCTGGTAAAGCATTCCAGCCACCCACCACCCTCTGCGTAAAAAACTTTCCACGCACATCTCCCTTAAACTTTCCCCCTCTTACCTTGAAATCGTGACCCCTTGTAACTGACACCCCCACTCTTGGAAAAAGCTTGTTGCTATCCACTCTGTCCATACCTCTCATAATTTTGTAGACCTCAATCAGGTCCCCCCTCAACCTCCGTCTTTCCAACGAAAACAATCCTAATCTACTCAATCTTTCTTCATAGCTAGCACCCTCCATACCAGGCAACATCTTGCTGAACCTCCTCTGCACCCTCTCCAAAGCATCCACATCCTTCTGGTAATGTGGCGACCAGAACTGCACGCAGTATTCCAAATGTGGCCTAACCAAAGTCCTATACAACTGTAACATGACCTGCCTACTCTTGTACTCAATACCCCGTCCGATGAAGGCAAGCTAATTGAAACTTCTACCTCTTGCCAACAACATTCTAAAGGCAACATTCAAGAAGGCTGTATGCCTTCTTGACCACTCTATCGCCCTGTATTGCCACCTTCAGGGTACAATGGACCTGAATCCCAGATCTCACAGTACATCAATTTTCCCCAGGACCCTTCCATTGACCATATAGTCCGCTCTTGAATTTGATCTTCCAAAATGCATCACCTCGCATTTGCCTGGATTGAACTCCATCTGCCATTTCTCTGCCCAACTCTCCAATCTATCTATATTTTGTTGTATTCTCTGACAGTCCTCCTCGCTATCTGCAACTCCACCAATCTTAGTATCATCTACAAACTTGCTAATCAGACCACCTATACCTTCCTCCAGGTCATTTATGTAGATCACAAACAACAGTGGTCCGAGCACGGATCCATGTGGAACACCACTAGTCACCCTTCTCCATTTTCAGACACTCCCTTCCACCACTACTCTCTGTCTCCTGTTGCCCAGCCAGTTCTTTATCCATCTAGCTAGTATACCCTGAACCCCATACGACTTCACTTTTTCCATCAACCTGCCATGGGAAACCTTATCAAACGCCTTACTAAAGTCCATGTATATGACATCTACAGCCCTTCTCTCATCAATCAACTTTGTCACTTCTTCAAAGAATTCTATTAGGTTTGTAAGACATGACCTTCCCTGCACAAAACCATGCTGCCTATCACTGATAAGTCTATTTTCTTCCAGATGTGAATAGATCCTATCCCTCAGTATCTTCTCCAACAGTTTGCCTACCACTGACGTCAAGCTCACAGGTCTGTAATTCCCTGAATTTTCCCTGCTACCCTTCTTAAACAAAAGGACAACATTAGCAATTCTCCAGTCCTCCGGGACCTCACCCGTGCTCAAGGATGCTGCAAAGATATCTGTTAAGGCCCCAGCTATTTCGACCCTCACTTCCCTCAGTAACCTGGGATAGATCTCATCCGGTCCTGGGGACTTGTCCACCTTAATGTTTTTTAGAATACCCAAAACTTCCCCTTTCCGTATGACAACTTGACCTAGAGTATTTAAACATCCATCCCTAGCCTCAACATCCGTCTTGTCCCTCTCCTTTGTGAATACCGATGCAAAGTACTCATTAAGAATCTCACCCATTTCCTCGGAGTCCACGCATAAATTCCCTCTCTTGTCTTTGAGTGGGCCAATCCTTTCCCTAGTTACCCTCTTGCTCCTTACATACGAATAAAAGGCTTTGGGATTTTCCTTAACCCTGTTAGCCAAAGATATTTCATGACCCCTTTTAGCCCTTTTTATTGCGCGTTTGAGATTCGTCCTACTTTCCCGATATTCCTCCAAAGCTTCATCAGTTTTGAGTCGCCTCGATCTTACATATGCTTCCTTTTTCATCTTAGCTAGTCTCTCAATTTCACCCGTCATCCATGGTTCCCTAATCTTGCCATTTCTATCTCTCATTTTCACAGGAACATGTCTGTCCTGCACTCTAATCAGCCTTTCCTTAAAAGACTCCCACATTTCAAATGTGGATTTACCCTTAAACAGCTGCTCCCAATCCACATTCCCTCGCTCCTGCCGAATTTTGTTATACTCTGCCTTTCCCCAATTTAGCACTCTTCCTTTCGGACAACTCTTGTCCTTGTCCATGAGTATTCTAAAACTTACGGAATTGTGATCGCTATTCCCAAAGTAATCACCGACTGAAACATCAACCACCTGGCCGGAATCATTCCCCAATACCAGGTCCAGTATGGCCCCTTCCCTAGTTGGACTATTTACATACTGCTCTAAAAAACTCTCCTGGTGCTCCTTACAAACTCTGCTCAATCTACGCCTCCAACACTACACAAATCCCATTCAATGTTGGGGAAGTTAAAATCTCCCATCACAACCACCCTATTGCTCCTACATTTTTCTATAATCTGTCTGCATATTTGTACCTCTACTTCATTCTCACTTTTGGGAGGCCTGTAGTAAAGTCCCAACAATGTTACTGCACCCTTCCTATTTCTTAGCTCCACCTAAATTGCCTCAGTGCTCGAATCCTCTATCGTGCCCTCCTTAATCACAGCTGTGATATAATCTCTGACGAGTAATGCAACTCCTCCACCCCTTCTACCTCCTTCTCTATCCCTCCTGAAGCATCTATACCCTGGGATATTCAGTTGCCAGTCCTGCCCTTCCCTCAACCAAGTCTCAGTAATACCAATAACATCATATTCCCAGGTACTGATCCAAGCCCTAAGTTCATCTGCCTTACCTGCTACACTTCTCGCATTAAAACAAATGCACGACAGACCACCTGTCCCTTTGTGTTCATCATTTTTTCCCTGTCGACTCTTCCCCTTAGTCACATGGAGTTTATTATCTCGTACCTTACCGGCTTTAGTTGCTGCTTCTTTACTGACCTCTAACTTCCTAATCTGGTTCCCATCCCCCTGCCACATTAGTTTAAAACCTCCCCAACAGTGTTAGCAAAAGCACCCCCTCGGACATTGGTCCCAGTCCTGCCCAGGTGTAGACCATCCGGTTTGTAATGGTCCCACTGCCCCCCAGAACCGGTTCCAATGTCCCAGAAATCTGAACCCCTCCCTCCTGCACCATCTCTCAAGCCACGTATTCATACTGACTATTCTTGAATTTCTACTCTGACTGTTCCGTGGCACAGGTAGCAATCCTGAGATTACTACCTTTGAGGTCCTACTTTTTTTATTTTTTTTATTTATAAATTAAGATTACCCAATTATTTTTTCCAATTAAGGGCCAATTTAGCGTGTCCAATCCACCTACTCTGCACATTTTTGGGTTGTGGGGGCGAAACCCACGCAGACACGGGGAGAATGTGCAAACTCCACACGGATAGTGACCCAGAGCCAGGATCGAACCTGGGACCTCAGCGCCGTGAGGCGGTTGTGCTAACCACTAGGCCACCAGGTCCTACTTTTTAACTTATCTCCTAACTCCCTAAATTCTGATTGTAGGACCTCATCCTTTTTTTTTTACCCATATTGTTGGTGCCTATATGCACCACGACAACTGGCTGTTCACCCTCCCCCTTTAGTATGTCCTGCAGCCGATCAGAGACATCCCTATCCCGAGCACCCGGGAGGCAACATACCATTCGGGAGTCTCGTTTTTGACCACAGAAGCGCCTGCCTACTCCCCTTACGATTGAATCCCCTATGACTATAGCCCTGCCAGTCTTGTTCCCGCCCTTCTGTGCAGCAGAGCCAGCCACGGTGCCATGAGCCTGGCTACTACTGCCGTCCCCTGGTGAGTCATCTCCCCCAACAGCATCCAAAACGGTATACCTGTTTTGGAGGGAGATGACCGCAGGGGACACCTGCACTGCCTTCTTGCTCTTTCTCTGCCTTTTGGTCACCCATTCCCTGTCTCCCTCACCAACCCTAATCTGCGGTGTGACCAACTCACTGAACGCGCTATCCACGACCTCCTCAGCATCGCGGATGCTCCAAAGTGAGTCCATCCGCAGCTCCAGAGCCGTCATGTGGTCTAACAGGCGCTGCAGCTGGACACACTTCCTGCACATGAAGGAGTCAGGGGCATCGGCCGCGTCCCTGAACTCTCACATCGGCTTGCCACGTCTCACATAATCTAACACAGTCACACGACACATCACGATCTGAATCCCGCCCATTGTGGGCAGGATGACTATCTGGCAAAACTCCATCTTAGAGCGGGACAGCTCATCTCACTCTAATATGTGCTCACCTGATCAATCGAGACCTTGGGATCTAACCCCTTCGCCTTGGAAACCTCAAGAGAGCGCCATTCAGTGCTAGTCCCCACAAATTGGGACCAAACAGACCTGCACTTAGGGAAGGAGGTGGTCTCCCATGGGACTAGAGGCACCCAGGTGGTTGCCCTCTGGGCCGGGTGGCACTCTGGTACTGCTGGTGCCACCTGGTACCTTGGCAGTGCCAGGGTGGGCACTGCCAGGGTGTCAATCAGGCAGTGCCAAGGTGCCCAAGTGGCACTGCCTGCTGGCAGGGCACTGCCAAGGTGCCAGGCTGGCATTTTGCCTGCGCCAGACATCAGGCCCATGGTGCCCTGCCCATGTGAGGCGAGGTGCCCTGCCCCCCCGAGGACCCCCTAATAGGTGAGTTGGGGCTCGGAGGGGTTCAGTGGTTGCGTCAGGGGATCAAGAGATCTCTTCCTACACTGAGGAGTTGTCGCAAGCAGAGCTCCTCAGTGCAGGAAAAGGGACTAAGTGCGCCCTTGCCGAGCTGTTCCCCGCTGAGGCCCAGGATTGCAACAAAGGTCCAATAGATAGCCAGGTGATTCTCGCGCTGTGAGCGCAGGAAAGACCCAGCTAACCGTGTTCACCATGGGCTTTGCTGCAATTTGGTTAGAGCGCGCCCTTCATTCCGCCATGACATTTTTTGTTTCAGGAAAACAATATTTACTTCAAATTCTACTAACAAATCACAAAACACTTAATTAAATTGTTTGGGGAAATTACATTAAGAATATCAAGTCGGATCAGGGCCGAGATTCTCCCCTAACCGGCAGCGTCGGGCCGCCCGGAAGGTACGGAATCCTCCGCGCCTTCAGTAGCTAGGTCAGCACCAGCAGGGTTGGCGGAAGAGCTTGGTCCTGCACCAACCGGCGCCAAAGGGCCTCTGCTGGCCAGCGCGAGTTGGTGCATGCGCGGGAGCGCCAGCGTATGGTGGCGTGATGTCAGCGCATGTGCAGGGGGTTCTTCTCCACACCGGCCATGGCGGACCATTGCAGCGGCCGGCACGGAGGGAAAGAGTGCCCCCATGGCACAAGTCCGCCTGCGGATCCGTGGGCCCCGATCGCAGGCCTGGTGTCCGTGGGGACCAGATCCAGCCGTGCCACCCCCGAGGACTCCGTAGGTCGCCCGCAGAGCCAGGTCCTGGCGGTAAGGACCTTGTTTGATTTACGCTGGCGGGACTGGCCAAAAACAGGCGGCCACTCGGCCCATCGCAGAGTGGAGGATCGCCGGGGGGGGGGGGGGGGGGGGGGGGGAACTGCAAGAAGACCCCCACCGGCGTGACGCGATTCCCACACCCGCCGAAAAACCGGCGCCAGAGAATCCGACAGTCGGCGTCAGGGCAGCGGGGTGGGATTCACGCGGCTCTCCGGCCCAGTGGGGGGTTGGAGAATCCCACCCCAGAATCTTTGCAGATTACTTCTTAATCTCCAGAACCATGATTAAAGCAGCTTATGAGGCTAGTTTTCAGGAAGATCTAAATAACCTTGTTAAATGGAATAATATTTGGGGAATAATATTCAACATAGAGAAACGCAGCATCATGCAAATCAGTAACACTTGCTGTTAATCAGTACCCAACTACACACTGCATCGTTCTCCGCACTCCATATCATTACTTAGGAATCCACATCTAAAACAACTTAAAAGTAGAATGTACAAAGTTAACAGGCAGCTGCCAAGTAACACAGGATGCTTGGATTAATGAAACTTCCATCACTCTTCAACTGCAATAATCATAGATATCATAGCATTTACAATGCAGAAGGAGGCCATTCGGCCCATCGAGTCTGCACCGGCTCTTGGAAAGAGCACCCTACCCAAGGTCAACACCTCCACCTTATCCCCATAAACCAGTAACCCCACCCAACACTAAGGGCAATTTTGGACACTAAGGGCAATTTATCATGGCCAATCCACCTAACCTGCACAGCTTTGGACTGTGGGAGGAAACCGGAGTACCCGGAGGAAACCCACGCACACACGGGGAGGATGTGCAGACTCGACACAGACAGTGACCCAAGCCGGAATCAAACCTGGGACCCTGGAGCTGTGAAGCAATTGTGCTATCCACAAGGAAATGCTGTTGCAAACACAAGTCTGACAACACATTGATCACAGTGTAACCGCCTGGGACGTACACATTGCTACAAACAATACCCTCCTTGAGAAAAATCAAGGCCGAGCAGCTCGCTTTGTTGCAAACAATTACTCACAAGATACCGGTGTGTCTCAGTTAGTCATGTTACTGGGTTGGCAGAGTCTCCAGAACCGAAGAAAGGCCCACAGGGTGACATGCCAGCCAAGCTCATAGCAAAGCTCCAAAACCGAGGACTTGGCTCCTCACTCTGCAACTGGATCCTCGACTTTCTGACCCACAGACCACAATCAGCACACACATGACTGCGTGGCAAAATTTGGTTCCAACTCCATCTACAAGTTTGCTGATGACACGACCAGAGTGGGCTGGATCTCAAATAACGACAAGTCAGAATACAGGAGGGTGATAGAGAACCTAGTGGAGTGGTGTAACGATGACGATCTCGCCCTCAATGCCATCAAAACTAAAGAGCTGGTCATTGACTTCAGGAAGCAAAGTAATGTATACACACCTGTCAGCATTAACAGGGCCGAGGTGGAGATGGTTAACAGCTTCAAATTCCTAGGAGTGCACATCACCAAAAATCTGTCCTGGTCCAGCCACGTCGATGCTACAACCAAGAAAGCACAACAGCGCCTATACTTCCTCAGGAAACTAAGGAAATTCGGCATGTCCACACTGACTCTTACCAACTTTTACAGATGCACCACAAAATCATCCTATTTGACTGCATCACAGCAACAGCCTGGCCCAAGACCGCAAGAACCTTCAGAGAGTCGTGAACACCGCCCAGTCCATCACACGAAACTGCCTCCCATCGACTGACTTTATCTACATCTCCTGCTGCCTGGGGAAAGCAGGCAGCATAATCAAAGACCCCTCCCACCTGGCTTACTCACTCTTCCAACTTCTTCCATTGGGCAGGAGATACAAAGTCTGAGAACACGCACAGATTCAAAAATAGCTTCTTCCCCGCTGTTGCCAGACTCCTACTAAACCATCTTCTAAGCTGACCTGATTAATACTACACTCCTGTATGCATCACCCGATGCCGGTGTTTATGTATTTACATTGTAGACATTGTGTTGCCCTTTTATGTGTTTTCTTTTTATTTTATTTTATTTTCATGTACTAAATGATCTGTTTGAGCTGCTCGCAGAAAAATACTTTTTGCTTCACCTCGGTACACGTGACAATAAACAAATCCAAATGCCTCTATCAAATTCTGAATGGACAATTAAATATTTCTACACAGTACATCAAGCTCAAAAGTGATTGATCTCAAAGAGTTCACAACCAACAGCTCCAACTGTTAGGTGGATTGGCCATGCTAAATTGCCCGTAGTGTCCTAATAAAAGTAAGGTTAAGGGGGGGGGGTTGTTGGGTTACGGGTATAGGGTGGATACGTAGGTTTGAGTAGGGTGATCATGGCTCGGCACAACATTGAGGGCCGAAGGGCCTGTTCTGTGCTGTACTGTTCTATGTTCTAAAGCACCCCAACATGGTTCCTATGCTAAGTTCTCCACCCCCGTTTCCCTCCACCCCCCCCCCCGCCCTCAAGAACGATCAAGGATAGAACAATTTGCTACATCTTTGCGGTTCCACTTCTTTACGTTCCTCAGGCCCAGAACAGGGCCTGCGCGCCTACAGTAGTGGAAATAAAAAGGACACAAAAACCCAGATCAGGTTACCGGGTGTGGAGTGCCAGGGCCATAAAATGTCCCAGGGAAAAGGACAAGAGAGGGGCAACAGGGAGAGGTCCCAAGACGTGTCCTAGGGATGGGAGAAGAGACAAGGAGTAGAAACAGGCCCCAGTTAAAAAAAGGAGAAACAGGCTCCAATTAGGGAAAGTGGGCTTGTGAAGGCCCACTGTTAGTCGGAGAGGACTCGAGAGAAACCCTGACCATCTGAGAAGGCAGCCAAAGGTTGGCGACTCCATGCTGCAGGCCCTTGGGGCAAAGGATACTCCTTTGGGAGCATTAATTCCACTTGGCGCACCCGAAGGGCTGAAATTGTGCTTGTGAATCGGTGTTCAGGGTACTCGGGCATCCAGGGGGATGGAATCTTGGAAAGCAAGACTGAAACCCTGCAAGGTGAGCCATCACTGAAGTCGTCTGAATTGGAGTGACTTCTGGAAAGAATTCCAAGGTGATATCTTCAAAGGTGAAGATTGGGAACCACTTGGGAAAAGGGGCACATTCCCACCCGATACTCCAGCAAGCTAAATCGGCGGGCTTCCCTGCCGGCCTTGACAACCCCCCCCCCCCCCCCCCCCCCCCCCCCCCGCCGATCGGCCTACAAATGGGAAGCAGCCATTAATTTGCCATTTAAGGGCCTCAATTTGGCCCCACCCTAGGCCTCGCCTGACCTCCATAAAGTCACAGCCAGGGATGGGCTGGTAGCTGGCCAGAAGGATAGCCAAAGAATTTTACTTCCCTCCACCCGCTTGCGTGGCAAGGTAAAGTTCTGCCCCATGCCTTCAATTTTGGCAAATACCAGGGGACCAGCTGGGTCAGAATCAGGCTCGTTTTTTAAAAAATGTAAGAGATAAAACGAAAAATAAAGTTGATCAAGAATGACTACAATAAACAAGACTTCCACTTCACAAAAAATTGATCATGGAATTTGATTTGCAAAGCACGATAGAAATTTCACAATCTCAGGCTCCAAAATGGAATCTTACTTGGGTAGTCACCACAAATCAATGGCTCGCATCTCAAGTTGAGCGTTATACAACATAACATTTTCATTGTTCCAAAAGTGTGCTCTGACCACTGCAGCCTGTGGGGTCTGCTAATACTTTTCTGATTTTTAAGAATATATTGATACAAGAGTCTGAATACCCGTACCCTCTAATTGACCTCAGCAATTACATTACAAATGGAGAGAGGCCCGAAAGTTCCATTTTGGGTGCCTCTGGCCAAGTGTTTTATATTTACGAGCACTTTCAATTCAGCAACATTCCCTCACTTACCAAATGTCGACTCAGATGAGCCAATTCTGACTTATTAATCAGGCATTGTGGCCTTAAAGGAATACAGAGCCCATTTCACCAGCAGAATGATACATTCCTGTCCTTATTAAAAAGCATATGTCCTGAACAATGTCAAGAAATATCCTCTGGTATTTTATTGTGTATGGAACGCCCTCCAAAGCTATTGGGTGGGAAGCATAGGTTTACAGTATTAAAAAACAGGAGACAGCTCTGCTGATGGTTTAAATGTTGTGAGAACGTGAGCAGAAATGCAGTAAAAAATACTTGTTAAGTTGCACTTGCTAGAAATCACGCACATCTGCCGATCTGAAGGTAGTATCAGAGGCGCACTTTGGCATAAATGTTACCTCTGATTTTGTTACTCAAAAATGAGGAAAGAGTAATGCATTAAATGCAAATGGTCTCATATTTGAAAACATCCAACGGAGTTGGTGCAGGGTTGAAATCAACCGTTTTCAAATAAATTGGAAAGAAACCAGCAACGAATGGACATTTCTTCCAGCATACTTGGCTTACATTACCACATTACAGAACCTCAGAAGAGAAGCACTTCACTGGGTGCAAGATGCTGATGGATCTCTGTGTCTATTCGGAACCCTGGATATGCGTTATTCCTTCTTAGTTCCCAACTAACAGAGATTCCAGACTGCGCTTCTTGGTAAAGTTATTTGAAACTTTATTCGTCAGCTTTAGTGTCTACGGATAAAGTACATTTTTCAATACAAAATTTATGAAGTTCCAACTTGCCCGGCAACAAGCTAGTCAGATCGATTGTCTTTTGCAAATACAGTGGTTGAATTCTAAAATACAACTCAGTAATTCTTCAAATCAAATACACACTATTAAAAACGACTGAGTGATTTAAACAAAAGAAAAATGGTGATTTAGCAGAAGCAAGGGAATAGGTTTCAGAGATTAGGTAAGAATGATTCAGGAATGAGTTCTCATCCCGACAACTGATCTTTTTAAGGAGATTACTATCTTTAAAGTTTCGCCCTCTTTACAGCTGTGATTGTTTTTAACTGGTTTATAATTCACTTAATTTGACCGAAGTGTCAGTCTGTCAAATTTAAGAGATAAACGATTTGCTGTAATTTTCCATGATGGTCTGAGTGAAGCACAATTTCTTGTTTCCCACAAGAAATTATCTGTGGGCTGACTAGCCGTTACCATCGAAATGGAACTGGGATGTCAGCCCAGTTTTCCATACACAAAGGGTCGTTTCTGCTATTTGGCCTTGCACTCGCTAGCAGTCTTCAAACAACGTGAAAAATGTGAACATTGAGTCTTATCTGATTAATTCACAGCTAATCAGCTTTTTCCTCACTCTCATGGTGAATATATTGATCAGTTAATTACTCTTAAGGATTTTTCTAATCAGGATTTCTTCATTAAACCTTTTATCTATCTTATCTGTAGCTAACCAGAAAATCTGATTTCTATCAGATGCTTTGTGACATCCTGAGGTCATGATAGGTGGCATATAAATGTAACATTTTCCTTTGAATTCAAGTTGAATATCAACAATCCAATCATAGTTTCGCAGTTGCTGGCAATGCAGCAGATTTGACAAATAACCTAAATCAGAGTGCTCTACAGATACAACATGAGACTTCTCTAGGCTTGTGGGAAAGAAAAAGACCTTTCAGTGACGCTGTAGAAAAAAAACTGATTTCTTACTGGGCTACAGCTCTGTTGCCCTGGTCACCTTCCGATGCCATGCTTCGGTTCACCTTAACAGTGAATGTCGGCAAACAATTGGGCCATGGGCGGCACTGGAGCACAGTGGTTTGCACTGTTGCTTCAGGGCGCCAGGATCCCACGTTCGATTCCCGGCTTGGGTCACTGACTGTGCGGAGGCTGCGCGATCTCCCCGTGTCTGCGTGGGTTTCCTCCGATGTTCCGGTTTCCTCCCACAATTCCCGAAAGACATGGTAGTTAGGTGAATTGGCCATTCTGAAATCACCCTTAGTGTACCCGAACAGGCGCCGGAATGTGGCGACTAGGGGCTTTTCACAGTAACTTCATTGCAATGTTAATGTAAGCCCACTTGTGACAATAATAAAGATCATTATTATTAGGATCAATCACATTCTACCGCAACATCCACCAGTCACACGATAAAGGATCTAGCTAATTTTTGCATTGTTGACTTGTATTTATGTAGCAATTTTAACACAGTAAAATGCCCCAAGTCTTTCACAGGAGCGTAATAAGACGACAATTTTCATCAAGTTAAGGAAAGAGAATTTGGGCAGGGAACCGGAATACTTGGTACAAGGGGTAAGTTTTGAAGCAGCATCTTCTAGCAGGAAGGACAGAGATGGAGAGGATTTGTTTTTTTTTCAAAAGGACATTTACATTACCACACCGAGCCTCTGAAAAGTCCCGGCAAATATTTATTACAACAAAAACAAAGGAAAACTTAAAATACAAGCTACAGCATTGTGCAACGTTGAAATCAATCTGTGCACGGGACAGTAAATAATGGAAACGTATACCACAAATTAAATAATTTTAAATATTTCAATTCTTGGGGGTTGGGGTGGGGGAGGAGAGAGGGGGAACCATGAATTAGATCTGAATATTTGGCCATCTTTAACTCATTTAAAATACATTTAAGGAGGTCAGCTTTGAAGTAACAGATGCAACTCTATTCAGAAGCCAAAAGAATGAATTAACAAGATCATAAATCAAATGTTACATCTTTGTTATTTCCAGGAGAATTTTTCCAGGACAAAAGTTCACTCAACATATATTTTTCAGCTTAATGCGTAAAAATAAGTGGTGAGTTTGCAAATGCAATTTGAATTGTTTACGATTTAATTACTGCTAATTAACACCAAAATTTTAATCTTATTGATGAAGCACGCCCTTTTAGATTTGGCGTTGCACTATTCACAAGCTTTCCTTTTGACCCGTGTACTCCCCACTGTACCTAACCATTTACTTGTAATAATATTTATTGGTTTATGAATCACAAGTATTTAGTTTTCCGGTTTTAATTCACTGATTCTTTAATTTGATCTGTAATTCCAGTTAGTGAAGCAGCCATCCGTCAAACAAGTAACATCTCTCCACTAACTTCCACATCAGGATATTAAGACTCTGTACAATGACAGCTATCAAGGGGTGTTTGTCATCAACTCTGTGACATAAATGCGTACGATTTGACCGTACATTTACAGGTCGTTCATATCTCCAAAGAACAAAAATCTGCAAATTCCAGTGCATAGGTCAACCAGGTATAAAACATCACAAAGATAAATTCAGATGAAAGAAGTTCATTGAATACGTTCCCTCATGCAATTGCAGCTCTTAATTTGCACGCCTGACTCAGGAATTCTTGCAGTACTGCGCCACTCAATTATTATTCCAGCTATCAATTGCAAAAAAAATGAAAAGTATACACCAGATCTGATTATACTAGCTATTGGATCAGTTGTGTCCAAATATGATAAAATGCACTATTATCACAGGAACATAGGGATGAAACTTGCCCCTTAGCTCCATTCACCTGCCTCGGTTTCCTATCCCTCAATACTTTTGGCCAGAAAAATATCTATCATCCGCCGTAAAATTATAATTACCGTTGCGTAATGGTCAATCTCGTGTAAAGGTCTTCCCCCAACCTTTGGCCAAAACAAATCCATTTTCACATTTCTCATGGATAGGAGAACGATACATTGCTGTCCTTGTTAAAAACCCAGTCAAGCTGCAGCTTTTAGCCAATAAGATCCAAACCCTGCACTTAGCAGCACCTCCTCACTGCTGAAGTCAGACTCGCCCTTGTACCAAACCACTCGTAGAGCAGCACCTCACTGAAGGCAGCCGCTTAGTTCATCATGTCTATGCACAGCAGCGCGTGATTAAAAATACTTTTAGCTCCTCTTGTGCTACTTTTGGTGCAGGGTTGGCAGGAACAGTCTCCGACGTTGCAACTCTGCAATAGTGAGATGGTGGGAGAAGATGGATTTCAACGCTGAGAAAATGTTATTGGTGCAGAAGTTGACCCGCTACTGTTTTGGTTAAAAAAGTTTAGTCCTAGAAACTCAACTTTTACACAGGTACAGATGGAATCCATCGTTTGATAAGGTTCCCCACGGTAGGCTATTGCAGAAAATACAGAGGCATGGGATTCAGGGTGATTTAGCAGTTTGGATCAGAAATTGGCGAGCTGATAGAAGAAAAAGGGTGGTGGTTGATGGGAAATGTTCTGACTGATGTCCAGTTACTAGTGGTGTACCACAAGGATCTGTTTTGGGGCCGCTGCTGTTTGTCATTTTTATAAATGACCTGCAGGAGGGCGTAGAAGGATGGGTGAGTAAATTTGCAGATGACACTAAAGTCGGTGGAGTTGTGGACAGTGCAGAAGGATGTTACAAGTTACAGAGGGACATAGATAAGCTGCAGAGCTCGGCTGACAGGTGGCAAATGGAGTTTAATGCAGAAAAGTGTGAGGTGATTCATTTTGGAAGGAATAACAGGAAGACAGAGTACTGGGCTAATGGTAAGATTCTTGGTAGTGTGGATGAGCAGAGAGATCTCGGTGTCCATGTCCATAGGTCCCTGAAAGTTGCCATCCAGGTTGAGAGGGTTGTTAAGAAAGCGTACAGTGTGTTAGCTTTTATTGGTAGAGGAATTGAGTTTCGGAGCCATGAGGTCATGTTGCAGTTGTACAAAACTCTGGTACGGCCGCATTTGGAGTATTGCGTGCAGTTCTGGTCGCCACATTATAGGAAGGATTTGGAAGCACTGGAAAGGGTACAGAGGAGATTTACAAGGATGTTGCCTGGTATGGAGGGAAGATCTTATGAGGAAAGGCTGAAGGACTTGTGGCTGTTTTCGTTAGAGAGAAGAAGGTTAAGAGGTGACTTAATTGAGGCATACAAGATGATCAGAGGATTAGACAGGGTGGACATTGAGAGCCTTTTTCCTCGGATGATGATGTCTAGCACGAGGGGACATAGCTTTAAATTGAGGGGAGATAGATATAGGACAGATTTCAGAGGTAGGTTCTTTACTCAGAGAGTAGTAAGGGCATGGAATGCCCTGCCTGCAACAGTCGTGGACTCGCCAACACTGAACACATTCAAATGGTCATTGGATAGGCATATGGACGATAAGGGAATTGTGTAGAGGGACTTTAGAGGGGTTTCCCAGGACGGCGCAACATCGAGGGCCGAAGTGCCTGTACTGCGCTGTAATGTTCTATGTTCTATCAAATTTAAAATTATGAATTGAACTAGAATCTACTGTTTGATGTGGGATAGGGTTCCACACTTTTGCCATCATTTGTGTGGAAAATGTATTTTCTGGCTTGCAATTTAAAGTTATGTCCGCTCTTCTTAGGCCAGTGGTAAGAGATGGTTTCTCATCCTCTCCGTGTCCTAAGAGGATGTTGGCGACCATGGACTTCCATTGTATTGGTCCATGATTATGCTTGGCAAAGTAATGCAGTGATTTCCACTTCTCTTCTGCAGTATGGCCGACCACAAAAAAAATGGCAGGTTGACCAGAGTCAAACGATCTGGGTTACGATGGGGAATGAGCCAATTAATGAATTTGAAACAAAAGCTTGGCAGTTAACAGTTCTCTGCTGCATTTTCCATGGAAACACCTTCAGCAGAGTTCACTTGCCAACCAACTAGCACTCTCTCCTCATGCAGTCAAAACTGTTGTTCCATTTACTCTTGGTTTATCTTGTGTTGCTTCCTGATCGGTGCAAGACAAAAAGCTTCAATAACATGTCTCTTTTTCAGCAATTCTCAAGGTCTGTACGATCAAACAGTTCTTTATGTCCTAAATGTTCAGCCTGGAGTTCAGTTATTAGTGGTGTGCCACAAGGATCTGTTTTGGGGCCGCTGCTGTTTGTCATTTTTATAGGAGGAGGGCGTAGATGGATGGGTGAGTAAATTTGCAGATTACACTAAAGTCGGTGGAGTTGTGGACAGTGCGGAAGGATGTTACAGGTTACAGAGGAACATAGATAAGCTGCAGAGCTGGGCTGAGAGGTGGCAAATGGCGTTTAATGCAGAAAAGTGTGAGGTGATTCATTTTGGAAGGAGTAACAGGAATACAGAGTACTGGGCTAATGGTAAGATTCTTGGTAGTGTGGATGAGCAGAGAGATCTCGGTGTCCATGTACATAGATCCCTGAAGGTTGCCACCCAGGTTGATAGGGTTGTTAAGAAGGCATACGCTGTGTTAGCTTTTATTGGTAGAGGGATTGAGTTTCGGAGCCATGAGGTCATGTTACAGCTGTACAAAACTCTGGCGCGGCCGCATTTGGATTATTGCATGCAGTTTTGGTCGCCGCATTATAGGAAGGATGTGGAAGCATTGGAAAGGGTGCAGAGGAGATTTACCAGGATGTTTCCTGGTATGGAGGGAAGACCTTATGAGGAAAGGCTGAGGGACTTAAGGCTGTTGTCATTAGAGAGAAGGTTAAGAGGTGACTTAATAGAGGCATACAAGATGATCAGAGGATTAGATAGGGTGGACAATGAGAGCCTTTTTCCTCGGATGGTGATGGCTATCATGAGGGGACAAAGCTTTAAATTGAGGGGAGATAGATATAGGACAGATGTTAGAGGTAGGTTCCTTACTCAGAGAGTAGTAAGGGCGTGGAATACCCTGCCTGCAACAGTAGTGGACTCGCCAACATTAAGAGCATTAAATGGTCATTGGATAAACATATGGATGATAAGGGAATAGTGTAGATGGGCTTTAGATTGGTTTCACAGGTCGGCGCAACATCGAGGGCCGAAGGGCCTGTGCTGCGCTGTAATGTTCTATGTTCTAAATTGTGGTGTCCAGAACCACATGCAAAGTATACAGATGTTGTCCAGAACTGTATGCAGGCTTTCCAGGTGTTATCTCTCCAGGACTTGGTACAGCTGTAGCAAAACTTTATCCCCTTTTCTATTCTGAACCATTAATACAAAGAGTCCTTTTGGATTTTATTTTTATACCTGACCATTAAGTTTGAGTGTGCATGGGCACCTAAATCTCGGACTCCACCATTCCCAGCATTTCACCATTTAAAAAAATACTCTGATCTATCTTTTTTTTTGCCAAAAACCACACACTCAGCTGCTACGAGATCTAACTACCACAGCTTTGTCCATTCACTTAATCTGTTAATGGGCCAGATTAATTACACTTTTAACCTTTACATCTGTATTTTCAGACGTAAGGGGCCTCTTCTCAATTCCTGAATACTTCATGTGAAGGCCCAAACCATTTTAAAAGTTAAAATGGATTGTTTATTCACATGAAACTTTAGAAATATCTGATAAATAACTTTTAGATATTTAAATAACAATTTGTAAAACTATTCAGTTGATCAAAATGATTGTACTTTTCAAAAATATATTTACCTTTGTAAAAATTCTTATTTTTTAATTTTGTAAAAAGATATTTACTTTTTCAACTCTGTAAAAGGATTATGTCCAGTAAAAATACAATATTCCAATGCCTTTTTAAAAAAAATGATTTTTCAATGTTTTTGTGTAGTGATTTTCCTTTTTCTGCAATGGTCTTTTTTCTTCATTTTTTGTGGTGAAAGATTGGAAGCCACATCACATGTTCCTGCCACTTTTTCCATGTTGGCCTACGTTATTGGGCCTTGCTGAAACCCATACAGGAAGGAAATACTCCCTCAAGGCAACCAAAATCCTCACCACTAGGATACTCGTCGCAGGAGATTTATTTGATGTCAGCAACAAGTGACATAGTTGATTGTAAAATTGGGCCATTATCTCTGTAATTTTAGGCTTCCATCTACACTACTTGCTATGCCACCTCTGCTTATTAATCATTATCAATGTTAACTTTAATACTTTTACATACAATTATCTAGTACAGGAGGCCATTTGGCCCACCGCAGCAGGGTCATAGAAACACACATTCGGTCCTTCGAGCCTGTTCCGCCATTCATTATGATCAAGTTCAATCCCCTGATCCCGCCTTCCCCCCATGTCCCTTGATCCCTTTAGCCCCAAGAGCCATATCTAATTCCTTCTTGAAATTACACAATGTTTTGGTCTCACCTACTTTCTGTGGTAGCGAATTTCACAGATTCCCCACACTCTGGGTGAAGAAATATCTCCTCACCTCAATCCTAAAAGATTATCCTTAGCCTCAAACTATGACCCCTTGTTATGGGCTTCCCCATCACCGGGAACATTCTTTCTGAATCTACCCTGTCTAATCCCGTTAGAATTTTATAAGTTTCTATCACTCTTCTAAACTCCAATGAATATAATCCTAACTGATTTAGGCGCTCCTCATATGACAGTCCCGCCATCCCAGGAATCAGCCTGGTAAACCTTCACTGCACTCCCTCCATAACAAGGTAAAGACACCAAAGCTGCACACAATAGTCCTGGTGTGGCCTCACCAATGCCCTATACAATTGCAGTAAAACATCTCTATTCCTATACTCAAATTCTTTTGCTATGAAGGCCAACATACCATTTGCCTTCTTTACTGCCTGCTGTACCTGCGCGCTTACTTTCAGCGACTGATGCACGAGGTACACCAAGGTATCCGCATCTCTCAGTTTATCCACCTTTCCACCTTTCTGAATTGTCAGCTCTCCGAAGGAGATATGAAATTTGTCACGTTAGGCATGGCTCAGTTGCTAACACTCTGAATCAGAAGGTTGTGGGTTCAATTCCATTCATAAAATTGAGCATAAAGTATTTTTTTTTAATTGACAGGCCAGCTCGGTACTTCAGGGATTGTGGCAATGTCAGAGGTGTCGTCATTTCGAATCAAGCATTAAACCGGGGATCCGCCTGCTCTCTCAGACGTGCATAAAAGAGCCCATGATATTATTTCAAAGAGCAGCAGGGGTTCTGGCCCACCACCGTGACCAATATTTATCCTTCGATCAACATTACGAAAACAATTTATCTGTTTGTGGCATTACAACAGAATCGATAATTCAAAATTATTTTATTGGCGGCAAAGTACCTCGAGATGTCCTGTTGTTCTGAAAAGCACAATACAAATGAGGAAGTCTTTCTTTCTCTCAATTTGCTTGTTTTTTTCCTATATCCCAGCAGGTTTTCCCGCTTCAGGTGGTTTTCTATGTTAAAAGGGAAAATAATGCAAGTTGTTGTTGCTGACCTAAACATGCATCCAACTCCAAATAAAGCTGCAAATTACTGAACCAATTGAGCCACCTCTTATAAAACCTACTGGATAATTCACAACTTAGTGCAATATTCTTTAGATCCAAACTAGTACAGTTGATCATTTGCAGGCCAGAGTAAAAGTCACAGATGAAGCTCATAAAGTGAATTTAAAAATCATTACTATGCCTTGACATTTCCAAAATAATAACCTGGGCGCATCACGAGACCTTTGACTGAAACTGCTACATGTGGAAGTGTAGAATCGAACAGCAGAGTAGGAGGTCACTCAGCCAATCATACATGTGCTAGCTTTTTGAAAGAGTTATCCTATTAGTCGCACACCCCTGTCTTTTCCCACATCCGTGCGGATTTTTACCCTTAGGGATTAACTGGGATCTGTTACAAATCTACCTTACAGATGAGTCTGTTTGCCTAGTGACAGGGTTCACACACCAGAGATTAGGGACATGGCCCGATCAATCCTTACACTTCTGGTTTTCAATTGGCAAAGAAGAAAAACGGCCTCTGGGGGAAGGTTTTCAACCAAAGACCAAGTTATTTTGGTCCGCAACAAAATCGGGGGCAAGTGGAAGATATGTCATTACAGCACATGTACTTTTTTAAAAGTAAGAGCTAGAATAAATAGATAAGGCTGGACTGAAAGGGTAAACTAAATTGTAATTGAGAATAATACAGAATAAAGCAGAAGGCAAAGCGAGGAGAAATATTCAACATTTCATTTTTATTTAAAGTTAAGTTTTAAGCCTTTGGGTGGTATTCGCCGCTCCCGGGACTAAGTGCCCGCGCCATCGTGAACGCCATCGCATTTCACGACGGCGCGAACAGATCCTGGGCACGATCTAGTCTGGCCCCCATAGGGGGCCAGCACAGCACTGGAGTGGTTCACGCCACTCCAGCGTCCCTACCCGTGCATGCGCAGTTGGGGCAGCTCAATTCTACGCATGCGCAGTTGGGCCGCTCCATCCTGCGCATGCGCGGGGAACTTCTTACGCGCGCCGGCCCCTCACCAACATGGAGCCGGTGTTCTGGGACCGGCCGTGGAAGGAGGTAGGCCTAGGGGGGGGGGATCGCGGGCCAGACTCCATCGGAGGCCCCCCTCGGTGAAGGAGCCCCCCTCCCCCCCCCCCCACAGGCCACCCCCCCTGCCCCGCATTCCCGCACAGTTCCCGCCGGCAGCGACCAGGGGTGGAGGGCAGGAACCTGTCGTGTCGGAGCGGCCGCTCGGCCCATCCTTGCCGGAGGATCGCCGCTCGACATTTGCGGCAATTCTCCGAGCGGCCTGGCGCGATTCGCGCGGCGCTGGTTTCAGGGGGGTGGGAGAATCGTGCGGGGGTCGGGGCGGTGTGGCGCGTTCTGCGCAGTACCCAGCCGATTCTCCCACCCGGCGTTGGGGGGGGGTGGGCGATACCACCCTTTATTTCTCGAGTGTGTGGAAAATACTACAATAAGTCATTGTAGTAGCTTCAAAGCTGTAAAATTAATGTTTTTTATTATACCGTGTGACCTAGAAACTTAAAAGACATATTTTGCCAACAAGTCTGGTCATTTCTGAGCCGTGATGGTTTATAACTATGATTTCCCAAAATGTGGAGGAAATTAAAATAGCTAGAGGATCGAAAGATGTAATTTATTCCTTCACCAAGGGATGAAGAAAGCCAGTTATAGGCCAGTTAACCTTAATTCAGTTGCTAATAATCCAAATTAGAATCTCCAATACAGTATCGCACTCAGTATTTGGTGAAACACAAATTAATCAGTGCTAGCTGGCAAATATTTTCAACTGGCCGGTCCCACTTTTAGTAAACCTACCAAAATAGATCGATACAAAAATGATAAATCTCTCTTCAGGACTGTTGAGCTGGTGTTTGTATTGTATTGTATTGTTGTGGTGTTTGTATTGCCTTCACTTGATGGTATGAAGGAACAGTTTAAGGCCATGAGTTGAAAGGGTGGATTTGTGTGTGTGTGTGTCATCAATGTCTGGATCCTGCAGTTTAGGCTGCGAGGGATTTGAGAGCACAGAAATAGCCCATTCAGTCCTGCGTGCCTGTGATGACTCCTTGAAAGACCAGCCATGCTCAATCCCACATCTTCACTTTTTGTTCATACTCTCTGAGGTCTCATGTAAAAAGTTCATTTAAAAATTATTTATGGCATCAGCGTGACCACTTCCTCAGGTCAAGTGTGCTAGATCAAATAATTCTCATCTCTCCTCTCAATCTTTTGATGGTGATTTCAATCCTTGCTGGCTCTCCATGTGTCTCCAAATGAAAGTTTATTTTTATCCAATAACCTTCTCTCTGTTAGGCTGGTTAGCCTATAGTTTCCTTGTTTATTCATTTTCTCTTTTTTCAGTAATGGTATAAACCGAGGATCCCTCAAAAGTTCCAGCAGAGTGCCTGTATCCTTTGAAGAATGAAAGATTGTGATCAATGTCTCTTTCTTCCTTTGGATGTATTCCATCTGGATCGGGTGACTTATCAACTTGCAGTCATCGTTTTAGTAAGTCTTCCCTATCCATTATTATCCTGCCCATTTCTTCCCTCTCCTCTTTCCATTTAACCTTCAAATAATCCACCACTTTTGTGAAGACAGATGCAAAGTAATTTGTTAATAACAGCAGCAACTGACATGTGTATAGCATCTTCTTAAGTATCCAATTATTTTTTTAAATTACGGGGCAATTTAACGTGGACAATCCACCTACCCTGCACATCTTTGGGTTATGGGGACAAGACTCACGCAGACACGGGGAGAATGTGCAAACTCCACACGGACAGTGACGGGATCGAACCTGGGACCTCGGCTCCGTGAGGCAGCACTGCTAACCACTGTGCCAATGTGTTGCCCCTCGTGTATAGCATCTTCAACATAATAAAATGTCCCAAAACGCTTTACACATGCTATCAATCAAGGTTGGATATTAAGATAACTAAAAGCTTGCTCGAGAGAGTGAGAGAGAGAGAGAGAGAGAGAGAGAGAGAGAGAGAGAGAGTGTGAGTGAGTGAGTGAGTGAGTGAGTGAGTGAGTGAGTGAGTGAGTGAGTGAGTGAGTGAGTGAGTGAGTGAGTGAGTGAGTGAGTGAGTGTGAGTGAGTGAGTGAGTGAGTGAGTGTGAGTGAGTGAGTGAGTGAGTGAGTGAGTGAGTGAGTGAGTGAGTGAGTGAGTGAGTGAGTGAGTGAGTGAGTGAGTGAGTGAGTGAGTGAGTGTGAGTGAGTGAGTGAGTGAGTGAGAGGGAGAGAGAATAAGGTCACAGAGAGAGGACATTGTGTGGAAACATACGAGTTTTTGAATAATGCTGCGAAGGGTCGGCATGTAACAGAGAAATAGAAGGGGGCCAAGAATAATTTTTGGGAACACCAGAAGTGTAGTTGCAGGATGAGAAGTCATTGGCTGGAATTTTTGGGCCGTTCACGCGGCAGGATCTTCAGGTCCCGTCAGCGGCGCATACTCGCCCTGGGTTGCCTGCCGGCCAGAGATGCATTCAATGGGAAATCCAATTGACAACGGCGAGACAAGAAGATCCCGCCACCAGCCATTGGTGGCTGCCCCAAAACATACAGCAGGTTGCGTGGAAAATGCCGTCCACTGCATGTGATTCTTCGGCTATGACTTATCAAAACTTGAACAGTACTGCAACAGATGACAACTCAAGCCAAGCTTGGCAAAAACAGTGTCCAGCTTATTTAATCTTTACAACGCAAAAGTCAATAAAGAGATTAACATCCAAATTAATAGCTACAAGTTAAAGAACCACCGAACTCCAACATATCTCGGAGTGACCTCAGATCGGACACTGACGTTCTGGGAAAATGTGAAAATAAAGGCAGCCAAGGTGAATGAACACACACACAAACGCATAACACAGACGCACACACACACACACACACACACACACACACACACACACACACACGAGTTGACAGCCAACTGAATGTTACCATGCATATATACGTGGAGAGGATGTTTCTACTTGCAGGAAAAAGTAGAATCAGAGGACACCATCTCAGACTAAAGGGACGATCCTTTAAAACTGAGATGAGGAGGAATTTCTTCAGCCAGAGGGTGGTGAATCTGTGGAACTCTTTGCCGCAGAAGGCTGTGGAGGCCAAATCACTGAGTGTCTTTAAGACAGAGATAGATTAGGTTCTTGATTAATGAGGGGATCAGGGGTTATGGGGAGAAGGCAGGAGAATGGGGATGAGAAAAATATCAGCCATGATTGAATGACGAAGCAGACTCGATGGGCCAAGTGGTCTAATTCTGCTCCTTATGGTCTTATGTACATTGAATGAAAAAAAATTGAAAACCGTGACACTTCATTGCTATTAAAATAATACGATTTGAGCAATGCATTACTATCCAGCGTTACAAAAGCAAATTAATTGATGAAAATGGAATATAATCTAGATCATTCATATATATGTTAATTGAGAGGCAGAGAACACAAATGTATCAGGTCAAATGGGAGAAGGTTTACCGGCAGATCGAATTTAAGAATTATTAGGGAATAATTAATGAAACGTCAAACTAAGACACTAATTATCTGAATGTATGGATTTCCAGGAAATAACAACACAAATAGTAGAGACACTTCTTTATCTGAGACTGAAGAGTACCTGATACTGCAATCCATATGTTCTCTTACCTGACCCACACATTTAAATGTTATTCAGAACCTGCTGTCAGGTTTGGGCAGCACTGTAGAAAGATGCCTGATGTGATATTCTACAAAACCTCGGGAGGCATGGTTGCACAAGTGGCTAGCACTGTGGCATCACAGCGAAAGTGTCCCCGCTGGGTCACTGTCTGTGCGGAGTCTGCATGTTCTCCCGTGTCTGCGTGGGTTTCCTCCGAGTGCTCCGGTTTCCTCCCATAGTCCAAAGACGGCAGGTTAAGAGAATTGGCCATTCTAAATTGCCCTTAGTGTCCAAAAAGGTTAGGAGAGGTTATTGGGTAACGGGGATAGGGTGGAAGTGAGGGCTTAAGTGGGTCTGTGCAGACTCGATGGGCCGAATGGCCTCCTTCCGCACTGTATGTTCTTTGACCTATGTTCTATGACAAGTGTTATATCTTGCCAGAGGAAGCCTCAGACTACACTGGGGTTTTCAGTCAATTCCAAATACAAGGCCATCAAATTCAATGATCTTCATTCAGAATTTTACTCAAGAAAAATTAGTAGAAGTTGAATTAGACTGGAGAGGTTTGTGTCAACAACTAGCATTTATTCAGCAACAACGTGTTGAAGGACTTTGGAGGGGAAAGGGAGATTACAGGTAAATCGCTGGGGAGGACAGAGGGGTGCAGGGATTTTCTTTTGGAGGAGTGAGCTAATTTTGAAAAGGTTTTGAGGGCATAGGAGCATGGTGATTCATCACCTGAGGAAAGGGAACATCTTACACTCTCAGTTGGCATTTTATTGCAGAACGGGAAATAGCATAGCCAGCAGATTAAGGCAGGACGAAGTGGACCACATTGCTAAAATGAGTTGGGGGACCTGATGAAAGGTTACAGACTTGAAGCATTACCCCTGTTTCTCCATCCAGATGCTGCTGGATCTGCATTCCTATATTTCCAGATTTTTCTGTTCTTACGCAAGTGGGACTGGAGACGGAAATAGCGCAGATTGAGTATAACGGCAACCCTTTTCTGAAGGACATTAATGAACCAGTTGTATTTTTACAACAATCTAATAGCTTTGTGGTCATTTCACTGACATCAGCTTGTAAATGGAGTAATTTGTTTTTAAACTAAATTCAAATTCTCAATTTTCCATTTTTTGAATTGAACTTGCATTCTCTGGATAATCAGTTCAGGGATTCTAGTCCAGTCAAGGTAAAGTCGCCAAAGTCCCAGATTTCCCCTTTTGAGGAGCAGAGCTGACTGGTGGTGATTTAACCTGAGGATCACCACACCCAGGCGAGGGGCAAGGTTGAGATTCATGAATAATCTCAGCCGGTACGAGAATTGAACCCACGCTGTTGTCCTCGCTCTGCTTCATGAATCAGCTGCCAGCCAACTGAGCCAAACCTCACTCCTTCAGTACAGACCCTCTGAAAGTGCATCGCTCCTTCAGTACTACCTTCTGACAGTGCATCGCTCCCTCAGCACTGACCTTCCAACAATGCACAAGGCTCCCTCAGTGCTGACCCTCCAACAGTGCGCATAATAATAATAATCTTTATTGTCACAAGTAGGCTTATATTAACACTGCAATGAAGTCTACAATTCATGGGCTTTGTTTATTATGCACCTTCAAAAATTGGATGACATGGGGGGGGGGGGGGGGGGGGTTGGACTGTGTATGTTGTTGGTGACTATGTATGGGTGGATGGTGGATTCCTGAATCCTTTTCTTTGATGTTCATATTTAAAATAATGAGAGTTGTTTGGGGGTTGGTGGGAGGAAGGAATTGTTAGCCAGGGGATTGACATTGTATTTGTTACTGGTGATTGTTTGTTGGTGGGTGCAAATTTGGATGAAAATGTGAAAAAGGAGGGGAATAAAAATAATTTAAAAAAAACTGAGTTTGGACATTTTTCTTCACAACTCGAGGTGAATTGGAGTCAGGTTAAGTCTATTTGTACGAGACCATAAAACACAGGCGCAGAAGAGACCATTTGGCCCGTTGAGTCTGCTCCGCCATTCAATGAGACCATGGCTAATTGAGATCTGATAATCTTACTGAACAGTTGTGTCTCATAATAGTCAGATTCATCTACTTTGCTTATAAACAAAATATCATTGCTTTATTCCTGCATGCTTGGATGTTAATTCATTTGGAAAAATCTGCTTCTTCAAATATTCACCAACCAAAATGCCAGCAGCATGGGAAGGAGGGGGAAATGCTTGAATGTATTTTAAACGGGAGACATACTATTTTTATTCATGACTACTGGGAGGTCATCTGTTTACCAGTTATTCTTTTTAATCGGGCTTTGCACAAACTAGGCTCAAAAATCACATGGAGCTGGGTAAACAGATTTATAGCACTGTGTTTCAAGGAATAATATGCATTGCTCTGCGGGTCAGATAATTTTACTTGTACAGACCACAAACCTGTGCTCTCTGCATTTTCCAATGCAGCATTTAAAATTTTGTGTTGTGGCTGAAAGGCTAATTATATTGTTAAACAGGTAACAATTAGTTTTGTTACGGGCAGAGAATAAAGAACATACTCTATTGCTTGTCTAATTGCTGATTTAGCTGTTTTGCCACATTAATTTAATGAGCTAAATCCAAGGGCAGAACAAACCTATGTTGTGGTGTAACAGAGGCAGTGTGTGCATTCCATCTCCCAACCCACAGGTGAACAAGAGCTTCTGTTATGAATTTGCCTGGCAACAGCAGTAAAACAAATTTAAATCGTAATAGGATGCGAGATGTCCAGCGACAGGTAAAAATCTGCCTAGAGACAGCAGTTGACAGTATTCAGAAGGCCCCAATGATATGCGCCTCTCCCAATAGTGAGCCGAGAAGGCAGTTCAGACAATAATCAGGGGAAGATCATTAAAGTGTACACATGTTAATGTATACTAAAGGAACTTGATAGTAATAGACAATTGAATACATAGAAGACATAATCAAAAAGGAACAAATGTATAATTGGCCCAACGACTAGAAGTCATAGAGGCAATTAACATCGAGCAGTCTCGGAAAGCAGACAAGCCAGTTTCCAGCAACCAAGCCCAAAGGCCTAAGATTTTCAGTTGGCAGCCTCAGGTTCACGTTTGCATGAAACAAGTCTCTAAGTCTTAGCGGCAAGGCAGTGCAGAAAACCTTCGTATTAAAATAATACTGGATAAAAGCAAATTACTGCGGATGCTGGAATCTGAAACGAAAGAGAAAGTGCTGGAAAATCTCAGCAGTTCTAGAAGCATCTGTAGGGAGAGAAAAGAGCTACCGTTTCGAGTCCAGATGAGCCGTTGTCAAAGCTTTGACAAACCTTCATATTGCCAGTTTTAAATACCTTTGTTGGACCAGGAAAAGACGTTTCCCAGACTTGACTATCATCCCTGGATTGTGCGTTAACCATAAACTAGTTATTTAACTTGGATGCTGTTTGGGGAGATGGGGAAGTCTTGCCAGGAGTTCAGGTATTGTAGATATATTTTGGAACAAGGGGCACGTTCTATATAAACTGTTTATTAATTCATACATCTTAATTGAATGAGAGTATAGTCCTGTTTGTGTGTATTTGTCTTGATTTTAATAAATGTTACCTGACTGGGCTGTTTATTCTCACTGGGGTTTCACTCGTCTGCTCACACCAAAACAAAATAAAACTATACACCACCAAGAAGCGGATAACCTCGCTGATAACATCAGCATGCTTGTGACACTGCAGAAATAAATCATTAAACTGTGTACCCTCTTAGCTGCACTTGTAGCCTTGTGGATAGCACAATTGCTTCACAGCTCCAGGGTCCCAGGTTCGATTCCGGCTTGGGTCACTGTCTGTGTGGAGTCTGCACATCCTCCCCGTGTGTGCGTGGGTTTCCTCCGGGTGCTCCGGTTTCCTCCCACAGTCCAAAGATGTGCAGGTTAGGTGGATTGGCCACGCTAAATTGCCCTTAGTGTCCACAATTGCCCTTATTTGGGTGGGGTTACTGGGTTATGGGGATAAGGTGGAGGTGTTGACCTTGGGTAGGGTGCTCTTTCCAAGAGCCGGTGCAGACTCGATGGGCCGAATGGCCTCCTTCTGCACTGTAAATTCTATTTTTAAAAAAATTATCTTCACTCCCGGTGTCTGTGGCATCCTCCAGTCCTGCTGAATCTCTGCACGCTTCTAATTCTGGCATCTTAAGCAGCCCTAATTTTCTTCACTCTACCATTGGAGGCCATGATTTCAGCTATGCAGATCTTCAACTTTGGGAATTTCCTCCCCAAATATCTTTGCCTTTTAATCTCTATCTCCTCCTTCAAGATGGTCCTTAAAACCAATATTATCTTTTGGTCATCTCTGCCAACGTTGTCTTACATGGCTCAGTGCCAAATTTGTTTTGATAACAATCTCACAAAGCATCTTGGGACATTTTACTGCATTAGAGGCACTATGTAAATTAAATGAATTAATAATATCTGGAATTGAAACCTAGTAAAAATCTATCTGGTTCACCAATGTCCTTCCGGGAAGGAAATCAGCCATCCTTACTTGATCTGGCCTACTTGTGACTCCAGACCCTCCAGAGACGTGGTTGACTCTTAACTGTCCTCTGAACTGGCCTATCAGGCCACTTAGCTCAAGGGCAATTAGGAATGGGGAACAAATGCTGGTTTTTCCAGCCCACATTCCACAAAAAAATTATTTCACAAAAAGTTGGAAGTAATTACTTCACCCGATGTTGTGAATTTTTGGAATTTTCTACATCATTAAAGACATTCAGACTGAAGTAAACAGATTTTTGAGCTCAAAGGGAATCCAGGGTTATGGAGATAAGGTGGGGAAGTGCAGTTGGTAGAAAATTCAGCCATGATTGTATTGAATGGCAGGAAATGAAAATCGCTTATTGTCACGAGTAGGCTTCAAATGAAGTTACTGTGAAAAGTCCCTAGTCGGCACATTCCGGCGCCTGTCCGGGGAGGCTGGTACGACAAGCCTGAGGTACCATATGGCTTACTTCTGCTCTTATTCCTTATATTCGTATTAGTGGACACGTCTTCAACTGCCTAGAATGGATCCTATATACTGCTGTTCCACATCACAACTTGCTGGATTGTGTGGGTCACTGAATTCTTGGCCAGGCCATTTTCATGGCAGGGAAAGGCATCAACTAGTCCTACACAATTTCCATGGAGCAAACCCAGCATATCAGTGAGTCATGGTTCACGATCCCTCAGAGGTGCCGTGAGCCACAGCTTGGTTGAAGAAATCTTTTGCAAGGTAAATTAAAAGGGTCGTACCCACGCTGCTTTCCGAATCAATACCCCTCCATACACCTTCAGTATGCATTGACAAAATCCCAGAGCACCAAGGTGGGCTTTTGAACCAGCCTGGCTTGGCATCCCTCCAAATTATTTTGGAGGGCAGCGGGCCTGAACCCAGTCATCAACTGCCGCCCCCCAACCACCCCGCCCGACCCCTTGGACAAAATTACCAACTTTGCAAGCACTTCTCCCGAGGTGGGCGGGCCTGATGCAGTATGGCCCATGCCCTTGCATTCCAGATTAGCAACATTAAATGATTATTTAAATATGCTCGGTAGTTTTAAAGCCAAATTCTCGCAGCTCCCAGGATTGCCCTCCAGCAGCGCAGCTGAAGGACAGCAGGAGTAACTATTGGTCTCCAGCACCGGAGACCAGAGGTGATGACCATGGCTTGGAGGCCAGTGGAGCCTCTCGGTGGTTGAAGACAAGTTGGCACAGCCAGGGTGCCAGGTTGGTGTTGTCAGGATGCCCTGCTTGGGGAGGGGCAGAGGATGCTGAAAGGGGGTGTGGCAATGAAGCAGGGGATTGGGGGGGCAGTAACCATAAAGGGGAAGATTGAGGGGCCTGGCCATGACGGGTGGGCATTTGTCGGCTCCAATGTGGGGTGTCGCTCACCTGGGAGGGGGTGGGTGCTGTAACCGATGATTGGGAGGGACCGTGATGCCTGCTAGAAGGAGGCGGGACCTGAAGGGAGATATTTGAGAGAACCCCAATACCTGCGTCCTGCCGGCATTACACCTCTGGCTTCATAAAATGACTAAGTGTGGGAAAGATGCGATGGGAATCCTACCACAACAACTGCCGTGATTTGCAGCAGTTTTCCCACCCGAAATGCCACTTCTTGGTTCAATTCTGCCCAAGATTTCCTTTTTAACAACTGTTCAGAACTGTTAAGGGCTGAATTAATAGCTACAAAGACCCTATTAGTACAGGCTGTAATCTAAAAGGGATGAATGAAAGGAAATTTGATCTTCAATGACCACAATACTGTATCTTGATGGAAGTTATTTGATGTCAATATGTGCAACATAGAAATTACTAGAAGTGACTTGACTAGTCGTTTAATGAGTAGTGAATGGGCACAAACGTGGACCCATCAAAATGGCATCCAGGGTACAGCCAGGCCATCGAAGGCCCCTGGCTGGTCAAGGATAGTGCAGGGCAGCCCGGGTAACACTACCAAGGGCCAGGGCCTGATGTGGGCCATGCCAATAAAAGGAGGGGGGGGGCAGTTTGAAGAGTCGGGCACGTGCAGGGCATGTAGATAGGAGCCTCTGGAAGGTGAGGGGGGGTGATGGGGGTGACATGTGGGGGTACTGGAGGAAGGGGGAGCCTATAAGGGGGTGTGGGTGGACCTGATGAGGGGGTTATGGGGTACTGCCCATGTGCCTGGGGGGTGACATTGCCCATGGGTGAGGGGTGTGGGGCTTGATCAAAATGTCAAAATGGCGGCTTGATCTCTGAGTTCCGCCCTCCAGTGTTGAAAAAAGATTTAGTGTTAGTCAAACTGGTGAGAAACTCCCCAGGGCTAAAAAAGTGGGGCGGGATTCTCCAAGCCTTTGCTCCGAAATCACGTTCGGCGCGGGGCGGGGAGAGAATGGGCGCCACTGAAGCGGTTCTCCGTCCCTGGAGAATCACCGTGAATCGCGTGGTCTACGCGGCGCGGGTAGGGTGTCATTGACAGAGGCCATCCCCCACCCCACGATTCTCCAAGTGTAACTTGCCCATGGGTGAGGGGTGTTGCGGCGTGGTTCTAACCACATATCGGCCGTCGGGAACCTCAGGTGGCGGCTGCAGGCTCAGTCTGCGGCAGCCCTGGAGGGAGGCAGGGTGATCCTTCACCGGGGGGGGGGTGGCGGCACCGATCCGCGGGTGTGGGCGATCTCGGGGAGACCTACTTCTTTTACATCAGGGTCCGCGGTGCGAGTCCGCCACGTCGCACGGGAGGCCGCCGCAGGCCACCGCGTGCGCATCTGCGGACTTCCGACCGAAAGTGCGGGGTCCGTATCCTTAGCCATAGCTGCAAGAAGCACTCCGGGGCCCTGCAAGCCACTTAAGGAAAGTCCAGAGTAAAACACCAGCATTTTGACGCTGTCCTGGGGACATAGCCCCATTTTTGGAGAATCCAGCCTTGATTATGGGCTCGATTCAACTAAATGGGAATAAAGTCCTATAGCGAGCGCATTTAGCCGCGTGTTACCCGGTGCTTGCAGCGCCGAGAAACACATGGGTATCCAAGGCCATTCGCATTAAGGGACCTCAGCAGGGAACACGTGTCCGAGACCGCAGTTTGGTACACTAGATAGCTCCACTTGCCAGAACTCACGAGTGTAGCGAGAGATCGGGACGCCATTTTAAAATGGTGTGCTAACCTCCGAGGCCCCTGAAGCAATACCCGACCTCCGAGCTCACTATGGAACGGTCCCGGCACCTTCAAACACATTATTGATTAGAAATCTGTCTATCTCCTTCTTAAATTTACTCAAAATGTCCCGGCATCCATCGCACTCTGGCGTTCCAAAGATCTATGACCCTTTAAGACAAGTAATTTCTCCTCATCTCTGTTTTACATCTGAAGAACAGGAGATGTGCTATTTTCACCACCCAAATAGTGGGAGGCACTCACGTGTAAAGTTATTTCATTCAAGTGTTGGAAACATTTGAGCATGAGATTACTCGCTGCAACATTTTCAATTGCTTTTGACTGCTGCTGTATTCAATAAATGATATTCAACAGTTCCCAGAGGCTAGGATGATAGTATAACCAGTTCCACTTGAAGTTGGATTAGATCACATACTATTGATGTTGCATCATAATAGGTTGCCCTGCTGAGAATATGATTTCTGTTAATAACATGGAAAAGTTATCCTGTTGAATAGAACTTTATTTCTTCATCATTGATACTGTTCAGGTTCAACCTTATCCTGAGGTGACTGCTGTGCTTTACAAGGTTGTTTATTGGTTTAATATTTCAAATGCATCCACAACATTAAATCATGACCACTTAACATTAAAATGCATTAACTTTACTGAAGCTTTCAAGTGGCTTTTGGAGACATTCCCTCTGCAGTACTATATTACCTGTGGCAAACGTTCATATCTAACATATTGGTACCATCTGATCCACATAATAATTAGATACTTGAGACACTTGTTGAAGCCCAAAGCTGTCAGCTTATTTTTTCCCCATCTGAAGAGTTCTCAAATTGATGGGTTTTTTTTCCTGTGTAATGCTGCCAGCTCTGCAGAGAATTAAAAGCAACGTTTTAATCTTTCACATGATCAGCATCTGCCTCTTTCTACCGTCTACATGTGATCCGAGTGACTCACAAAAGCAACGTAGGCTAGATAGAGCCTGTACGCAGAGGCTTCATTCAAGAGGTTCACTCTTGTTCACCTACACGGCTTCAAGATATACTTGTCCCATACCTGTCTTCTCCTAATTAATGAAATGGCATCTCTTATCGTGAAACAAACCCCAGATGTAGATAGCATGAGTGTGGTAAAATGACACTTCCTTTTGTGGTTGCAATTTCACTTTGAATGTAACCCAAAAATTATTTTTGTCAATGTTAGTGGCGACTCAAAACCTGTGCATTCACTCCCTTATTGGTACATGTTTTTACACTGTAGAATTACACTGATTTCACTTGTTTGTTTTAATAAGCTTTGCAGATCTGAAATAAGATTGAAGCAAACTGTGCATACTGCGCAGCTTTAGAAATAGAAATATGCAATATCTTAAACGTGTTTGTGTTACGCACTTGTATCATCTCAAAATTCTTACCTTTAGTTACACTCCAGTTTTGCCCGTCCCCTCAAACAACTATCTATTGTTTAAATCCTTTACAACTGGGATCGTTATTGGAAAAGTTTAAAGGAGAGAGTTCTTTTAATACCTCAGAACAGTCAGCCAATAAGCAGCGGGCATACAGACCAGGAAGATGCCAGGCTCAATCCCTGGTCCATTGAATTGTAGAATGATCGGCTGTTTGGCTGATGGTGCCTGTGTCAGCTCTTTGGTGCAACTAACCAATTTATCCCACTCCCTGCTCTTTCTCCAAAGCCCTCTAAATATTTTTTTTTTACTTCAAGTACTTATCCAATTGCTTTTTGAAAGTTACTATTGAATCTTCATCTACCTGCACAAGCAACGTGTTCCAGATGACAACTTGCTGGATGAAAAAAACATTTCTCTCGTGCTAACTTGGTTTCTTCTGCCCTGTTCTTTCGTTGCTGACCCTTTTGCCACTGGAAACAGACCATTCTTGTTTATTTTACCAAAACCGTTCATGGCTTTGAACACCACTTTCAAATTCTGCTGCTATTCCGTGTCACCGGAACTTTGGAAAAAATGCGATAAGTGAATAGTGGTGCATGGCACTTGGTCAGAATATCATACGAGGTGCAGAACTCAACAGTAACCCAAACAAGGCTAGTTGGGGTTCTGGGGACTGGGGACTGGGTGGGTCCTTTCGGAGGGTGGGTGTAGACTTGATGGGCCGCATGGCCTCCTTCTGCACAGTGGGGATTTGATGATTTGAAGGAAACAAGGGGTATAAACTTGCCACCGCCCAACTTTCGGGCTCAAAGGTAGCATCGTTCCATCAGTGCTGCCGGTGGATGATCTTATATATTCAGCACCAACATCAGTGTCCTCTCACAAGCAGGTACCATAAGCATTGAGGCTATGATCATCTGTCGTTGTTGGGTTAGCCATATAGTTAGGATGGCAGATACCAGGCCCCCAAAGCAGGTCTTCTCCCAGCTCAGTCAGGGCGGATGCACAGGAGGTCAGAAGAAAGCACCTCAAAGATGTGTTGAGAGTTAACACGAAGCAACATTGGCATCAACCCCCGGGAGACCATTGCCGTGGACTGAACCAAAGTCTGTGGGAAGGATCCCAGCTTCTTTAGACCCAACAACAACAAAATGAAGATGAAAAGTGAGAGCACACCATGACCTGATAATACACATCCAGACATCCCTCAAATCAACAAACGCCCTCGTGCCATGAATCCCATGAATCTGGCAGATCCCGAATCGGCCTCATCAGCCATCTTTGGACTTGCGGAAGAAAACTATCCTCCCTAGTGAGGGAGAACTAAGAATAATAATAATTACCACAACATGCGCATGTACCTGCTCCCTGAGAGGCTGTCAACTTAAACTTCATGACTGCCAATCGAGCAAGCTGTTGGGTGTCCAGCCCTCCTCCAGCGACAGCTCTCCCCACTTCAGGAGACTAATTTTGGGCCACCTAACCACACCGTCACCGATTCAAATGTACATCCCACAAATTGCTGGGAGGCAGCAGTGCTAACCACCGTGCCGCCCACTTATGAATCTCAAGTGGAACAAGACCATTATCAATTTTTGGAATGCAGTCTAAATCAGACAGCAGACGGTTCATTTGACTGACCTAACGCCTGTATTAGGCAACCTGGTTTAACTCCTGTACAGTCATCAGACCCAAAATCGGGTCAGACATCTCTGAGCAGAATTTCAGATCCTGAAATCAGCCCCTGTTCCTCCAGGAACCTACGAAGTGGTGGAAACCAGGACCAATTCTACTTCAAAGGCTTCTGAAAGGAGGGGAAGCACAGTGAGAAAATTGCCAAAAGAATTACCATTAAAAAGGCCATAAAGTACAAGTTAAACTTACATTCCTGCTGCATCCCGAGAAAACAGGTTCGATAAGTCGAAACCGAGATTTGGATTGGGTTGAAGCGAACAAAAACTGTGAATCCTAATGGACAGATGTGACAAGGGATCTACTCCTTCACTGATTGAAAGAGATTTCTGCACATTCTCCACCCATTCTCCTCGACGGAGGAAGACAAAGATTAAGTGTGGAAAGACGCTAACTCGAAGTCAAGAAAATAGCATTTTTTTTATAAAAAGGTGCACTGGTCTGCAATTTGAGGGGGTAACATTGCATATTGGATGATACTGACTTTGCATTTGTTTATGATTGAGTGAACTAATCAAAATGCAGGATTCAAATTTGTGGAACATGGCATTGAGCACACATATATGATGACACTTCACCCCAGCATCAATCAAAAAACCCAAACAGTGGCTGCTGTCAGATTTACTTACTGGTAAATGTCCTTCCTCAGGAGAGTCCTTCCAAGGGGGTTATCAGCTTGTGGAGCCATGCATACTGAGCCAATTTTAAGAACCAAAGTATCTTCTTTCATCTGTGGAGCTCCTGCATTTGAATTGAGAGAACGCACATAAAAAGTTTGCAAATTCTAATTTAGGTCAAATATACACAAGCTATGGTCATGCGGTTATGGTCTCAATACAATATACAAAGGCATTAAGGCTTAAGGTGGGTCAGTGCAGACTCGATGGGCCGAATGGCCTCCTTCTGCACTGTATGTTCTATGAATACAACAGTAACTTTCTCATCAAGGTATTCCACTGCTTGAACACGTTAACGCGCAGCTAAAGAAATGTAAGGGAAAATGCTGGAAAATCTCAGCAAGTCTGGCAGCATCTGTAGGGAGAGAAAAGAGCTAAAGTTTCGAGTCTGATGACTCTTTGTCAAAGCTTTGACAAAGAGTCATCGGACTCGAAACGTTAGCTCCTTTCTCTCCCTACAGATGCTGCCAGACTTGGTGAGATTTTCCAGCATTTCCCCTTTCATTTCAGATTCCAGCATCCGCAGTAATTTGCTTTTATCCAGTGTTTAACTCACTGCCACCTCTCTTCCAGGAATGCCTACCCTGAAGAAGTACTGCTCTTCTCTCCGACATGAGCTTTGACAAAGAGTCATCGGACTCGAAACGTTAGCTCTTTTCTCTTCCTACAGATGCTGCCAGACCTGCTGAGATTTTCCAGCATTTTCTCTTTCGTTTCAGATTCCAGCATCCGCAGTAATTTGCTTTTAGCTAAAGAAATGTTCTAATTTTGTTAAAGACAGAAATAAGCAGATGGCAAATTATAGAAAATAAAGAAGTGTCCTGCTCCTCCTGATCACACGGTTTATTGGAAAATATTTTATTTTTTATTCACTTTCCTTTTACGATTGGTAATATTTAAATACTGAAGCAACTTAAGGTAGGAATTGAATGAACAACTGCAAAAGATCAATAAAGTGAAACAAAATAATTGGGCACCCATACGCAAATCTAATCACGAGAATGCTCTGGCCAAAGTAATTCACTTTCAATTTTAGGTAACTTACCACATTTGGGTCACAAATCTTGTTTTGAGATTGGTACAGATAGTCTTTTTGCTGGTTAATTGTTTCAAGACTGAATCGATCAGAGTTCATAGATTATCATAGAATTTAGAGTGCAGAAGGAGGCCATTCGGCCCATCGAGTCTGCATCGGCTCTTGGAAAGAGCATCCTATCTAAGCCCACACCTCCACCATATCCCTGTAACCCAGTAACCCCACCTAACCTTTCTGTTTGGACTCGAAGGGCAATTTAGCATGGCCAATCCACCTAACCTGCATATCTTTGGATTGTGGGAGGAAACAGGAGCACCCGGAGGAAACCCATGCAGACACGGGGAGAACGTGCAGACTCCGCACAATGACCCAAGCCAGGAATTGAACCTGGGACCCTGGAGCTTTGAAGCAACTATGCTACTGTGCTGCCCACTCCCCCACTCACCCAGCACTACTCAAGTTAAATACTCGTGTCTGATCTAATTCAAAGTTTAACTTTTGAAAATACAACTTTAATTGATGTCCCCACCTTCAAATACCATCTACTATCCTGGCGACCTGCCAATCTGCTCTCCCCAAGTGGGCTTTTCCTTTCATTACCGGTCTGGTGTCGCTGTCAATTGAATTCTAATAAAGAGACATCAACTAAATATGCTGTCTAGGATTCCTTTAATACAGCAGATCTGCTACTATTTCCTTGGCTAACTAGACCCAACCCCCTCACGATCTGCACACCAGGCTTATTGCTCCATAACTTGCAAGCACAGGCCAGGGATATTTGATTGTATATTTTAGTGATTTCCACTCCTCAAGTGCAATGGAAATACATCCAAAAATAGAGTTACATAGAATTCACAGCACAGCAGTAGGTCAATTGACCTAATTGACCTCTGTAAAAGCCTTCTCCCACCAAACCTAATCAAATTCTACCCTTTTTTTTCCTCTCTCACTGATGCATTTATCTATGTTTTCCTTTGATGCATCAAAGCTCTACTCCATGTCTCACAACCTTACCACTCACAGGGTAAAGATACTTCTCCTGAATTACCATGTACCGTCCCAGACACATTGTCAATGAGATGCTATCAACAGTTGCATCAAGACTACAGTCATGTTATTACCAACAAATTAATCTCTTCATCCTTTGCAAAGTTGCATTACCCATATTCAGGTAATCCATTCACTGAAAAGAGTGTGTCTATTAATATGATTGTACTTGCACTATTTGATTTTACCTCTTGTCCCTTGTTTCACTAACGTTCTCAGAATAAATGTCACATTTAGATCAGAAATCAATTGGCCTTTCTATATCGTCTTAATGGTTAATTTTGAGCATTCATTATCTTTGTTTCTTTTCACTTATATTACAAATGGAGAGGTTTTCTTCTGACAGTATGAAGAATAGATTGGTTAGAACGTTTCTTTGGGAGAGGCTTTACTCTGATTCCAACTGCAGCCATAATGCTGCCTCCACTGTCAGCATAAATTGTAGAATTATTCATAATTGTACTTTTCATGTAGCACTTACGTTCATTATTGACACTGATTAAGAAACGTCAATCATGGTAACAGGAGATGGTCATTCAGCCATTTGAGGCTGCTCTGCCATTCTGTTACATCACAGCAGAGCTGCACCTTACCTCCATTTACCCAGCTTTGTTCCATATCCTCTTGATATCCTTATCTATTGGAACGCGACAAATCCTGAGTCCCAAGAGGTTTACGTGACTCAGCATCCGCTGCTTTTCTGGGGCGCAAGGCAGAATTGTAGATCGGTACGTGAGGAAATGGACCCCAATTTCCATCCTCAATGGCCTAGCTCCAATTTTAAGTTTCCCTCCTCTCATTCTTGATTTGCCACTGGAGGAAATGGTATCAAGGACAATGCAACCACAGCATTATCCTGAGTGGAATGTCTCATAACTATGCAGAAGCACCATTATGTCTTCTGCATTTATTGGGTGAACTGTTCGTGCAGTAATCTACTGGCATTTACCACTGAACTCAGTTACCGATAGAATTTGAATCTAGTGAACTCCTGCTTAATTTCCTTCTGAGCCATGGAGACGACGAGTGAAAGGAAGGAGGCAGAATTCAACATAGAGTTAGCAATTTTTACAATTTTAGAGACACAGCACAATGCATTACCTCCTTCATGTTGCTCATCCTCTCCTTTGGGAATAAATACTCGGACGACGCTTGTGTTGATATAAATAAGTGGCAACTCTCGCGATGTTAGGCCATAGGCCCTCATGGGTTGGCCTGTTGATTTCCTCTTTGCCTTGGGTTTCTTGGGCAATTTTGCTTGGAATATCTTTGCCACGTTGTGAATCAGTGGGAAAGAAAGCACCACATCGAATGGCTGGGCGCTGAGGAGGATCTCATGAAGGTACTGGGGAGAGCTGTCCACGATGCCCTCTGTCACCCTGTGGAGGCTACGGGAAACCCGCTCAGGCCTCGATGTTAATTTGTGCCTGACGTTCCGCGTTACGGCTTTGGTATAGGTAAGAGAAAGGAATCCGTGCTGTTGGTGGGAGCCTTCTAAAAGTTTGGCTGCCATCTGCATGATCACAATGCATACACCACAAATCAATAATGGACATTGGACACTTGAGTCAAATAAAACTGAGGAAACATTTGCATTATAATAACCATGCTTATTAATGTTAAGACAGTTTTTAAGTTGTTCATTATTAGCAGCAATCATAGGCATCTGCATTAGATATATAAAAATGAAAGTACCATTTTCAAAGTCTCACAGCCAAGCAAATTGCTTCCTTGTGTAGCACCAGGTGGGCCCTACGTTTAAATGAAAACACAAATACTATTGCAACTGAAGCTCTGATTTACTTTGCGAGTAGAAACTTATTTTAATGGGTTTCATTACTCATTTCCAGTTGCAAATACCATTTGCTGAGAAAGAATCTTTGTTTCAAAATTACTTCTACACCTGTTCCAAGTGCTTGGCTTTTAAGATGTCTGGGAATATTCAGCTCTACAGGTATTGCTGCTCCATTAAATTGGCTAAGCACACCTTAAGCTAACTTGTACCCTTGCTTCAGCATACACAATAGTGAAGTGGGGGTCCTGCTGGTAAGGGCCAAGGGTTAAAGTCATTAATTATAAACTTCTTTCTCGTTCCACAGTTGCTTTCATACCTGCGGAGTATTTTCAGCATTTTCCGCTTTAATTGCAGATTTCCAGCATCCGGAGTATCCTTCTGTTAACTGGAGATCAGGGTGACGACTTACAAGGAGATCATTGTACCTCCCTACTCTTACCGAGCTCCCCATGATACCTGCAGGTGTGTATCCTTTCCTAGTGATGCTGCTTCAGCCGATGTTAGCATCCAGTAGGCTATCTGGCCTCAAGATCCCTTTACCTCAGGCCAGCTGAAGCTAATGGAATGCTGTGTCTTTATGTTCTGGCCCTCTAGATAGATATAGTGGGTCGCAGTTATTCTTCAGCTATGCAAAACTCTCGTTAGACCACACCTGGAGTATCGTGACAAATCTGGACACCTCACAATGATTTCAAAAGGAACTTCGTTGGAGACTGGAGAAAAATAAACTTGCAGGGCTGTGAGGATAGAGTGGGAGGAGTGGAACTGATTGAATCATTCTCCAAAGTGCCGGCTTAGGTCTGATGGGCCAAATAGCCTCCTTCTGTGCCTCTGATCAGCCATTGTGGTATCCTTCATTCAGTCAGTACCACTCGGGCTTCTGAGTCAGAAAGCTTTCGGTTTCGGTTCCACTGCAGAGACTTGAGCACAACAGTCTAGGTTATTACTTTAGTGCAGTACATTGGGTGTGCTGCACAGTCGGAAAAGCAGTGTTCCAGATGATATCATAAACCAAGGTCTGCTCTCACTGTGGAGTGTAGTGATATTGGCACTGGACTAGTAACGCAGAGACCCAACGTGATGCTCTTGCGTCCCAGGTTCGAAATCCATCACGGCAGATGGTGAAATTTGAAGTCAATAACAATCTGGGATTAAAGGTCTAATGATGACCATGAAACCCATCTGGTTCAGTAACATCCTTTAGGGAAGGAAATCTGCCATCCTGACCCACAGAAATGAGATTCACTCTCAACTGCCCTCTGAGTTGGCCTAGCAAGCAACTCAGTTCAAGGGCAATTAGGGATGGGCAACAAATACAGGGCTTGCCAGCGATGTCCACACCCCATGAAAGAATAAACAAAACCAAAAGACCACAACAATGTGGTTGACTCTTAAATGTCCTGAGGGATGGGCAGCACGGTAGCATTGTGGATAGCACAATCGCTTCACAGCTCCAGGGCCCCAGGTTCGATTCCGGCTTGGGTCACTGTCTGTGCGGAGTCTGCACATCCTCCCCGTGTGTGCGTGGGTTTCCTCCGGGTGCTCCGGTTTCCTCCCACAGTCACAAAGATGTGCAGGTTAGGTGGATTGGCCATGATAAATTTCCCCTTAGTGTCCAAAAAAAAGATTAGGTGAGGTTACTGGGTTACGGGAATAGGGTGGAGGTGTGGGCTTAGGTAGGGTGCATTTTCCAAGAGCCGGTGCAGACTCGATGAGCCAAATGGCCTCCTTCTGCAATGTAAATTCTATGATCAATGAAATTGGCTGCCACATTTCCTGTGTTACACTGTGACTACGATTCATTGACTGTAAAACGCTTTGGGATGTCCCTACAACATGAAAGGTGCGATATAGATTTTCATCTCTTTCAGATTTGAACAGTACCATTGTGACATCTGAAGGCTTGATTTCTTTCATTTATACCGTCATTATCAAAATTATTTTGTGACCTTTGTCTGCTACATTTGAGAAATTGCATTTCAGGAAAAAAGGTTGCGGTTCTACTCAAGGAAGTAATTTAATGACTGATCATGGTTATATTTTGAGGGTATATATGTACGTGCAATACATATTTACAGATTAAAAAGTTACTAAAAGATTAAATCAGTAATAGTAATTTAACTTATTTCTTACAGGAGGAAAGAAGCCAGAGAAATGACTGAAAGGATCTTGCTTGCTGAGGGGTCGAACCAACAGGGTGCGTCTGTTCAGCTTATCAGTACAAGAAAGTACAACACCTCCGAAATGCCCCAGAGACCATGGGCCTTCCCCGAGGCTTGAGGTGATGGACAAGAGGGAGAGGACAGACAGTGGGGAGTGGGGGGAAAGCAATAAAAAGGCCATAAGCAAATAATTTAAGAATTTGCGGATTATACCGAAGGTTTTAACAGCTGAAAGCAGCTGCAAGGATCAATCATCTTGAGTGCTCCCATGTTATGTGCTCCACATACGATGTAACAAATAGCATGATCGGCCTCTCCATGTCCAAAGAGCTGTGTGGGCCAGCAGGTGAATCTTTTTCGAATCAAGTCAGAATTAAATTTCCAAATCATTAAGTTATCACAGCGACCAATTCTGTGAAATTCTAATGCGGCATTTATTTACAAAACTATCACAAAGGTAACATTCGAATCATATTTTGATTTTGCAAGACGTTGCATGTAATAAGGAGCATGTAACAATGGGGAAAATGTGAAAAAAAGACTTAACAGATTTCCTGTTGGTCTGACACACAAATAATAAATTCAACAGGAAGTAGAAAGTAAAACCTATTTGATTCGGAACATAAGCAATAAGCATCACTATAAATGAGAAAACATGGTTACAAGAACTCAACCTACAGGGAACCATTGCCTTTTCAAGATATAGGCTCTTACAAGTTAAACAATTTGACCTGTGAAGAAAAAATATTTCTGCAGTTCAGATTAAAATACCTTATAATGAATTTTATGTAAATTTTAATTAAGTTTTATAACCAGGACTTATTTTTTTTGAACCAGGACTTTTAGAAGGCTACATTAACTTTTACTGGAATTATTGTGGAACCTACTTAACCCACATTTCACAATGGAATATTAAAAACTGTGGGACAATGAAGTGCTTGTATTGCTGAAAAAAGAGACACGTTGCTGAAGTTTTTCACCTTGCACTCATCAGGGCAAACACAAGAATGCCAAATTTCAAACAATCACAACAATCTATACTACAGGGAAAAGGGTGCTGATTGGTTGGCAAGTCAAGCGTGGTTGGCCAAGGCGTTGTCATGGCGAAAGCAACAGGGAATTCTTGGCACTCCAAGCTACCGGGTTAATTAACTGTTCACTTCTATAAGTTACGTTACACTTCAACTTTCGATTTTGAAAGGCAGGTTTTTGCAGATCAGTGTGGGAGGCATCTGTTTAGGATCATATGGAGCATTTTCTCTTTTTGCAATTTAAACTTAAAAGGAATTTTGTTATTTTAAGAGAGGTTTAGTTTACATCCACTGTAACAAGGTCTAAAAGGAAATCATTAAATGCATTCAAGTTTGAAATTCTAATTGAATTTCTGAGCAGAGGTCTGGGCCAAGATGATCAAATGCTCTTCAAATGGTGGAGCAAGGGATAATAGAAGAAAAATCGCGTCCAATCAGAGTCAGCAAGTCACACTGATCGACAGAATAAAAATAGACAGCTATCTGAGAAATTTTGCAGCCAGAATCCTATCTCAGAACACTGGAGGATAAAGGTAGATTGTACATTCTCCATAGGGGAAGTGGAATTAAAGAGCTGAGCTGCAGTTTTCTTGTTTCCCTTCACATGTTCTCAGAGAAAATGACTGAATTGTAGCAAATAGTCAAATCTAACCACAAAACTCTGTGAAGTTGCTCAGTACTTGTAACCATAGTTTTCACATTCTGCCTCAGAATTTGGATGAAGTTTGTCATCCACGTTGAAAGATTGAGCAATCTGCAGTGACTTATTCACTATGAGAGTCTCACCCCAGGTTTTTCTTTGCATTGTAGAAGCAGTCCATCAAACTGTCCTGTGTGCCAGCCTTCACCTGGCCTGGAAAACAGAATGCCTGCCTTGTCTAGTCTAAGTAGGCTTGTGATTTTTATCGACTTATACAAATTATAAACTGCACTGAATATACATACACTCCCAAAAATTACGTATGTACAACACTTTATCATATCGAAAGGAGGAATATGCCCAACAGTCAAATTGAACTTTCTGACAAAATACCTTCTTTTTATTCATAGAATAACATCACTTTCATAGATTTCTAATGTTTCAAAATATTTATCATTATAATTAGTGCTACTAGAGTGAATGTGTTCATGCTGTAAAAACAGTAATTTAACTATTTCAGAATTCTACTTTCTTAACAAATATGAATCATCATTCCACACACATCTAAATTATATCTACAGAAGAGACATTGAATATGAGCAGTCAAAACCAGGCCAACCAAACAGGGTGATGAGAATTGAAGGTAACTGGATAACTGGACAGAGCAAACAGCCATAATTAAGCTCCCATACCTTCTATCTTATTCTCCCATTGTTATTACTAACAGGCTTTATTTGATGGTTATTTTTCAAACTATCTCCTTTGATTCAATGTAAAATAGAGTCGTGGAGGGGCGAGGATGTGACCTGCTATTAAACCTGCCCAGAGACAAGCCCATGTGACTTCATACTAAATCTGTTCGCTGAGGTCCCAGGTTCGATCCCAGCTCTGGGTCATTGTCCGTGTGGAGTTTGCACATTCTCCCCGTGTTTGCGTGGGTTTCACCCTCATAACCCAAAGATGTGCAGGGTAGGTTGATTGGCCACGCTAAATTGACCCTTAATTAGAAAAAATGAATTGGGTAATCTAGAATTTGAAAAAAAATGTGCTCGCCGTTAAACCCATGTGACCTGCACTTATTATGTAAACAAAAACTCGCATTGAAACCTATTCAAAGCGGGGTTCAGGTTTTAAGACCTTGACACACAGCAGGTTGTGCTATTGCCCAGACTCTGAGATTTGGTCAGATCAAGGGATCTGAGGGAAATAAGACGTAGTACTGTTATGCTAAAACCAGAAAACGGACTAATCTTGGATTAAGCACCAGAACAAGTGCTGATGAGGACAGAATCCCTGTTCAAGGAAACAAGGATTGTGGAGAGTACAAAAAGCTAGGAATCACCAGAGGCTATCTTAGCACTTAATTGAATTCAAATTCCACCCAATGCCCTGGTGGGATTTGAATTTGTATCCCCAGAACATTGCTTGGTCCTCTGGATTACTAACACAGTGACATTATCACGACCTCATTGTCTCCCACTAATGGGACGAGGGGAGCATAGTCAAAAAGTTACAATCAGACGTTACGATCAGGAAGAATTCTTCAAACAACGGATGGTGGAAGATTGAAATCTCTTCCATGAATGGCAATCGGTGTTAGATCAATTATTAATTTTAAAAGTGAGATTGATAGAGTCTTGTCAACCACAGCTGTTAAGGGATAAGGGGTAAAGGTGGGAATTAGGCCACAGATCAGCCAAGATCTCACTGAATGGTAAAACAGGCTAAAATGGGAATAAACAGCCTCCTCCTGTTTCTAAACAAATTGAGTACAAATGTTTCTGTGAATATTACTCAATGTGCACACCAACAACCAAAACATTGCTGCCTTTTCAATTAGAAACATCATACAAACTAATAACTTCACATCGACCTAAATACTTCCTAATTTTTTCAAATATTCTTTCACAGGATTCTGGATAGGGCAGAATTAATTGTCCACTCCTAATTGCGTTTGATGTGCGATCTGGACACTTACAGACTCTGATTTACTTTGTAAAGTGTCTTGTGCTTGATTTTCCCAAGCAGTAGCATTGATGGGAGCAAAAGAGGATGAGGTGAGTGAAGCTGTGCCATGGTCTGCCGAGATAAGACTTTATAGAATGATGGGGTAAATATTATTTTGCAATCTTTATTCTTTTGAAGAGCTAGTTTGAAAGCACAGGTCATAACCGGAGTCATCAAAATCCATGAATAAATCAATGAATATCTACCAAATCTTGGGCAATACGGTGGCACAATGGTTCGCTCTGCTGCCTCACAGGACCAGGGGCCTGGGTTGGATTCTGGACTTGGGTGACTGTGTCGAGTTTGCACATTCCCCGTGTGTCTGCCTGGGTTTCCTCCGAGTGCTCTGTTTCGTCCCACAGTCCAAAGGTGTGCGGGTTAGGTCGATTGGCCATGTTAAATTGCCCTTAGTGTCCAGCGATGTGCAGGTTAGGTTATGGGGTTACAGGGATAGGGTGGGGTGGAAGGGGGAGTGTAAATGAGCAGCTCATTCGAAGGGTCGGTGCAGACTCGATGGGCCGAATGGCCTCCTTCTGCACTGCAGGGATTCTATGATGCTATTCCATGAAATGAAGTTCAATGAGGTCGTCTTTCAGACGTTTGGTGCAGGCTCAATGGGCTACATGGCCTCCTTCTGCACTGTAAGGATTCTATGGTTCAATGAATTATCCATACCAAATGATTTTGAGGATTTTGATGCCAAAACCTGCAGGAATTCTCGGAGATGAAGAGACGCTGGGGTCCAACAAAATATGCACTGTTTTACTCCAAGGAATTCAGAGAATAATGCTGAACTGTAAGTGTCCTACCAACACTAGGGGTTGCGTCACACTATCCTTGCTTGGAATCTCTGGGTGTAACACAGCAGCACTGAGTAATGAATGGTAATAAGATTTAGGGCAGGTGCCATTTCAAGCTTGGCAACATGTCCATAGAGGCCCCATCTGCACCAACCATAGGTTCACATTGGCGAGGAAGGGCTTCACATTTGCAAGATGGCGGGAGGACAGAGAGATACTGAGAATGAAGGACATGTATGTGGACGATAGACTGGTGACCGTAGGGGATCTTTCAAAGAAGTTCGAACTTCCAAAATTGAAACAGCTCAGGTGCCTGCAGCTGAGCGAATTTCTCTGCAAGGAGACAAAAACGTGCCCCAAGAGACCTGGACACACATTTCTGGACACAATGGTAGGACTGGACTGGCCTGGAGATAACCAAAGTGGCGATATCTACAAACAATTCATAGAAAAGGTCAGGACCCTACGTAATTGGGAGGACAAGTTGGGCGTGGAGATAGGGGGATGAATCTGAATCGACGCGCTGTAGAGGATTAACTCCACCTCCTTGTTAAATGCAAAATTCCAATAAAAATATTTCTAAAACAAAACAAGATTCAGGGTTTGGACAACAAGCTCCATGGTGAGTACACTTGTTTTTTTGCAGTCTGGCAAACATATCCAGCCACTCACCCTAGTTCCCGCTTGAATGAATGATGATTTGAAATAAATTGAGGGTTTTGGAAACAGCGTGAAAAATATGGATGGGTTCTGATTAAAGATAATCGACCCGAATCGTCAGCTCAGTCTCTCTGCCGATGTCTGAACTGCAGATCGTTTTTGGCATTTATTGTTATTCAGCCGATGTGATTCGCTTTCTGAAAAATATACTGTTGGTATCTCGGCCCTAATTATTATTTGACATTAGGGTTCACCTAAACCGTGAAGGTGCACAGGCACTAACAAAAATGCAAGCAAACGTCCACAAAAAATTGACTCTGGCAATAATTCAAACAAACTACACTTAGTGCGTTCAATTGATCTACAAAGTTATGACCAAGGAGATACTGTAACCAGAAATACATCTGGGGACATCGCTTCTTTGGACAGTGCAGACTGTGAGCTAGTGGTGGAGGGCACAGATGCTTTTATGCATGGATCATTGCCATTAGATAGCATAACCTTTGGGTTGACATGGGTACTAGGGCTTGCAGTCTCTTGGGCTCAGGAGCTAAGGTTGTTAGCTCATTGTCACTCAGCTGTTTACAAGTTCTGCCAGGCGAGTGTGTGGGTCAATGGCAAATCTGGTCATCATAGCAATTCGAAATTGTACTGCAGATATAACTTTTTAAATCGATGCATCAAACAGCAACATAGATGGACAACTTTATCTGATCCCATAAAGAGACAGCATACACCTGACAAACCATTATTATTTTACCTGTTCTTGTAGTGATCAATATTGAAGCTGCCTACTTTACACTTCACCTTAGTGTAAACATCTTGGATGTCTACTGAAGCACTCAGGTCTTCGAGTTCGCCGACAACACAGATCTCTGAAAGTGCAATTGGAGAACTTCATCAATCAAAAGAAATGGTAGCTCTAATAATGTCTCAGAAAGAGCAGGTTGGTGTCATATTAATTAACTGGGTATCTACCATGGGTCTGAAGAATCAAAGTACTCTTTCAGCGTGACGTAAAGTTGCAAAACTAAATAAACTGCAAGCCTATCCGCTCATCACTGTGGCAGAATGATGATTCTACTCTAGAAGGTTGGTCTTTGGTTGAAGAGAAATGGATGATGGATAAAATGAACTTAATGTAGTTGACTTATGCAGAATCTGTCAGGCATCACAGGACAGAGAGAGGTGGAGATCCATATCCGCCATCTTTCTGGGAACGAGATGACATCAATGAACGAATGAACACCTCACCACAGCAATTCAGCTGAAAATTGCTGAAGGTTTTCAAAGTTTATCATAACTCACTCCTGAAATATGCAATGGCTCGAGTAACAACAGAATAGAGGAGCTTGGAACATTATAGATAACACTTGATCCATGTAATCTCCGGAACTAGTCTCAATCATCTGAGGAGGTCGGAGAGGCTTTTTTCCAAGTATTTTTTCCCTTAAGAGTCCTAACTTATTTCTCCGTCATTTACCTTTCCCAGGGGATTACACGGTTGGGGTAAGTAGGCAAGACAGGGGAGGCGGGAGGGTGGGAGGAAGGAAATGCACTGTTGTGATGCTATGGCCATTATACATGGTAGACCAGCTGATCTTTACCTGTCCATCCATTTTACGTGTTTGTAACTTTAGTCCAAAGCAGCACATATCAGATTTCTTTGACAAACATCACAATTACTCGGACCCAGCTGCATTTAACATATTCCTCCTCCCTGCCCAAATTTTAAAACAAATCTACAAATGCATCAGTTCCTAAATGGCAGAAGGATAAAATCTGTTCCCATAGATTTTCTAATAATGTCAAAGATCAGGTGGAAGATCACAAAGAAAAGAAAGGTGTGTAAGAAGCTGCCTTACTGTTTATTTTATTATTATTATTACTTCTCTCTCTGTGTGGAGGCATTTGTTCTAAACTGTGTAGCTCCTCCTGAAAGATAGCGGGGTTATCACATAGTGAGTTTAGGCACAAGTTTATGTCCTCCCACCAACAGGCACTTGTTTGAGTAATCTGACACAATGAAAAAGAAAACCACTCAAGTGTAAACTGGTCTGCTGATTCGTTACCACCTGTATCCTAGAAATTTCATTTAGCGATACTGGTTACAGACTCGTAATTTAAACACCTACATTTCTGAATGTTTGTTCGTAATGAGTGGAGGAGGAAAGGCAAAGGTGATTTTTCACTCCTTAGTCATAGATGCAGAAAAATATCTTTCTCACCTGTGCCTTTACTGCCAGGTTCCTGAGCAAACAATTTCACAGTCACTTTGGGCAACATCCACTGCATCCATAAACTGATACATCCAGTGGTTCCGCCAATATTATTAGTTTTCTGTTCCAGGGTGGAAGAGTCAGAGAAAGGTTTTTCATCCACCATTTGGACTGAATCACCCTGTGGGAAACATTTAAATGCAACAATTTATCCGTCAGCTGTAGCGTGAAATAACTAAACCACACATTCCCAAGACATGAGAGATACCCACAGTTGCAGCTGGATTAGGAATAATGGTGCATTAAATTGGAATACATTTAACTGATACATCCCAAAGTATTTTATAGCCAATGAACCACTTCTGAGTAGTCGTCAATGTTGTAATGGAGGAAACAGATGAGCCAATTTGCATACAGTGAAGTCCCAATAAAAGTCAATGTTTTAATGAACTGATAATCCGTTTGTTTTAGGTGTTTAGTCCATGGAATAAAAGAGAAAGTAGCTGCGTGGATACGCCGTCGGCTGGATCAGACAAATCAGAGTAGTGGTGAACTGTTGTTTTTCTGACGGGGGACAGGGTTAAGAACCCCGCTAAATCGCTGGCTTTTAAAGCAGACCAAGCAGGCCAGCAGCACGGTTCGATTCCCGTAACTGCCTCCCCGGACAGGCGCCGGAATGTGGCAACTAGGAGCTTTTCACAGTAACTTCATTGAAGCCTACTCGTGACAATAAGCGATTTTCATTTTTTTCATTTTTCATGTTACCTGCGAGTGTCTCAAAACCCGAAAGGATAACGTGAAACACTGGTTCTTAGTGGGATATGTTTGGAAAAATGTGAGGAACAATGTACAATTCAGTGAGGAACCAGACCAATCGTAGTGTAAAAAAATAAATCAGAATGTTTTGTAAAGAGAAAAAGACGACAAAAGACTAATATATACTATGACACTTAAGTATATTAATAACTACACACATCGTTTCATCTTGTTCCCTGAACTCACTGAGACACCACTTTTTCCAAGCAACATCCAAGTGTAGTAACTCTACATGGGTGCAGTTAGTAGTTACTACACAATACCACTTAGTCTGGGAAACATCTCTTTCTGCTTCAGCGAAGGCACAAAACTGCGTCTTTCAGAGGAGAATATCTGTAATCTGCTGTGGCTCTAAATGTTAGGTGAAACAGGGCTCCGTGGCTCGGACACAGATGGAACTTGCCTGCCTGACCGTTAGATGGAGAATTAGCCTCCTTCCCCAATGAGGCTGATAGCAGTTATAATTCTCAATCTCTTTGATGTCCCAAACTGTGGATTTGGCTGTCTACATTTCTCAAATTCCTTGCCTTTAGAAGTTATAATTTGTGTAGCCCCACTGGCAAATAATATTTCTGATATGGCCATTCGCACCTCAATGTCTCGAGATGTCATGGGAGTGCCCCTTTAAGAAAGGTTTTTGTCTGATCACATGGCTTCAGTGATGTCATTTTGTGGGTGGAGCAGAGCTGTGGCTGTGAGGATGTTTTAGTTTCATTTTCAGGTTGACTGCTTGGACTACAGAGGAAAGTATTTTGGCCCGTCTCTCCATATCTTCATTTTAAATATCTGTTCCAATAAAAATCACCTTGGTGGTAGCTTTAGATATATAATTGCTTACCGGAAGGAGTTGAATCTGCTGGTTAAAAATTGGATCAGAATTTCACTAACAAGACTTAACCAAGTGAGAATGCAGTGTGCTGTGCCATGCCCTTGAAAAGGGTTTTTTGGTTTATTGTATTTTGTTATTGTCATGGGAGTGTCCCTTTAAGAAATGTGTGTTTATCAAATGGCTTCAGTGATGTCACTATGTGGATTGAGCTGGGCTGTGGATCTGGGTTTTACTTTCGGTTTACACAGATAGAAGCTGGATTCAGACAAAGACGGCTTCTCCTGCCTCTCTCTCTCTGCATGTTAAAAGGTGTCCAGATCACTTGATAATTTAAAAGTGACAACTGTTTTCTGTAAGGAATTCACACCTACTGTTTTGGGAAAAAAAGGTTGTTCTAGTTTTATTGGATGTTGTTATGAAGTTGAAACAGCAGAAAGGGAAGTTAGAGAGTTATAGAGAACTGTAGCTGTGTGGGGTATTTATGTTTGTTGTTGATAAAAATGCTTACTGTGTGTGTTTATAGAAATGTTAACTGAATTCATGAAATAAGCTTTGTTTTTGATTTAAAATGTTTAAGGCCTCTGTTGAATAACACCTGAGTTATTCATAAGCAGTTGTGGGTCAGGTGAACTCCATGATATACATTGGAGCTTTCTAAACCCTGGTCCATAACATTATTGAATTGAAACAGTTAAGGGGGAATTCATTAAGTGCTGTACATATATTACTGTAGCTGTGGGGTGTCTTTATTTTTGTAATTGATAAAAATTCTTGCTGTATGTTTATATGTTAACTAAGTTCTTAGAATAAAGCTTCTCTTGATTAAAGTGTCTAGGAAGACTGACAAATCACACCTGAAGGTAAGGTTCTGGTGCTAATCCTAGCCAAATTCAATATAAAGGTTGTAGGTCTTGTGGACTTCATAAACATACTTTGGAGTTTCTAAGCCCTGGCCCATAACACTAGACAGCTGATAATCTTGTTGCTGGGAATATTACATCTCATTATTCCTTTAGACGCCTGCTCGTCTTGTTATTTGTCGTTTAACTTCAGGACCACTGTAAAAACCATGTTAATTTCCCAAATTCAACAAGGTACACAGTGGGGTTTGTCAGTGATCTTACTGGGACCACTACTTTTCTTGATATATATTAAGGGCACACTTGAAAATTTGCAGGTGAAACTTCCATGCATTGCAAACTATTCAGGATAGTGACAGACATCCAGAGGACAGAGGCATGCTGGTGGAAATGGAAGACACATGATGAATAAAATTTAATGCGGAGAGGTGCGAGCAGTACATTTTGGTAGGAAGAATGTGGAGAACTAATATGAAATAAAATGCACAAGGCTGAGGTGGGTGGAGAAACACCCAACACTGGGGGTATAATTGTACAAATCATTGACGTCAGCCGGGTAGGTTGAGAAAAGTGGTTAAAAGGACATATGGACTCATGAGCTTTAATGAATAGAAGCACAGGGTAAAAAAGCAACGATATTATTGTAAGGATCCTTTCTGCTGAATCCCTTATTTCCATTTTGTTTATTTTTGCCGTTATCATTTTTGATCCATGGATGCTTAACGGACATGTATATTTCAGTCAAGCAGCAGAAAGGGGGAGAAATTCAAGAAGTTGCAATATAGTATATGGTGCTGCTAGCTTTGGAAAGCAAGACCCAGGGGCGGGATTCTCTCAGCACAAAGCTGATTCTTGACCCGGGATGGGCCAAGCGGCTGTCGTAAAAAAACCTGATGCCCGCCAGCGCCGTTCACACCTGCTCTCAGCCGGCGGGACGTCGGCGTGGAAAGGTCCGGGGGCGGCCTGTGGGTGGGGAGGGGGAGTCCGACCGGGGATGCAGCCTGGCCTGAGATCGGGGCCCACCGATCGGCAGGCCAGCCTCTCTGGTGGGGGGTCTCCTATCTTCCGCGCCGGCCCCTGTAGCCCTGCGCCATGTTGAGTCGAGGGCCGGCGTGGAGAAGGAAGCCACTGCGCATGAGCGCCGGTGTTTCAACATTACGAGGAATCTGGACAGAGTAGATACAGAGAAATTGCTCCCAGTGATAGAAGAGTTGAGAACCAGAGGAGATCCTGATGTGAACTTGTCCGCCATTGATGTTAGGTTCACCAGCTTGCAGCTTTCCAGTTTATCATTTGTCCTTTCTTGAATTGCACACTAACATTAGGCACAGCCCTCCACCATTACTCCTGTATCCAATGAAGATTGAACAATTGTGAGCAATGTTCCTCTGCTATTTCTTTCTTTGCTTGTTACAGCAAGCTAGGATACGTTCCATCTGGATCAGATGAGTTATTTCTATCCAGGAAGTGACATTTGTGAGGGTCCTTTATTCCCTTATTACCCCTTGCTTTATTTTTTGTCCTCATCATTTTGATCCATGGGTGCTTAATGGACATGTATCTTTAAATCAAGCAGAGGAATTCAAAACATTGCGACATAGTATACGGTGTTAGATTTCGAGCAACAAAAGCGCTTTGAGGCACCCGAGACATGGGGTGGAACTCAGTTCGATTGGCTGGTTGGTGGCCAATGAATTGGCCAAACGGCCGCATTCTGCCCGGCAACAGGTGGTGATTGGATCCTGCCTAAGAGACCTAAGGAAAGCAGAGTTGCGACCTGGACACACAGAGACAAGGACTTGCTCTCTCTCTTTCTCTCCCTTGTATTTTCTCCAAAAAAGCTGAGAGCTGCTGTATTTATGAAACTGCAGAGACCTGAATGAATCTACAATCCATTGCAGACTGGAAAGTAGAAATCTCAAACTGATAGTTTAGCCTAGTTTGAAGTGAAGGAAGATGCAAGAGAAACAACCATCTGAAACAAAGACTAATCTTTTACTTATTATTTTACCCCCTCTTCTCCCCTCTGTGTTTGTCTGTCTTGTATGTGTGTAGAGGGTGGAACAAGCTTAAGTGGGGGGGGGGGGGGGGGGGGGGGGGGGGGGGGGAATTAATTCAATTGTGTTGTGACTCCGGGTCAAGGGCAGCTGGAATTGACCACCCTCTGAATTGACCACCCTCTGAATTGACCACCCTCTGAATTGACCACCCTCTGAATTGACCAGCCCAGGCTGTCGAAACACATTCTTCAACCAAGTTATATTAAGGTATGAATCACTTGGGTTGAATTAGATTTGTTCCTTAACCCTCACCTCAGGAACTGGGTCAAGTCACTTGGTCAAAATCCTGTAACTATGGTGTACTTACACCACACCATGAAGTGGTTCAAAGTGGCAACTCACACCACATCCTCAAGGATAATTAGGGATGGACAATAAATGTTTTCAGCGTCACCCACGTCTCACAAATTAATACTAAAAAATCGCTCCGAGTAATGGCCTGCGAGAATGGATGTCAAGATAACGGATATGAATTATTTTTAGAGGTTAAACTAATTCTCATAAGCATGTTAAAGTGAGCTCTAATGCTATAACAGCAAGGGTCGATTTTCCAAGATCTGCCATCCTACTGCAAGAAACGACTTACCTGACCTTATTTCCATTACATGGTACAGTAAACGTAACAAACCACTCTGAACTGTCTTATTGTAAGAAACATTCAACTAGTCGCTCAGAAAAATTATTTTCTTTAGGAAAATCAAAACATCCAATCAGAATATCATGAATTGGGGCTGTTGGTTTTTTTCCATTACCTGCATCAAGGAAAAATGAGCTCAAGCCAAAAAAGTAGAATGTCCATTTGTGAGAGTGAATTATCACAGTTCATAACCCCACTTTGAATGCAGGACCTCTTCCACATAACTACTGGTTTCAATGTCATTACTATTCATACACTGAGGAAAAGCATACATCCTTTATGGCAAGATTTACACAGTGCTAATGATAGAAAAGGTTGTTACAACAGTTCAGTCTTAATACTGGACTAAAGAAATATCTACCAGCCTATAAATTTCAACTTCCAGGCTAGACAGATAGATTCGAATTGGGGAAAGGAGGGAGGGAGAGAGTTGGGTTTGTTTTAAGAACAGCTAATGAGTTGGGAATCTGCTCCACAGAAAATGGCCCACACCTCAAATAACATCCTAATTTTAGTTTGGGAACTAACACAGTGGGATCCATGGTCTCAACACTTGATTTGTGGTGGCTTTGATATGCAAAGTCCCTTGATGCCCTCTTCAAACGAGGAAGAGTCCAAATCATTCGCTTTGATTTCAATTCATCAGACAATAAGCATACATCATGAATTAATTGAATGGGTCATTAGACATTTCATGAATTTTAAATTGAGGAAAATTTATCCAAGCCTCGATTGGTTTGTGGCAACTCCTGTCATGACTAGTTGAACAATGGCTTTAACCTATGGATTATTGTTCCTGCTAAAATTGCAAACCAATACATTGTCTGCAGCCACATTTAATCACAGAATCATTACAGCGTAGAAGGAGGCCATTCAGCCCATCGTATATGCACAGGCTCTCCAAAGAGGCAATTCAACTGGTGTCATTCCTCTGCCTTCACCCATTATCCCTTTGCAGATAACAGACTGGCTTTTGGATGTTTTGCCTGAACCAGCCTCAGACAGAGCATTCCATACCCGAACCACATTGTTTTTCTATAAAAAAAAAAGCATTTCCTCGTGTCACTTCTGCCTCTTTCGGCCATTATTTCACATCTATGCCCTCTCGTTCTTGATCTTTTTATGAGTGGGAACACTTTCTCCCTATCTACTTTGTCCAGGCCCCTCATGATCTTAAATACTTGTATCAAATCACCTCTCCGCCTTCTTTTCTGCAAGGAAAAGAGTTCTAACTTTGCCAAGTTGAAATTCCGCATCTCTGGAAGCATTCTTTTCTGCACTGTCTCTAATACCGTCCCATCTTTCCAAAGGTGCAGCACCCACACTGGACACAATGCTTCAGCTGAGGCCAAACTCGTGTCTTATACAAGTTCAACATAACCTTCCTGCTCTTTTAGTCTATGCTCCTATTAATAAGGCTTTCTGGACCATTATGGCAACCTGTCACCATCTTCAATGACTCATGCACATACACATACGCTCCTGCAACCTTTTGAATTGTACCCTTTATTTCATACTGTCCCTCCATACTCTTCTTACAAAACTTAATCACTTCATGTTATTAGACAGAATCTGCCACTTGTCCATCCATTCCACCAAATTGTCTATGTCCATTTTAAGTTCTACACCATCCTCCTCACAGTTTACAATGCTACCATGTTTCATATCGTCTGAAAATTTTGAAACTGCACCATGCACACCAAAAGGTCTGCATCACTAATATACGTAGAAACATACATAGACAATTGAAGCAAGAGGCCATTCGGCCCTTCGAGCCTGCTTGGCCATTCATTATGATCATGGTTGATCATCAAATTCAATACCCTGACCCAGCCTTGCCCCGTCCCTTGACCACTTTAGCCCCAAGAGCTATATCTAATTCCTTTCTGAAATTACGCAAACTTTTGGCCTGACCTCCTGTGATAGTGAATTCCACAGATTCACCACTCTCTGGGTGAAGACATTTCTCCTCACCTCAGTCCTCAAACATTTATCCCTTATCCTCAAACTATAACCACTAGTTCTGGACTCCCCAACAATCTGTGTAATTCTGAGAGTTTTATATGCTTCTATGAGATCCCCCATCATTCTTCTAAACTCTTCTAAATATGACAGGCCCACCATGCCAGGAATCAGCCTGGTAAATCTTCACTGCACTCCCGCCATAGCAAGAACATCCTTCCTCAGATAAGGACACCAAACTGCACACAATACTCCAATGCCCTATACAATTGCAGTAAAACATCTCTATTCCTATCCTGAAATCCTCTCACTATGAAGGCCAACAAACCATCTACCTACTTTACTGCCTGCTGAACGTGTGAGCTTATTTTCAACGACTGACGCACGAGGACACCAAGGCCTCGCTGAGTATCCATCTCTCTCAATTTACACCCATTCAAATAATAATCTGCCTTCCTATTTTTGCTGCCGAAGCAGAGAACCTCATATTTATCCACATCTGCCAGGCATCTGTCCACTCACACAGCCTGTCCAAATCCTGCTGAAGCATCTCTGCATCCTCCTCACAGCTCACCCTCCCACCCAACCTTGTATCATCTGCAAATGTGGAAATAATACATTTAGTTCCTTTGTCCCAGTTGGGGTCCTCGCACAGATCCCTATGGTACCCCACTAGTCGCTGCCTGCCAATCGGAAAATAATCCATTTATTCCAACTCTTTGCTTCCTGTCTGCCAACCAGCTTTCTATCCACCTCAAGACACGACCCGTAATCCCATACACTTTAACTTTCCATAGTAATCTGCTATGTGAGACCTTGTCAAAAGCCTTCTAAAAGATTAATAAACTACATCCACCGGTTCTACTTTGTACGTACTGTGTGCATTCCCTTGGCCGCAGAAAAATACTTTTCACTGTACTTCGGTACATGTGACAATAAATCAAATCAATCAATCAATCAATCTTCCTGGTCAACTCAACTGGTTTCACCTTCAAAACATTCTGGTAGATTTGTCAAGCATGATTTTCCTTCTGTAAATCCATGCTGATTTTGCCTGATTATACCACCGCTTACCAAATGCTGTGTTATGAAATCCTTGATACTGGACTCCAGCACCTTCCCTACTACCAACGTTAGGCTCACTGGTCTATAGTTTCCTGTTTTCTCTCCACCTCCCTTTTTGAACAGCGGGATTATATAAGCGACCCTCCAATCAGTATGAACCATTCCAGAGTCCAAAGAATTTTGGAAAATGACCACCGATGGATCTACTATTTCTAGGGCACTTCCTTAAGTACTCTGGGATGAAAATTATCAGGCCCTAGAGATCTCTCCTCCTGGGGGTTACATGGTAGCGCAGTGTTTAGCACTGTTGCTTCACAGCTCCAGGGTCCAAGTTTCGATTCCTGGCTTCGGTCACTGTCTGTGCGGAGTCTGCACGTTCTCCCAGTGTCTGCGTGGGTTTCCTCTGGGTGCTCCGGTTTCCTCCCACAATCCCGAAAGACCTGCTTGTTAGGTGAATTGGACATTCTGAATTCTCCCTCAATGCACCCGAACAGGCGCCGGAATGTGGTGACATGGGGATTTTCCCAGTAACTTCATTGCTGTGTTGATGTAAACCTACTTGTGACACCAATAAAGATTATTATTATTAATTTCCCACAAACCATTTCTTTACTAATAAATTTCCTTTAGCTCTTCATTAAAACTTGTGTTTCTCAGAATTTACAGTATTCATAATTTCTCTGTGAAGACAGAAGCAAAGTATGAATTTCATTGTTCCCCGCTATAAATTCCCCCATTTCTGACTGTAAGGGGCCTACATTCCTTTTTATCATCCTTTTTCTCTTTACATACCGATCATAGAATCAGAGAAAATTACAGTGCAGAATAGAATAACGATGCTCTTCGGCTCATCGAGTCTGCACCGCCGCATGAAAGGCACCAGATCTGCCAATCCTAATCCCATTTGCCAGCACTTGGCCCATAGCCTCGAATGTTAAGACCCGCCAAGTGCTCATTCAGGTACTGTTTGAAGGATGTGAGGCAACCCGCCTTTACCACCTGCCCAGGCAGTGCATTCCAGACCAACACCTGGAGACTTCTCCACTTTTAAGCCTGCCAACACATCCAACACCTCGTTCCTCCCTCTGACAACTTGCTTAATAACTTCACAGTCTCTCTCTCCTCGAGTTTCATATCTGCCTCCTCATTCTGTGGGGAAGACAGAAGTGAAATATTAATTTAACACCCTACCAATTTCCTCTGGCTCCACCCACAGATTTCTCCCTTGGTTCCTAATGGGCCCTACTTTGCCCCTAGTTACCATCTTCCCATTGATATACTTCTAGAATATCTTGGGATTTTCCCTACTTTTACCAGCTACAGATTTCTCATATCCCCTCTTTGCTTTCCCAATTGCTTTCTTAAGCTCTATCCTGCACTTTCTGTACTCCACTAATGCCTATAGAAACTTTCACAGTTGTTTTTTATGCCCCCACTAGCTTACGGTCATATTATATTTTCTCCTTCATCAATCCCGTGGTCTGCCTTTGCTAAATTTAAAACTTCCCAATCCTCAGGTCTATTGCTTTATCTTGCTAATTATATCATTATGTATAACAATGATGTAGAGATGCTGGTGATGGACTGGGGCAGGCACAATAAGAAGTCTTCCAACACCAGGTTAAAGTCCAACAGATTTGTTTCAAATCACAAGCTTTCGGAGCGCAGCTCCTTCCTCGGGTGAATCTCATTCACTTGATGAAGGAGCTGAGCTCCAAAAGCTAGTGATTCCAAACAAACCTGTTGGACTATAACCTGGTGTTGGAAGACTTCTTACTATATATACATCAAGAAAGCAAGGGCTCCTTCCTAGACTGGCTCCTCCCTCCATCCTAAAAAACATCCATCAACCATTAAAAAAAAAAAAATTTTCATGGCTAGGCCAGCATCCCATAACAGCCTCCCCGAACAGGCGCCGGAATGTGGTGACTAGGGGCTTTTCACAGTAACTTCATTTGATGCCTACTTGTGACAATAAGCGATTTTCATTTTTCATTTCATTTGTTCCCATCCCTAATTGCCCTTGTGAAGGTGGTGGTGAGCTGCCTTCTTGAACCACTGCAGTCCATGTGATGTAGGTACACCTACTGTGTTATTAGGGAGCGGGTTCCAGGATTTTGATACAGCGATAGTGAAGGAACGGTGATATCTTTCCAAGTCAGGATGATGAGTGACTTAGAGGGGAATGTCCAGGTGGTGGTGTTCCCATGTGTCTGCTGCCTTTGTTCCTCTCGATGATAGTGCTCATGGGTATGAAAGGTGCTGCCTAAGGAGCCTTGGTGAGGTACTGCAGTACATCTTGTAGATCTCACCACTGAGGTTAAACTGTCTGTCCTATAGTTGTTGGGCTTATCATGACATCCTCTTTTGAAAAAGGATGTAACATTTTCAATTTGGAACTGATATTATGCCAAGTAGTCAAAGCTTAATACTTCTTTTTTTGCTGTTTGTACTCCACCTTTTCTGTTTAGCCAATTCAGAGAGTTAAAATTCAGTAATAAAGGAATCAAAGGTTTGTTGATTGGGTTAGATGAAGAAAAGTCGGAAGAGGTTGGGGTGGTGCATAAATACCAGCATGGACCAACTGGAATGAATGGCCTGATTTTGTGCCGTACACTCTGTGTAATACATGAAAAATGTAATGAAATGAAATGAAATGAAATGAAATGAAAAATGAAATGAAAATCGCTTATTGTCACGAGTAGGCTTCAATGAAGTTACTGTGAAAAGCCCCTAGTCGCCACATTCCGGCGCCTGTCCGGGGAGGCTGGTACGGGAATCGAACCGTGCTGCTGGCCTGCTTTATAAGCCAGCGATTTAGCCTTGTGAGCTACATGAACAGCATATTAAATCAGGGTGATGCTTGTTAATGCTCTAATAGTCACGTTGTTAGATGAAGTAGGTAGTGGGAAGATCTTTTTTCAACCACTGAGTGTGTGTCCAAGTTGGCAGGCAGCAGTCACAAGAGGCCACGTGGAAGGGTGGGATTTTGCTGTGTGGAAATTGGCTGCTTTTGTCTACATTACAATGGTGAGCACACTCCAAAAATATTTCAATATTGATATAAATGCACATTCTTTCTTTTAAATCTCTATTAAATACTTTTCTCATAAATAGCTCCTTTAGCCACACTCTGTAATTCCATTCTAACTAATCTTTACATCCATCTTGATATCCATTCATTTATTCTGGTTATATTCCCAGTCTGTAAAACACTCGGGAGCATCTTATAGAATTCAAGCAGTTGTCCTTTTGGAATAACTAATGTGGTGGAATTTTGAAACCACATGAACCCCTCATTTGTACATACTTTGGTCTAAGTTTACACTTCAAACACAATTTGAATATTGTGTACCATTCTGATAGCAATATGAACAAGCATGAATCATAAAACAACAGCTCCCTGTACATAGATCTTCTGCACGCAGTAGCTCCTCAAGGTAAATGTGCTGGATATGCTGAGGTCATTTACACATAGGAGCAGTCAGAAGAATTGGAATTTCGTAGATATCAACAACATTCTTCAGAGTCGACTGCTCTGTCGACCGAGTGCGCTGTCGACCGAGTGCTCCATCGACCGAGTGCGCTGTTGACCGAGTGCTCCGTCGACCGAGTGCTCCGTCGACCGAGTGCTCCGTCGACCGAGTGCTCCGTCGACCGAGTGCTCCGTCGACCGAGTGCTCCGTCGACCGAGTGCTCCGTCGACCGAGTGCTCCGTCGACCGAGTGCTCCGTCGACCGAGTGCTCCGTCGACCGAGTGCTCCGTCGACCGAGTGCTCCGTCTATCGAATGCTCTGTCTATTGAATGATGTCTATTGAATGCTCTGTTCATTGAATGCTGTGTCTATTGAATGCTCTGTCTATTGAATGCTCTGTCTTTTGAATGCTGTCTATTGAATGCTCCGTCTATTGAATGCTCTGGGCGCAGTCCAAAAGCTTTTCAAGGGGTACGGTGAGATTCCGAATAGTCCCCAAGTAAAAATGACCCATAACCTCTCTAAACCTTTATACTGCTCGACATGAGAGTTGTAATGAAACAAAATGAAAATCACTTATTATCACAAGTAGGCTTCAAATGAAGTTACTGTGAAAAGCCCCTAGTTGCCACATTCCGGCGCCTGTTCAGGGAGGCTGGTATGGGAATTGAACCGTGCTGCTGGCCTGCCTTGGTCTGCTTTCAAAGCCAACGATTTAGCCCTGTGCTAAACCAGCCCCTTTATCTCACTTTCAACGGAAATACACTACTTTGAATATGGGTAACTGCTGCTCTATTCACGAACAATTGTCATTATCTTTAACTGAAGGCCAACACAAATAAAATTACTTCAAAATAAATTCAATACGTTATATTTCAAATCACAGGTTTTATACTACTTCACTTCACAGATTTTAACAGTTCCCTCTAGTGGATAACTAATCACAAACTCAGGCAAAAATGAATATTTTTAGTACAGGCATCAGAATCCAATGCTAATGTCTATAATTTGTTTTTGAATGTATCACTTGGAAATGTATTCACAACGAAAGTTCAATTAACGGTATTTGGATATATGCTCACCATTTCACAAAGGTATGGAAACATAAGACCTGAAGACGTAGGAGCACAAGTAGGTCACTCGGCCCATCGAGTCTGTTCCACCATTCATTTCTGGTCTGATATAATCCTCAACTCCACTTTCCTGCCTCATCCTCATAACCCTTGATTGCCTTACTGATTAAAAATCTGTCTATATCAACCTTGACCATATTTAACAGCCCAGCCTCTGCAGGTCTCTGTGGTTCAGAATTCCACAGATTCACTACCCTGATCTCTATCTTAAATGGGAGACCCCTTACACTTTCATTACGCCGTTTAGAAATCCATAGACACCCTTCAGTGCAGAGGGAGGCCATTTGGCCCATCGAGTCTGCATCGACCCTCTGAAAGAGCATTCCACCTTGGCTCAATCCCTGCCCTATCCCTGTAACCTTACATAACTTGCACATCTTTGGACTATGGGAAGAAACTGGAGGACCAGGAGGGAACCCCCGCAGATATGGGGAGAATGTGCAAACTCAGCACAGTCACCCAAGGTTGGAATCAAACCTGGGTCCCTGGCGTGGTGAGGCAGCAGTGCCAACCACTCTGCCACCCCCTCTGGTCGTAGACTCTCCCACAAGAGGAAACATCCTCTCAGGATCTACCCTGTCAAGCCCCCTGAGAAGCCTATATGACCCAATAAGGTCACATTTCGTTCTTCTATACGCCATTCCCTTCTACATAAAGGCCAACATTCACAATTACCTGTTGAAATTGCATGCTAGTTTTTTGTGATTTATGCACCATAACCGCCAAATCCTTCTGTTCTTCAGTCTTTGTCCATTTAAATAATATTCAGCTCCTTTATTCTTCCTACCAAAGTGCACAACCTCACATTTCCCTGCATTATATCCAGAATTATTATGTATTTTGCCTGCTTCACTATTCTAACTGGCCTGTCGCTCCCAGAAACAAAATACTCTGTTTGCAGACCCAATTGTACATGAATCACAGTGTCCCATGTAGTATTTGATGATCTCAGTCTAAAATATATAATCTTCTCCCCTTTTAAAGTTTATCAGTAACATGGTTCAAGAAAGTAGTTAACTGCAAGCATCTCAAGAATGATTAGGGATGGCAATAAATGCTGGCCTTGCCAGCAATGACCGCATCCTAAGAATGAATGAATTTTAAAAACCTGCAAAAAAACAAACCTTGGTACTCCAAAAGCATGATCTTTCCTCCTTACTGGGATATATTTTTGTAACGCATCATGAATTACCTTCTTATTGGGGTAGAGCCGGGAGTGCAGGAGGCGAAAGAGGCCGGTGTGCTGGCCTTTGCGTCCCTAGTAGCCCGGCGAAGGATTTTGCTACAATGGAAGGATGCGAGGCCCCCAAGCGTGGAGACCTGGATCAATGACATGGCGGGTTTTATTAAGCTAGAGAAGGTCAAATTCGCCCTGACAGGATCGGTGCAAGGGTTCTTTAAGCGGTGACAACCTTTCCTCGACTTTCTGGCTCAACGATAGGGTACTGGGACAGTAGCAGCAGCAACCCGGGGGGATGGGGTGGGGTGGGGTGGGGGGGGGGGGGGGGGGGGGGGGAGACGATGACTATGTTTGTTTATTTTATTTAAATTTGATTTATTTAATTTTAATGTATGGTTAAGTTCTCTTGTTGGGGTGGGGGGGTGGGATACATGTGATGTTACGGTTTGGGGGGAGTTGCGGGCGTTATGGGGCAGTTTGTTGCATACTATTACTTGTTGTTATGTTTTTATATTTTCTGTAAAAAATTCCAATAAAAATTATTTTTTTTAAAAAATGAATTACCTTCTTAAATGTTTGCCACTGCTCGTTTACTGTCTTTCCTGGTAATTTATCCATTCAGTCTATTTGAGCTAACTCTATCCTCATTCCATTGTAATTCGCTTTATTTTAGTTAAACACAGTTGTTTCTGAACCAAATTTCTCATTCTGAAACTGAATATTAAATTATACATGTTATGATCACTACTTCCTTGGGGGGTCTTTTATTCTGAGATAATTTATTACTCCGTTATTACTCGTTTCCAGATCCAAGATAGCCTGTTCCCTGGTTTAATCCCTGACATACTGCCCTCGGAAACTATCCCTAACACACTGCTGCTGTCGTAGCTACCCTTTACCCTTTCCAGCTTGATTAACCCAATCAACATGAGAATTAAAACCACTCATAACTATTCCTCTATTATTTTTACATGCTCCTATTATTTGTTGATTTGAACTATTTCCTACAATGTGGTTGTTGTCTGGGGGTCTATACACTACTCCTAACAATATCTTCTCTCCCTTGCTGTTTTTTACCTCCACCCAAATGGATTCCACATAATCCAAGTCCAGATCATCTCTCGCAACTGTCCTCATTTCATCTCTCATTAACAGTGCTACCCCACCCCCTTTTCCTTCCCTCCTGTCTTTCTAAAAGAACAACCATGAATATTAAGTTCGCAGTTTTGATATCCTTGTAACCAAGTTTCCATAATGGCTATCAGATCATATCCATTTACTTCGATTTGTGCCGTCAGCTCGTCTATCTTATTCCAAATGCTTTGTGCATTAAAATAAAAAGCCTTCAGGCTTGGCTTTTTGCCATTTTTAATCATCCTCGTTTTTCCTTGTATTGTGGCCCTATTTGCCTCCTGTTCTTGATTATCCTCACTACCGTTTTTGCAGTTTTCTGTTCTACCTTTTATTACTGTTTCTCTTCCCCCTTGCACCCTGCTTAGGCTCCCACCCCCCTGCCATTCTTGTTTAAATCCTCCCCAACCACACTGACAAAGAGCGATCACAATATGGTGGAATTTAAAATACAGATGGAGGGTGAGAAAGTAAAATCAAATACTAGTGTTTTGTGTTTAAACAAAGGAGATTACAAGGGGATGAGAGAAGAACTAGCTAAGGTAGACTGGGAGCTAAGACTTTATGGTGGAACAGTTGAGGAACAGTGGAGAACCTTCCAAGCGATTTTTCACAGTGCTCAGCAAAGGTTTATACCAACAAAAAGGAAGGACGGAAGAAAGAGGGAAAATCGACCGTGGATATCTAAGGAAATAAGGGAGAGTATCAAATTGAAGGAAAAAGCATATAAAGTGGCAAAGATTGCTGGGAGATTAGAGGACTGGGAAATCTTTGGGGGGGGCAACAGAAAGCTACTAAAAAAGCTATAAAGAAGAGTAAGATAGAGTATGAGAGTAAACTTGCTCAGAATATAAAAACAGACAGTAAAAGTTTTTACAAATATATAAGACAAAAAAGAGTGGCTAAGGTAAATATTGGTCCTTTAGAGGATGAGAAGGGAGTTTTAATAATGGGAAATGAGGAAATGGCTGAGGAACTGAACAGGTTTTTTGGGTCGGTCTTCACAGTGGAAGACACAAATAACATGCCAGCGACTGATAGAAATGAGGCTATGACAGGTGAGGACCTTGAGAGGATTGTTATCACTAAGGAGGGAGTGATGGGCAAGCTAATGGGGCTAAAGGTAGACAAGTCTCCTGGCCCTGATGGAATGCATCCCAGAGTGCTAAAAGAGATGGCTAAGGAAATTGCAGATGCACTAGTGATAATTTGCCGAAATTCACTAGACTCTGGGGTGGTCCCGGTGGATTGGAAATTAGCAAACGTGACGCCACTGTTTAAAAAAGGAGGTAGGCAGAAAGCAGGAAATTATAGGCCAGTGAGCTTAACTTCGGTAATAGGGAAGATGCTGGAATCTATCATCAAGGAAGAAATTGCGAGGCATCTGGATAGAAATTGTCCCATTGGGCAGACGCAGCATGGGTTTGTAAAAGGCAGGTCATGCCTAACTAATTTAGTGGAATTTTTTGAGGACATTACCAGTGCAGTAGATAACGGGGAGCCGATGGATGTGGTATACCTGGATTTCCAGAAAGCCTTTGACAAGGTGCCACACAAAAGGTTGCTGCATAAGATAAAGATGCATGGCATTAAGGGTAAAGTAGTAGCATGGATAGAGGATTGGTTAATTAATAGAAAGCAAAGAGTTGGGATAAATGGGTGTTTCTCTGGTTGGCAATCAGTAGCTAGTGGTGTCCCTCAGGGATCCGTGTTGGGCCCACAATTGTTCACAATTTACATAGATGATTTGGAGTTGGGGACCAAGGGCAATGTGTCCAAGTTTGCGGATGACACTAAGATGAGTGGTAAAGCGAAAAGTGCAGAGGATACTGGAAGTCTGCAGAGGGATTTGGATAGGTTAAGTGAATGGGCTCGGGTCTGGAAGATGGAATACAATGTTGACAAATGTGAGGTTATCCATTTTGGTAGGAATAACAGTAAACGGGATTATTATTTAAACGATAAAATATTAAAGCATGCCGCTGTTCAGAGAGACTTGGGTGTGCTAGTGCATGAGTCACAGAAGGTTGGTTTACAAGTGCAACAGGTGATTAAGAAGGCAAATGGAATTTTGTCCTTCATTGCTAGAGGGATGGAGTTTAAGACTAGGGAGGTTATGTTGCAATTGTATAAGGTGTTAGTGCGGCCACACCTGGAGTATTGTGTTCAGTTTTGGTCTCCTTACTTGAGAAAGGACGTACTGGCGCTGGAGGGTGTGCAGAGGAGATTCACTAGGTTAATCCCAGAGCTGAAGGGATTGGATTATGAGGAGAGGTTGAGCAGACTGGGACTGTACTCGTTGGAATTTAGAAGGATGAGGGGGGATCTTATAGAAACATTTAAAATTACGAAGGGAATAGATAGGATAGATGCGGGCAGGTTGTTTCCACTGGCGGGTGACAGCAGAACTAGGGGACATAGCCTCAAAATAAGGGGAAGTAGATTTAGGACTGAGTTTAGGAGGAACTTCTTCACCCAAAGGGTTGTGAATCTATGGAATTCCTTGCCCAGTGAAGCAGTTGAGGCTCCTTCATTAAATGTTTTTAAGGTAAAGATAGATAGTTTTTTGAAGAATAAAGGGATTAAGGGTTATGGTGTTCGGGCCGGAAAGTGGAGCTGAGTCCACAAAAGATCAGCCATGATCTCATTGAATGGCGGAGCAGGCTCGAGGGGCCAGATGGCCTACTCCTGCTCCTAGTTCTTATGTTCTTATGTTCTTAAATACTCGGCCTAGGACATCAGTCCGAGTCCTGCCCAGGTGTAACTTGGCCAGTTTGTACTGGTCCCACCTCCCCCAGCATCGGTGCCAATGTCCCAGGAATCTGAAACCGTCCTCCTTGCAACATCTTTCCAGCCACGCATTCGTCCGATATATCCTGCTATTTCTACTCTGTTCGGCACGTGGCACTGGTAACAATTCTGAGATGTGCAGGGTAGGTGGATTGGCCATGCTAAATTGCCCCTTACTTGGGGGGAAAAAAAATCTCCTGTCTCTGCCTGTAAGTGACCCATATTTGTGCTTGCTGATCTAATTAAGGGGCAGCACAGAAGCACTGTGGATAGCACAATTGCTTCACAGCTCCAGGGTCCCAGGTTCGATTCCGGCTTGGGTCACTGTCTGTGCGGAGTCTGCACATCCTCCTCATGTGTGCGTGGGTTTCCTCCGGGTGCTCCGGTTTCCTCCCACAGTCCAAAGATGTGCAGGTTAGGTGGATTGGCCATGATAAATTGCTCTTAGTGTCCAAAATTGCCCATAGTGTTGGGTGGGGTTACTGGGTTATGGGGATAGGGTGGAGGTGTTAACCTTGGGTAGGGTGCTCTTTCCAGGAGCCGGTGCAGACTTGATGGGCCGAATGGCCTCCTTCTGCACTGTAAATTCTATTCTATAATTAATTTTCCAATATCTATAGAAGCTTTTATAGTCCGTTTTTATGTTTTTCCCCAGTTTACTTTCCAGAACTCTTGATGCACTGGGAAACAATCCTCTCAGTGCAACAGGTTTCTGCAAAGGGCAGGCGATTACAACAACAATGCATACATATGAAGCGCCTTTCAGACAGCAAAAAATGTCACAAAGTGCTTCACTTCATCGGGCTATATGAGGCAATATTAGGACAGCTTGGTCTTTGAGATAGGTTTTGAGGAGGAACCTCAAGGAAGAGATGGCTAAAGAGGTGAATAGATTTAGAGAGAGAATTTTAGCACTTCTCGTGTATATTCTAAGCAGCTTGACTGCACAATTGATAGACTGAGGAACACATTTTTTAAATATTGCAGGTGATAAAAACTCAGATGAGGAAGAATTTCTTCTCTCAGACAGTAGTGAATCTGTGGAATTCTTTGCTGCAGAGAGCTGTAGAGTCTGGATCATTAAGTAGGTTCAAGGCTGAGATAGACAGATTTTTAATCGGTGAGGGAGTCAAGGGCTATGGGGATAAGGAGTGAATGTGAAGTCAAGGATTATCATATAAGTTTAGTTTCAAAAGCAGCACTGATTGAGAAGTATTGGATACAGCTCTATCAATAGGGTATTTCACACAACTTTGCGCTAGGATTTGATGGAATGAGTTATCTTGTGTGTGCAAGGCTGAGACAGAACAGAATAGAAATTCTTCCTCATCTCTGAGTTTTTTATCACCTGCAATATTTATCGAGTTATAGAACAGTACAGCACAGAACAGGCCCTTCGGCCCTCGATGTTGTACCGAGCAATGATCACCCTACTCAAACCCACGTATCCACCCTATACCCGTAACCCAACAACCCCCCCTTAACCTTACTTTTTAGGACACTACGGGCAATTTAGCACGGCCAATCCACCTAACCCGCACATTTTTGGACTGTGGGAGGAAACCGGAGCACCCGGAGGAAACCCACGTACACACGGGGAGGACGTGCAGACTCCACACAGACAGTGACCCAGCCAGGAATCGAACCTGGGACCCTGGAGCTGTGAAGCATTTATGCTAACCACCATGCTACCGTGCTGCCCCAAATTTGAACTTGTAGTGTGGTTGACCTTTTCTTACATTTAAAAAAAATTCTTCCAGTGTTTGCTGGAAATGTGAGCTAATTAATGGTGGTATGGCAAGGCAACAGGGCACCTGGGACCTTGGTGAACAACAGGGCCTACTGCCTATCTTCTTAAGCAATCTGAATTGAAGGTTGAGAAATAAAGAAAGCAAGGAGCGAGGAGGAGGGTAAATTAGAGTGAGTGAAATAAATGTCAGTTCAGCTTTATAAAAATGTGTTCATGGGACGAGGGCGTCATAGGCTGTGTCAGCATTTATTGCCCATCCCAAATTGCCCTCGAGGGACAGTTAAGAGTCAACCACATTACTGTGGGTCTGGAATCACATATAGGCCAAATCTGGTAAGGATGGCAGATTTCCTTCTCTAAAGGACATTAGCAAACCAGATGAGTTTTTACGACAATCGACAATGGTTTTATGGTCATCACTAGACTTTCAATTCTTGATTTTTATTGAATTCAAATGTCATCTTCTGCAGTAGCGGGATTTGAATTTGGGACCCTAGAGCAGTACTCTGGGTCTCTGGATTACTAGTCCAGTCACAATACTACTCCATTATCGCAACCAAAAGAGAAATAAAGAGAAGTGTGATAAATGTAGGAATTTCAGATACATTACATTTTCTATGTTTGATGCGGTAAACGTTAAAGGCCTGGGTTAGTATGTGACTGCTGAAGTCACGTTTTTAAAAGCAGGGGAGAGGTGAAATTAAAGCATTGTAAAAGCTGGGCTCATGAATTTTGTTTGTATAAATAAGGTGCCCTAGGGAGCAGATAATTAGAGACATCGGATGCGATTCAGCAACTCCGGTGCTCCTGGATGCACCCGATGTGCGGATCCATGTGCAAAGAGTCAATCACATGCGAGTTCCACTCATCTTCCCGATGCAATCTGGATCTCGCCCTCGCTGAATATTTAAATGAGCCTAACGAATCATTCAAATACCCAGAAATCGGATTCACCTGGCTCCCGGACTCACTAGCTGCACCCGGGAGACTTCGCTCGTGGGCTGTTTAGTACCGGCCCATACAAATGTGTCCCAGGAAATCGCTGTCCGTGTGACCTCGGCGGGAAGAAACTCCCCAAAAGAAAACAGCAAAGTGACATTGGATAGCGGATGTTTCTCGGTGCTGCAGCTGCTGAGAAACGCTTCACTAAACGTGCCAACAGCGGACGTCAACTTGAGTCCGCTGAGTAGCGCTCATTGTATTTAGTTAAAGGGAGGAGCCAGGGGTGGAAGCATTCAGGAGTTGAGTTTTCAGTTTTGAAATGTAGTTTTAGATTGAGATGTGGACAGACAAGCAGCTTCTCTGAAAACAATGAGTTTTGATCTGTCTATGAACAGGAGCAGTTTCTCTTTAAACAGTTCAGTTTAATAGATTTTGCATGTGAAAAGAACAGTAGTTTCTGAAAAGGATGGCAGGTTAAACAGTGGTTTGACACAGCCAAGAATCTGCAGCTGGTTCCTGAAGGATCTCTTTTTCTCAAAGTGGATTATCCAAGACATCTCTTTTCAGCACATATTCCTGGGCCTCCTAACTGAATTTAAAACTAGATTTTGACCTGAGCTTGGTTTTGCTTGAGTGGAGATAAAAGATGGCAATTAGGAGCAATTTGTTTCATTGTTAAGCATTGTTCAATTGATAATTGTGAGCTATTGTCTTTATGATGTTAAAACTAGTAATACTGTGTTAGCAATAAAGTTTGTTTTAATATACAACATCCCTATTTGTGCGTGAAGCCACTCCTGGAGCAAAGTACCCTTTCCTCACAGTTTTACAAAGTAAATAAAATATAGGGGTTTCTAGCCAGTATCCTAGCAACTGTTGGGGTCTGGTCCAGGATCGTAATAGAGGGAAAGTGAACGGGGAAGGATTTACCGGCTGTTCACGCCGGCCTGATATTCTGGTCCCACCTGTGGCGCATGGGGTTCCTGGCGATGAACGGTGTAGTCAACAAGAAATCCTGTTGACAATGGCCAAGACCAGAAAATCCCACTGGTGGGCCACCTCAGCTGCCGTGAAACACGTGGGGGGGGGGGGGGGTTGTGTGGTAAATCCCACCCAGGGTTAAGATAGAAAGAGAGAGGGAAAAGACAGCCCAAAAAAAGAAGAATCTCCTCAAGTTGCTAGCCAATTTGCACATCAATAACAGTGTACATTGTTCCCACACTATTATTTTATCAGCAAATTCCACCCAATATTATCTGGGGAGGGATAAGGACCAGATATTGTTTCATTGCGATGATGTCACCTCTCAATGATGTCAACGCAGAATTCAGCCCGGTTCAGAAATGAAAAGCTTGGCAAATGATTCTTCCTTTAAAAAAAAATAAAACCAGGGAGGTACTGTTGCAAATACTCATTAGTAGAGTTAAATTTCCCTTTCATGTTTCCCATTTCCTCACCATGCCAAGTCATATGATTTCAAACTGAGATGCATGAAGTAATCAAACGGCTGCTTGTCTGGGACCTGGCCATGAGCACTCTGTCTCTGGAATTCTCTACCCCATAGCTTTCTGTATTTGTTGATTTATTTCAGTTGCTATATGCAACTGAACGTTTCTACTGAAATTTGGGTAGCTAACACTGTCTATTGGAAGTTAGAACAAGCAGTCCCCAGGAGTGTCAGCATTTGCAAGAGATCACACATAAAAGATGTCGAAAAAAAAACCTCACTGCGCTACGTGTTTAGGGCTGTAAAATTCTGACAGTTGGCAGCGAAAAAAACAGTTAGTTGAAGGGTTTGGATGATGTAATGAGCAAAACTTGAA